>NC_133324.1:164545778-164889528 GCF_042186555.1 Aquarana catesbeiana | reverse complement strand
CCAAGGGGGGTGAAAACTTTTGCAAGGCACTGTATGTGTAATATGACAACAAAATAAACCACTTCTATTTTCCAGTGTGCCTCTTATCGCTCGAAGCAAGACATATTTTCTTGCCCAGACCTATGCCAAAAACATTTAACAAAGTATTTCTGTACAGATAACCATTTTATTGTCTTTATAATGGCTCTATCAGAAAGTGATAAAAAAGTGTAGCAAGTATTTGTCTAGTTCTTACTTTACATTTGTATGTCATTGATCATACAAGATAAATAAATAAATTTACTGATTTTCAACTTTTTGTTGTTTGCTAATGTAAAATAACACAGTAAAGCTGACCATACATGAGTCAGTTTTTTTTCCTTCAGCCAACGAGTTGAACAAAAAACACAAACCCAGTTTCCCCTTACACACATTTGAGGTGGAAGTAAGAATCCTGCTGTGCCATTGTATTCTGACAGCGGGGAGATTTCCCCATCATCAAAATACACAGATCAGTATCAGTTCTGCAGTCTCTTGCAGGGAACCTGATACAGGTGATGTACTTGAATAAAAACACAAGAACAGTTTTCAGTTATCCCAACTAATTCAACAAAAATATCAATAGATCTAATGGTGAACATTAGAAAAAGTTAGTACACATTTGGCATCAGAAGCTGGTATTGCCCCTTGTAGCAGAAATGACCCTGACATCAACTCTGACATGTTTTACCACTTCTTCATCCAAACATTCCTTTAGTTGCAAGGGGATTGTTGGTTTCTTTGCATGAAGTGCCTGTCTAAAAATTCCATATAGTTACAGTACATAGTCAGGTCGAAAAAAGACACAGGTCCATTAAGTTCAACCAATTACTACTACTAAGGTAGTCAATTTCTTCTTTTAGATTTTCTTCAACACATTGTTTCTGAAAACCTGTTTTTTGCCTATGTGTTCAATGGAAATCTGTGCTCTTGCTCTTTTTAGACAGCAAAGTCTTTTTCTTAACACTCTTCTCAGCAGGGTAAATTGATGCAATCTCTTTCTGATTGCAGATGTATGTGCTTTGTTCCCATCTGTTGCAAAGTTATCTGAACACCAGGTGATAAAATTTTGGGGTCTTGGAGATCTTTTTTTAGCATCAAATGGTCAACTCTTGGGTTGCATTTGCTGGAGCAGTCAGTTGAAATGTATGTCACTTGTAGATTATGTTCCTTATAGTGCAATTATTGATTTCAAATCATTTGGTGATCATTTTAAATCCCTTTCCAGAGTTATGGGTAGGGTTGTACTGATACCGGTATCGGTGCCAATACTAAGCATTTGCACAAGTACTTGTGCACCCAGCCATCTTTTAGTAATTCCAAGCAAAAATAAAAAAGGAAGGATAAGAATTGGATCGATACTCTAAACCAATCAAAACTATTTTACACAATGTTTTCTGTGAATAGGAGAGAAGATCGGAGAAAGTGCCTCATTAGTTTGCTGCTGCTCTATCATTGTCCATCTGCAGGCAAGAGGTGGTAGGGGCAGGGGTAAGGTGACTAATGCACGCCATATACGGTCGAATTTCGAACAAATTTTTTTTTCAAAATCAGAATGTTCGTTTTTTTGTGATCCGATGATGCCACCATTGATTTTCGAAATTTGGCCGACCAAGCCTTCAATTTCACCGCATGTTGATACAGAAAAGAATTTTCGTGGCCGGGAATCTTCTTTTCTCTCCGTAAATTTTCTTTTCTTATTACATTTCTCGCACGATTCTTCCATCATTGATTAGAAAATCGTTCGTTTTTCTAAAAATTTCCAACATGTCCGATTCCTCAAATTTGATTGCCGCACAAAAATCGGCCGTTGTTGCAGCCCAATAATGGTGCGAAATTCATCCGAAAATTCTTTCATATGATTTTCGAAAGAAAATTCTTACGAAATTCGAACCGTGTATAGCCGACATAAGTACTATTAGCATGAATTAAGGTGAGCACAAGTCTTGAGCTGTATAGATGTATAGGGCAGGGGTAGGCAACTTCAGCGCTCTAGCTGTTGTGAAACTACAAATCCTATGAGGCATTGCAAGACTCTAATGGCTACAGGCATGACTTGAGAGGTATGATGGGATTTGTAGTTTTTCCTCTGCTGGAGTGCTGAATTGCCTACCCCGATATAGGGTTTATAACTGAGATGATAGTATTTAGATTTTTACCTGGAGTTCTGCATAACATTAGCAGTGTGTCATCCTACTCTGTCTACTGCTTGTACGTGTGCCTAGCTAGAATTCATTTGCATTCCAAATTCTATTGGCTTTGCTTATGGCATACAAATGAGAATAATTACCTGATAAAGTGATCTATAACAATTACTTCCTCTAAACCTGGATTTCAACAAAACTTGTGTCAGAAAATACTTTATTCTATCTTTGCTTTGAATTGCTTCATATTTGTAACATTCCTGTGCTGCATTTATATAAACTACCATTTTCAAGTCGCAGTCCTCAAAATAAGAACAAAAGGTGACTTTAATCTTTGAAAGGCAGCACCTGTATTATTTCACATTCAGCGGGGCTTCAAAGCAGCATGTTGCAATCCATTATTGCCACTTTTAGTTAGGGAGGGGTTAAAAATAATGGTTCCAGTATGGGAAAAAAATAGAAAAGCTTTGTACAAAACCTACCATTACGTAGTATTATGATCCACGGTGTTTCAGAAACCTCCTGACTGGGCCCCAGACATTCCAATTTAGTCATTCAGCCCATGCTGCCTTACATTGAGTAGTCACTAGTTTGTATTCAACATCTTCTCAGTAAGGGGCTCTGCAGGTTCTCACACCACCTACGGCCGTGCTTTGCTGGCTTGTATCAGCATATTCAGCCTGGCTTTTTTTGTCTTATCTGTATTTTTTAAACTATTATTTGTAATACATTTAGTATCACTCAGTGTAAACCCCTACGGTAAAAAATACCACATTATTACAAAAAAAAAAAAAAATCTTTACTCTTATAAAGATGAATAACTTCTTTGCAGAGCTGCTGGATTTCAGTGAAGGGTTTTCAGTCCAACTATTATAGATCATATAGATATTATGGATCATATAGATATGAAGGTGCTGCTTCTTGTAACCAGTTTCATTCCATCTAATGCTAAGGTGCAGTTTGGCAACTGAAGGTTACATTGAGTAACAAATATATAAATAAAGAGCGCTGCACTGCTGTAATACACCAGTGTGTGCAATGAAAAATATTATATATACATCCAAAAAGTGAGATGAAAATAACTGTATACCGTATATACTCGGGTATAAGCCGAGTTTTTCACCACATTTTTTTTGTGCTGAAAAAGACCCCTCGGCTCATACTCGAGCCACTGTGCCCATCTGCAGCCTCATGCGCCTGATCTCCCGGTGCTGTGACATGCAGTCTAGTCGGCGGCCGTCCAGTGTAACAAAGCCCCACCTTTTCTTCGCCCTCATCCGTGATAGGCGGAACACTGACTCACTGCTGGGAAACTGAATCAGTGTTCCATCACAGACGAGGAGGAGGCGGGGCTTTGATACACTGGACGGCCGCCGACTAGACTGCATGTCAGAGCACCGGTGTTATGGAGATCAGGTACATGAGGCTGCAGATGGGCAGAGTGAGGCATGCAGATGGGCACTGTGACGCTGCAGATGGGCATTGTTGACCCTCTTTTCCACTTACAGTAGTTGCTGCATTTCTCACCCTAGGCTTATACTCGAGTCAATGAGTTTTCCCAGTTTTTTGTGATAAAATTAGGTGCCTCTGCTTATATTCGGGTCGGCCTATACTCGAGTATATACGGTATTTAAATTAAGTATTAATACTTATAAAAAAACTCCAATAAAATCCAGTGATCCAAAATAAGTAAAATTAAATGTCCAGTGCTGAAAAACCCAATTAGATAGATTAGATAATAGTGTATTGAAAGTTTTCAATCGATGAACTATTCCACTCGCTGTGTCTCTTTTATGGGTGTGAATTCCACCATTAGGTATAGCCTTCACCTGTGATATTCTACATCCACTCTATCCAAAGGAGAGAGTAAAAAATGTGCGATGCTGGAACGCACGCCAGCTGATAAGTGCAGCTCAGCTGTGCATTCCACCTGTTGATATCAATTATGGTATTGCGGGCGTATGTTATTTCCGATGGGTGGGTAGTAGAGGCGCCCAAAAGCTGCAGCTAGATGGAGACACCAGAGAAGCAAGATAGGATAGACCCCGTCGGTTGTGCAATAATGATGGAAACCTTTGAGAAAACTAAATGGGGAATAAAAGTGGCAATGGAAATAACAATAAAGAAAAACATTAAAAAAGCTGGGGGCCACGGCACTAACTGGGTTTTTAGATGGAGAGGAGCCTCCCTCTAGTGGGACACCATGTGATTCTCTTAAGCATTATATAAAGATCAGTTATGTAGCATCCAAAATTGGCTCTGAGAAAGAGGAGATTTTCCCTCTAAACACATCAGCCATTTGGAAATCTTCTCGTGTTTTGGGACTTGCTCAGTGGACGAGACTGTGTGGATTTTTATGTGTCTATTTGATGTTGCTGTTTGCGAGTATAAATCTTAATATTTTTTATATTAATAAAGCTATCACAAAGGTAATGTGCTAGGCTTGTGAGCCCTCTGTTTCTTGTTTCTGCAGTTACTATTTTGGGTTTCCCCGGCCTGTTGTTGGGGGGGGCAGCAAAGCCGGCACAATGATCTGATTACCGGAAAACTGTATTTACCTGCTTGCCAACACATTCCTTTTGAGCAAGAAGATCGGTCACTTCAGTCATTGATTCCTGTACTGACTCCGCCTCCGCTTCTGTAGTTCAGAAGGCATGCTCTGTGAAATGTGTGACACGGTAGTACCTACTCACATGGCATAGTGTATTGTCACAAAATTCAAGGAAGTAGATGTGTGAGGATCTTTACAAAGTAAGTTTACAAACTTCGAGATTATATATAAATATAAAAATATTTAAAATACAATGCAAAAATGAATATGTGATTTAACATTTTGACAATGAATACACTGTAAAGTGGAAGTAAACTCTTTTTTTGCACTTAATAAAGGCTTACCTGTAGGTACCATTAATATCTCCTAAACATGCACTGTTTAGGAGATAGGAGATAATTCACACTGCATGCAGCCGGTGATGTCACCGGCGCATGCGCTCTAAAGAGCCCCATGCTGCGGTCTTTGAGGCGGTGCAGCCAATCAGACAACTGGAACACACAAACCCGGAAGGAAGACCAGGTGAAGATGGAAGCCCTCTCAGCAGTGACAGCAAGCTGGAGGGCTTTGTTCTAAGGTAAGTATTTCATAATGTGCTTAAAAAAATAAAAATAAATTGGTGCGGTTTACTACTGCTTTACGTAAGGTAGTTGTAGTAATCAAAGGAGATGCACACAATAAAGCAGTACCAACATTTATATAAACAATATAACTTTAATTTGTTGTATAGATAACTTTAAAGCAAGCTCAAAACTGCTGTCTTTTAGGTGCTGATGGAAATGCGCTTACCAGCCATGCTTTAACTAGTACTTCTGCAATATGTGAATGACTTCAAATGACATGCATTGGCATTATTTTTATTTTTTTTTGGAAAGAAATTCATGTAGAGTACCGTCTCAGCAATCATCCATTTAACACTAGAGGGCACTGCTTATCCTCTGTTCTAGCTTCCTACGTGAATGTTTAGTAAAGATCTCTAGGTTTGTGCTATCATTGTTTTATTAAAATATATCCACACTTATAATTTATAGAAAGAAAGGAGCACAGTGCTGCACTAATCAGCCAGCAGCATTAATTTCATAGTGATCTACCACTAGCACCTCTAGAGCAGCAAGTGTAACTAGACCAGAGAGGCAGAGTCATGTTTCATGCTCTGGAAATGTCATTTCTATCAAAGCCAGAAGCCCCAGTTTGTCCTGTGACGAGGCTTATATTCTGTGCCAACAGTCTTTCCAGCCAGCATGTGGGCTGAACATCTTTAGATAGGAAGTAAGAGTAGGAATTAGAGTCAGAGAGGTTTTCTAACAATGGGTCAGATGAAGATCAGCCAAGATTTAAGAAGTTATAAGGCAAAATAAATCTATCTATCTATCTATCTATCTATCTATCTATCTATCTATCTATCTATCTATCTATCTATCTACTAAGTTGGTTATACACTTGTATCCTTGCCACCACTAGCAGAAACTTGATTGACTGCTACCAAATGAATGACAGATGACAGCAAATAGATTAGACAGGACAGTTCAATCGAACAAAGCATGTTTATGTATACTATCTATAGTTATTACATTTCTTTCAAGTTTATCAGGATAAAGAAGCATCTTTTAGTCACAGATTTTTAGGCCACACTCATATCATCTCATAGACAAAAAAATGACATACTGTCAATACAGTTTTATGTATTTACAGACACAAGCAGTGATTAAAAAAAGGAAATACAGATCGCAGCACAGGTGATTTTAAAAAAAAAGTGACATTACATTACAATGAATTCCAAGTTTATGTTCCTGGAATAAGTTAGAAATGCAAGCATTTAACCTTTTGCCGTGGGCAACATCAACTAGTGTTTAATAATTAACAGTACAGTCATATAGAGGGTGAACTGTAAAATACAATTAGGAGCAAATTATAAGCTCAGAAGAGGGACTGTCCTTCCAAAAAGAAAAAAATTGGGAGTTATGTGACATTAAGGTCATTTTGACACTTGTTCCTAAATGTATGTAATTAAAATAGTGACAGGCTTATTTAACAGGACAAAGGGCAAGGTAGAGTGATCTATATTAGCTAATCAAAAGTTGGCTTTCATTGTTTGCAATGCTATAAACGGATGGAAGGGAAACCTGCTAAGGTCTACTACACTATGCACATCATTATTACTCTTTGCATTGACTTAGTAAAGAAGCCTCTTTCGTTTGTATAACACAAAGCTTCTTAGCCCTTTTAATAACTGTCCAAACTCAAGACATTTGCTGCAGTTCAGTTTTGAATTTTATATTTCCTAAAAATCCCTCAATAACTGCTAGAAAGTTTCTAGTCTACTTGTACAAAAAATACTATGATTATATTAAGCATTTAGAAGTATAAAATGATTTAGTGAAACAATTGCCGTGACCTTGGGCCAACCGACAGCAGGGGCCAAGTGCAAACAAAACAACAAAAAATCAAATCTTTCACCAACAGAGATGGTACAGTTTCAAACAACAGTCAGATCTTTGTGGCTATGCAGGAGTCTCCAGGTTCAGAATATTTGATAATATAAAAGAGGTTGTTTTTTTTTTTTTTACCTGCATTGCTGGCAAATAAAGCACACATATAAAACAAATCTATATTGGCTTTTAATAGTGTTTATGCAGTGTGGAGTATATGATTACATTTGTATGACTTTGTATAGTTTTTGGCTTTTTGTGATCTATAATATAAAATATCAAAATATTAGATTTATATGAGAAGGGTTTTTTAAGTTGGATTAAGTTGCATTGACCCTTGTTGACAGTGAATATATGTATTTTTGTTTAAAATCAGACTTGGAATAAGAGAATAATCTCATACTACTAAGTGATCAAACATGTATGGGATGAGCCTTTATACAGGTGTAAGAAGACCCCCGTCTTTGCTTATTCCGGTATACATGCTTTTGCCTAAGAGTTACTGTGTTCTACTACAAAGAGAACAGAGACAATGGTGTTTATTTTCCAGCAGAGACGCTGGCATTTACCTAGTGCCTTTTGGGAGCAACTTATGCATAGAGAGGAAAAATAAATAAATTGCTGCTAACATATTCACATACTTAAAAGAGATCCATAGGCTGGTACAGATAAAAATAAAAAGGGAAGCTATTCTGATATTAACAAGCAGAGCTTTGAAATGTGTAATTGGGATCTTTTTTTTTTTTTTTTTTTTTCGAAACGTGATTAAGACATTTATGCAAAACGTTAGATTGAAAGAGACAAGCTTTCAGCATAAACTACAGTAATCTGTCAGGCCTGTACTTGATGCCCAGTGCAGTTGTATCATGCTCAGCCTGGAGGATTTCATGGACCTTTTCATTGCTGGAGAAGCTGGAAGTGTATTCTTTATGAGCACGCTACAAGTTCCACCAGCAAGGAAGTGGTCAAGCAGGAATTCTTAATTGTTTCAATGTGAAATACCTCTTTGTTGTGCAGAGTCCTTGGCAGTGGACAAATTACACAGCTAATGCTACAATATGGAAAGCATTCAGTGTGATCCAAGTCTAAAAGTATACTACTTTTGAGAGGAAAAGCTGTGGGGTAAGCCTCTATATTCCTGACATCCTTCTGTACTTGAAGTTTATTTCTGGTACATTTTAAATGAACTTTTAAAAATCTAAATAAAGAATGTAGTTATAAAATGTAAATTATTCATTCATGTAGTTATATTTTTGTAATTTTGAATTCCTGTGTCCTCATTTTATATCAACTGAGAGAACCAATTGCATCCGTAATCTTATTATCCCCCCACCCCACACACACACACTTTTTTACACACAGCATATTTGAAAGTATTTCTGCATTTCAACTGGGACAGTCTGCATCTCAGCCTGACCTTTTAGTAATAGATCTGTCATTTAAGTGGAGCTGGCATCGCCTGTTATGCCTTATCAGTTCATAAGTAAATTACTGATTAATCAATAAGGGGGCAGATTATGTTCTATCCAACATTTCATCATATGAAATGTTATGTGCAGGCGCTAACTGTCTACTAGCAATCAGATGCCAGCACAGTTATAATAGGTTTTCCACCCCCTAGCAGTTTATTGCTCTTAGCTATCGAAAGTTAATTTCAAATCCCGATATAGTTGCATTAATTTCCTAGACGTTTTCTGGGTGTAGAACAGAAAAGAATAACATGAAGTTTACACCACAGCTCTGTAGCTAATCGTTTATTACCTCCAGCTAAAGGGAATAGTACTAATGTCAGTGGCCACAACATCTGTTTGCAAGAATGAGGAGTGGCAGAGTCTTGTGTATTTGTGTAGGGGGGGGGGGGGGCGCGGGGCAGGGGTGTGGGGGGGGGGTGCGATGGAATCTTATATTATACTTGATAAAATGGAAAATTAGCTCCAAATATATGGATGTATGTTACAAGAAAATCAGTGTAGACAATGTGATTGACCATACTAAATAGTATGTTTATCAGAAGCTAAACTGCATTACCCACTTAACTCTTAGTAGGTCTATTGCACATAATAATTCTACTAATAAAATAGTCATGTTAAAGCAGCAGTAGTGAAGAGAAATGCAAAACCTGGGGCATGTAAGATAAAATGGTAGTGTTATAATTGAGGAAGATGATAAAATCATCTCATTTAGCTGTTGTGACCCTTTCATTAAGAATACAGGACTTTGTAAAGTTGTGAGCGAAAGTCGAAAATGTATGTTTTTTTTTCCCTGTTATAGCACACAGAGATATAACAGTGGACCTAATGACATGTATTTTCAACTGATTTTACTGCCAATACATTTTTACAAAATAAATGTTTAAGTTATATTAGGGAATATTTCACTTCATTCTTTAGCATTTTTTGCTTTTCGAAATCTATAGCATTTACATACTGTGCATATTTAATTCAACCTTTAAAATTCAATTTAATAGTTTATAGATATTTAAATTATAAATTCTTCTATAGTCTTATTAATATTTTGTAAACATTTTCTGGGGAAGGACAAATAAGTGTAGTATATGCTGCAAAATTTGCCTAGATGTGTGAGGGTTAAGGAATCTCCCACAGCTGGACTTCATCAAACCTGCCTACAATTAACCCTCCATTCCACCCTGCCTACAGCGATTATGATGGAGCTCTAGACATTTCTTAGATTCACGTGAGTTCAGTTGGGTATGCTCTTTTCCAGTATTAATGAAAATACATTTTTTTAGATATTTTTTTTTTCTAACAGTGGAATTTAAAACAGGGCTGCTTAAGTAAATAAATAAAACAGTTTTCTGGAACAGCAAAAGAATCAAAAGTTGTAAAAGATGTGAAAAAATCATAATTACTTAATATGTATGTTTATAGGTCAGATAAAAATGTGTAGAATAACATTAATTATTAAAGTTATTCAACGTTTAATCCTCTGACCAGGTTTCCTGGTAAATTTTATAATGAAGCGGTTAGTAAATTATCAGAAATAAACAAACAATATATTATCATACTATAATACAGAACATTGCCTATGTCAACTCACATTATTAACCATTAGTTTGTTCATTACAACATAAAGCATCTGTAATAGTTCCTTCTAATTTTTTTTTTTATGTTGTAATGAACAAACTAATGGTTAAAATAATGTGAGGCGACATAGGCAATGTTCTGTATTACAGTATGATAATATATTGTTTGTTTTATTTCTGATAATTTACTAACCGCTTTATTATTAAATTTACCAGGAAACTTGGTCAGAGGATTTTTTGAAGGGTAAGGTTCCTTATGTAAATTCTATATCATTTGGAGACCTGTTGCAGGTGCTAGGTTATTTTACTTTACTTGGTCATTAAATTGTGCGCTAAATAGTTGGAAGGAAACACATTTGGAGTTTTGAAGAAATGTGTTGATTGAATGTGTCCAGCAGACTTTGGAGGCTTGGGTGTCCACAGTACTGTCTAAATAACATATTATCCAAAAGTCTATAATGTATGGTGTGACCCAAAGAGCCACGTTGTATTTTTTTACAAGATTTTACAATGTATCTTTAGTGAAAGAAGTTAAAAGCTGAATGAAATGAGAGGTATTCTTACTAACCACATGGCTTGAATTAATTACACAAATGAAGATATCCTAAGATAGCAGATTTGTTGGATTTAGGTTCTTCCTGGGGTCATTTTACAACTGTAAAACACATTAACCATTTTCAACTTGCTAGTGAGATAAGTCAGCCATAAAATAAATTCCTGAAGCACTGAAACATCTCTGGTATCTTTTAACTTAGTGTCAGCTCTTCCTTTTTTATCACAAAGCAAGAGGAAAAAAATAATAAATGGCGTGTCATCTGACTTCCAGTGTTTGAGTAATTGGACACAATGCTTATAGCAAGTGATCTATCAGCCTACAGCTTACAGTATGTGTGTGGTGATCTTGGTATCTGCATGTCATGAACTGTGATCTTTCAACTTTTCAAAACTCCTTTGGGCAATATCATTGTGTTTTGCATTGTGTTTTTAAGGAAGAATGCCACTGAGTGTGGAATGTGTGCAAATAATGATTTTGAGGTTTGTCTTTGACAACCCGGCCAATATTGGTCATCATAATTTGAAATAATCTGTTGTCCAGTCCTGAAAATTCTAATCTCTGGTTAGTCCTTTCTTGCTTTTTGTGCATTTATATGTATTTATCACTGCTATACATCGGCAGAGCTAGAAAAAAAATATTTGTGAGGTTTTTCATATTGTAAATTTGGAAATGTAGTTTAGTGAATTTTAAGGCACATGATCAAAAATAACTTTGACTTTTAAACAACATTTTACAATATCCTTATAATGTGTATAAGCACTGTTGTGATTGACATTGTTAGATTCCCTTTCTTAATAAATAATATATAGAGAATGTATGTAAAGATATGTTTTATTAATAATGCTCAATCATACATCTTTGTGGTCAAAAACATTTTAATGTTTATTTTTGCTTTCTTATGCAAACATGAAAAAAACACATTTTCCATAAAGAAAAAAATTCAAACGAGACAAGTTACAAATACATTCATAGTATTAGTTCATAGCGAACGCATTATCCAACAGCAAGTTTCAGAAATACTGCTTTATGCATGTCATTATTCATACTAAGTGATGCTAAAGAATTCACTAAGGAAATAATGGCACTTAAGGACAGACATCAATTTTTAAGGAAATATATTCATGCTAGAAGTTCTGACACTTAAGTATACATAAATCTAGAAGCATGCCATTGCATTTCAGCGTGTAGTTCACTGTGATGGAAACTTATGCATATGTTGTATTCTGTGTAGTTCTTGGGCATTGTTGCAATAGTGGAAGAAGGAAGGGCAGTCTCTGGTCATTGGAATTTTTACAGCAGTTTTTGCACACAAGCTACTACTGCCCTCTTCCTAAGACTATATTAAAGATTAAGCATGGCTTTAGCACTCTTATCCTTTTTTTCTCCACCATCCCATCCTCTAATATATTTTATACTTGACTACAGCCCTTATGCCTTAAGATAGTCCTGCCTGTCGCCACATTTTGGGACTCTTTCAAGCTGTACCTGTATATGCACGTCACGGCCTTTCTTTATTTCAGTGGAAAGTCTTGCTGTTGGGCTACGGACAGGCTTTCCATTGAAGCGAATGGAGGCAGTGGCATATATGTTCAGTTCAGAGGATTTCTGAGGATTTTGTCCAGATATTGTGTAGCAGTGGACAAAGCAGCACAATGAAGATATCGGAAAAGTAGTGTGATGTAGGTAAGGATATTGTATCCTGAAAATGCTAGGGGAGGAGGGGAGGTTATAAAAAAAATATATATATACCTAAAACTATGTTTGCTTTGGACCTTGTAAATATGGTCATTGTCACTCTAATACTCATGCTTGAAATTTCTCTAGTTGCTAATAAAGTAACAAACCAACTTGAGGATTCCAAAATGGATTATGTGGCGGGTGCACTTTAAATCAAAACCTGCAGTAGTGTAATTCAGCCGATAATAATTCCAATTTAATCCATGAAAGCTGATGAGGGTATATAAGAACTGCAAACGTGCTTTGCTGAATTTCATTCCAAAATTGTCTGCCTTTTGTGTCTGAACCATAAATTTGATTGCCTTATCACACTGGAATTAAGAAGAGCTAAAAATATAGAAGCATTTGTGTCTCATTTACTGGAGATGTCTGCAGGCTTTTTCTGACACTGCAGATTCTATTCATCTCTTAAGTCACCAACATTTGGTAGCATTCAGAGAACAAGTTGTGCACTTAAAAAGCTGTACTGAACAACCTGTCACCACAAAGTGGAACATTCTACTTGAGATGTAGTTGAAAGGTAGACAGTATTGTAACGATTAAACAAGCAGTCATGGTGGGCTCTAAATTAACTAATATTTCAGGATGGTCCATTCCTTAAATTGATGTCATATTAGATGAAGAGCTTATATTAACCCTTTCTGTTCTAGAAACAGTATAAAGTGTCATTGGGTATGTAGCACAGATGCCCTCAGGTGCCAGCACATACTTTTACATAGCCTCTTCCATGCGCTAAAAGACCCTTGTGTTCTCTTGCAAACTAGATTTCTTCAAAGAAAAGTCAAAATCTGCCCCCCCCCCCCCCCCACACACACACACACACACACACACACACACACACACACACACACACTGATTTTGACATTTGACTGTTTGTCACCTTGAAAAACCAACCAGGTTGTAGAGTAGTATACGACATCCCTTAACTTTCTCAGTGGAATTTGAGATTTGCCTATCTAAGCACCATTGCTGCTCCCAGGGCACTCACAAGCTTATGCAAAGGCATTTTAAAGTCAACCTGTGTGCAGACTATGCTCAATAAAATATTTGGAATCTTTATTGTGATCTTTGTTGTGATCTTTGAGGTTGAATTGAGCACAGGTGCCTTCATTGTATTTTGGATGATACCATAAGGCTTGTACACATGGGCCGAATATAGGGCGTATTCGTACAGTTCTGCAGTAAAACCAGCCGACTTATGGCTCGTGTGTACAGCTGTCTGTTCTACAGAAGCTGGTCTCACAACCAGCTTCTGTCAAACAAGCATGCTGGAAAACCAGCATCTGATCAGCGCTGGCCAGCAATGGCTGCCAGTGCCAATTAGTGTGTTATGGCATGGGGGCAGTCCCCCTGTCAGAACACAAAGGCACAGCGGGGAAGATTGCCACAATAACATCTCGTATATGTCAGGTTTATTTTTATTCAGCCCGCTGGCTTGAAAGAAAAATCATTTGTTTATCTCAGTGCAGGTTTGCTTTCAAAGTAGATCAGAAAGTGATGGCAAACATTTTTGTAAGGGGAGACCATTATTGAAATGCTAGTGATTCTATATTGGGCCACAATACAAATTGTTTTGTAGATGAATGATATGATCCACTTTCTCCGGTCACAGAGCACTTTTCATTCTGTGAAAGAATATTACTAGTTCTGTGAATGGATGAGTGAGGAGGAAGGGGAGAGCGAGTGGCGCCAATGCTTCCTAGCCGCAACCACTGATCTTAACCTATGCAACACTGAATGATTGCCACCGTAGAGTATCCAGCTTCCATGGAAATAGGATTTTTTTTGTAAGTAGAAGCCAGCAGGATATAAGATGCACTTCATTAGGGGTAAGTGATTTCCCTGGTACTGTATCCATTGCAAATTTTTTAACTAAACTTCTACTTTAGGTTTTACCAGGTGGCTGGTCCGGCCTCTTCTGATACCACTTTCGCCATAAGATGCTGCTAGCTTTTCTCTCAAATTTTGATCCCTCTGTTTGTCCGTTTTGTGGGCCTGTTAGTGTGTTTTGCTGTTTTGCCCACCCCTCAATTGCATTGCTTTTGAACATCCCAGTCATCTATGACTAAGACCCTGTGTGCTGCAATGTACTCAGAGGAAAAGATTTTACAGATACAGTATTTTTTTTTTTTTTTATGAATGGAACTTGGTGTGTTGTATGTGTCTGTCTATTTTTTTTTTTTCTTTTTATCTTTTTGCAGCCTGATAACCTTTTAAATATTCGGATCAATTTATACCTAGAAAAAGGAAGGTGAATATGGGCAGGGAAGTTTACAGAACAATGCAATACAAAAAAAATTCCACAGCACGCTGTGAGCTGCTTTACAGCAGCCCCTTTGGGTTTCCAGTGAAGTCCCAATGCGAACATAAGGCAAAAAAACTTGCATTGCATAGATTCTATTCACACCAATGTACTGTGTTGCTGTGTTTAGTAACTAAATGGTGCAGACAAATTGCAATGCGCTGCAATGCTTCATGACACAGAGAATTAAGATAGAGATAAAGAAAAAAAAAAAAAAACCAGGAAGAAAACCTGAGCACTGCAATGGGTTATAACAACAAACATTGCACCTGTGTTATTTTCTATGTGTGAGGTGTGCTGTGAACCAGCCCTTACTAGCTAATAAGCACAAAACACTTTAATAGTGTTGACCACCCGCTCCTTCTCAATAAACTACATTCCCTTGGCCTCCGAGATTCTGCTCTATCCTGGTTCTCTGCCTATCTATCACAGCGCTCCTTCAGTGTCACCTACAACTCTGTCTCCTCCTCTCCATTGCCCCTTTCTGTGGGGGTCCCCCAAGGCTCTGTTCTTGGACCCCTTCTCTATCTACACCTCCTCCCTTGGTCACTTGATAACTGCCCACGTCTTCCAATACGACTTATATGCCGATGACACTCAAATCTATCTGTCTACTCCTCACCTCAATCCTTCAGTCTCCTCTCGCATTACTAACTTACTAACTGACATATCAGCATGGATTTCGCACCACTTCTTTAAACTAAATCTCTCTAAAACTGACCTATTAATATTCCCCCCCACCCGTGCCCCCCTCCATGACTTTTCCTGCAAAATCAACAATGGAACTATCAGTCCCTCCCCTCACGCCAGGGTACTAGGTGTAATCCTAGACTCTGACTTGTCATTTCAGCCCCAAGTCCAATCGTTGTCAAAAGTTTGTAGAATTCACCTCCGTAACATCTCTAAAATTTGCCCCTTTTTAACAAATGAAACCACAAAGCTCCTCATTCACTCCCTTGTTATCTCTTGCCTTGACTATTGCAACTCCCTTCTCATTGGCCTGCCCCTCATAGGCTATCCCCTCTTCAGTCTATCATGAATGCTGCTGCCAGACTTATCCACCTTACCAACCACTCAGCGTCTGCCAACCCTCTCCTCCAAACTTTAGAACGTGATGCAATCTTTCCCTGAGGAAGACTTTTTGCTATAAAGTTGAAACGCGTTGGAAAATCGATACTTGATGCCATCGCATCATCATAGGCAGTGTTCGTATCTTGTAGCAAGATGCATCACGGTGCAGGAGCTTTGACTCCTTGGTCACTTTACTCCATTTTCTGATGGTTTTCTAACTGTGCTATCATGGATTATGTCCTTTGTATTTTTTGTATTTTTGTATGTTGTTTAAATATCAATTTTTGTGTATCAATAAATTATTTTATATTTTAATACAATCCTCTGTCTACTGCATTGCCCCTAAAATCCCATATTGAGGTATACATTTGTTTTCACCCTCTCCTCCAATCCCTACACTGGCTCCCAATCACCCAGTGAATTTAATTTAAAATACTAACCACAACATACAAAGCCATTCACAACTCTGCCCCGAGCTACATCACCAATCTTGTCTCCAAATATCACCCAAATCGTCCTCTCCGCTCTTCTCAAGTCCTCCTACTGTCAAGCTTTCTCGTCTCCTCCTCCCATGCTCATCACCAGGATTTCTCCAGAGCCTCTCCCATCCTCTGGAACTCGCTACCTCCACTGGTCCAGCTATCCCCTACTCTTGCTACCTTCAGGCGATCCCTGAAAACTCATCTCTTCAGGAAAGCCTATCACGTCTCCACCTAATCTCCTACCACTTCCATCAGCTCATTCCCCACAGTTACAACCTTTTGTACCACCTGCCCCACCCTATTAGATTGTAAGCTCTTCTGAGCAGGGTCCTCTTAATCCTCTTATAGTTTATTGTATTGTAACTGTATTGTCTCCTTTTATATTGTAAAGCGCTGCGTAAACTGTTGGCGCTATATAAATCCTGTATAATAATAATAATAATAATAAGTGGAACTTTAGTCAAAAAAATAAATCCTGCTAGATCACTTGAGACTGGCTCCTAAAGCTATGTACGAGATTAAAATTAAGTGCCTATACTGTTTAAAATCCAGGAATACACTGACTCTGCACATGCTCAGTTGCTCTCTAATTTTTGTCACTGTGCCAAAGGTCAGAGCCCATAGAGGCCAATCTGCTGACAGCCTAAAGATTTACTGCTGATCAGGGGCTCTGGGCTTCAGCAAAATGGTAGCCTTTGGCAAGAAGAAACAGGAATAATGATGGGGGAAATTTACAGCACACACTAATTTTTATTAATGTAAAATGTATGTTCCTTGCCAAAGAACATCATTTTTTATCAAGTTTTTATGGGTAAAGTTCGACTTTAAATATATGTGAAGCCACACTACAGTACTAAAAACCCCCTGCAAATCAGAAGCTAAAGGGGTGGCATTGCCCCCCACACCCTACCCAACCTACAATCCAATTTCTGCTTCAAATGGATGAAGTCTACATTGAAGTATTTGGGTACATACATCCTGTCCGATCTTTCCTGTATATATGACCATAACTATCCATCTTTACTAGCAAAAACCCATATCCTATTAGACAAATGGCATAAAGGCCTGCACTCCTGGTTTGGTAGATGCAATCCCCTAAAATTGTGTATCTTACGAAAATACCTGTATCTCTTCCAAGCTTTACCTATTCGAATACCTCCTTCTTATTTTAAGCAAGTCCAAGCTCTTTTCACCCATTTTGTCTGGGCTCACAAAAAACCCCGCCTCCTCCGTACCCAATTGTCTCTTCCGAAACAATACAGTATGGTGGTCTGGCATTGCCTGATGTTCGAAAGTACTACCAAACGATCCATCTTGGCAGGGTCATTAACTGGCGGCGACATTCTATGTCCAAACTCTGGGTACAGTTAGAACAAAGCCAGACTAATATTTCCCTCACGTGCACTCTGGTGTTATGATTCACTACCTCAGGAGCGAAAGTCTCACCCACTAATAGGGACCACATTGCTGCAGAGCTCCCAAGCCACTCTACTGGCCTCTCTTATAACAAAAATTTCACCATTATCCCCGATCATAGGACACCCCCAACTTCCACCAGGACTCCAACCCACGGAATTCAAAACTCTATGAAATTCTAACTGTGAACATGCCTCTAAATTCATAGTTGCGGTGCGATGGCCTTCCTTGATGGAGTTAATGAACACCTCAGGCCCCTACCAACTCCCATTTTGAAGTGCAGCACAACTACATAATTTCCTACACTCTATCCCAAACCCCCAGAGCTTCAATCGTCAGCTAACCACTTTTGAAGAATATTGCTCAGGAACTGATCATCTACCCCAGGTCCTTTCCAAAACATATTCACTTCTGAACACACCCTCGGAACAAACACACTTACCCTGTCTAGTAAAATGGGAGGCAGAGCTAAACCGCACTTTCACCTTATCACAAAAACAAAATAATATCAGATTCTCCCTCAAATCATCTACATGCACCAAAATACAGGAAACTAATTTCAAAATATTTACTAGATGATACCTCACGCCCATTAGACTACATACAATCTTCCCTGACACATCAGACCATTGTTGGAGATGTTGAGGGGACAGAGGGACAATCTTGCATATCTTTTGGTCCTGCCCTAAACTGACGGCTTCCTGGATGGCTGTCCGCACCGTTACCCAGAAATTCACAGAATACAAGATACCCGATGATCCAGCGTTCTTTCTGCTACATGCATCAAATATTCCCGCTAAAACTTATAAAAAGGCCATTATACGTCATCTACTAAACGGCGCTAAATCCTGCATCCCTCTTTTCTGGAATCAATGCCCAACGACCACTGTGAGTTGGCTGAGGAAGATGGAGGATATAAATAGGATGGAAGATTTAATTCTTACAGAGCAAAATAAACGTCAAACATACACAAAGACCTGGAGTCTCTGGAACATGTTCACACTCTTGGATGAGGGGAAGACCCTATTTGGAACATAAGTCTTTCAATGGACTCGCGTAGATACCTGTCTCTATTGACCTGAGCCATTATTGTCCCATTACCTCTCCCCCCTCATTCCCCCCCTCCTTCTCCCCCCCTTTCTCCTGCCCTTCTTCCCCCCCCCCTTCTCCGGCCATTCTTACTCTACTCTTTCCTTTTTTTTCCCATTTCTATTTTTGTTTCTATTTAAGAAAAAGAAAAAATGAAGATTGGACAGCCCCGTTTCCCTACTTAGTAATTACTTTAGTCACTGTTACTGTATGAGGCACTAATAAATAGGCTAACCGCAACTCTTCCTATGATGTTGTTCATACATAGTAATCATTTATTGTACATACCGTTTTATTGTGATCTGATGATACGAGATTATAATCTCGCTTGATTGTATGTTATTACTGCAACACTTGGGTTTTACCCTTTCTTGGAGTTCAATAAAAATTATATTTGAAAAAAAAAGCACCCCTGCAATTGCGGTCCTTCGCTCTAGTCTAAGAGAATTTCCCTCTTGAGACATCTGTAGCAATGAATATGCATACATTGGAAGCAAGTATGTCTTGGAGGAGGCCCCTTCCTTTTTAAAGGTGCAGGAACACATGAGAAGCCCAGATTCCCACCACAATACCTGAAGACCTTCATTTTTTTGCAGTTGTTTGCAAGAAGAACCTCTATTTCAATCAAAATTGTTGAAACCATTCAGTCTTTGTTTTTGTGCTGAGAAATTGTATTGTGTTGTTTGCTGGTAGTGGGTTTATTTACTAAAGTTAGAGAGGGCAAAATTAGTCACAATTCTGCATAGAAAACAGTCAGCTCGCAGGTTTTATTGCCAAAGCTTATTTGAGCAAGCTGAGGTTAGAAGCTGATTGGTTTCTATGCAGAAATGTGACTAAGTTTGCCCTCTCTAGCTTTAGTAAATAAACCCCATAGTGACTATGATTTACAGCAGCCAGGGATACTCATAATCATTCATAATAAAGCTCCACTGATACCTACTTTCCCATGGGTGACATATTGACCTGTTTCATTAGGCGATTGACCACAAGTCTTATGACACAGAGCGCACAGGAAGCCATGTCTCGCTTCCATGCAGCATGGCAAGTAACTTTTTTAACAAGTTGGTCTCAGTGGGTGAACTTATGGGCAGAATGTTTCCTCATTAGGGAAAGAGGACTTGTTACAGTCCCCCATGATGACCTAGAGACCAGAAATTGTTTAGTTCTCTGTTAGTTATCTGAAAATGATTCTTCGGGTTGGATGGTTATACCAGTGTAACATCATAGATTATTATGAATAATTTCCTTTCCAACACTGTGCTTCACAAATAAGCTGCACATAACAAATGTCTTTATTTGTTTATCGCAAGTGGGAAAAGGGACGTTTTGCTGCTATTCCTGAAAACAATAAAAACAAATTCAGTCATTGTTGCTCGACAAGGCGTTTATGGTATTGACCCTCAAAGCATCTTTTGACACTCTTTATCCATTACAACTACTTGTTTTTAAGGCTTTTCCTTCCTTTGGTTTTGACATAAGTATAGAGAACTAAGGTTGCGCCTTCAAAGTGCAGGAAAAGTGAATATTGTGTTATCCTGTCGAGGCAGTGGAAATCCAGCTGTCTGTGTTTAAATAACCTTGCTTTAAAGCTTCATATCCATCTGTGATGTGCAGAGCTCATTGCTGGGTACCTTCCCTTGTAATCTTGCTCATCACTTGGCTTTGTGTTTGTGTTAAACATGGCTCAGAGTTCTGCTGATCTGAAAATTCTCAATCCAATTTTGTATTTGAGCTGTAGGAAGATTGATGTTCACATATTGCTATGTGGATAGCACCATACCTACTGAGCATAGATAACCTGCAAGTCTGTGCTTTCCATGTGTTGGGGCAGGGGAAAGTAAATAAAGTGATATTGCAGAATGGTATCAGTTTTGTTACACAGGGAACAAATATGCTTGGGGAATTGGCATGTGGATCACGTTGAATGCAGCTGAAACATTAAACCCAACTATGCTGACTACCTTCAGACAATATTATCTTTTTTCCATTTAACAATTCTAAACTTTATTTTGTGTGTTAAAACAGTGGATCTCATGGGTCCTGGACACATAGAAATATAATATTTTCTGAATGTATGTATTTCAGTTTTGCTGGACTGGATATAAAAACAGCCCTTGACATATAGCAAATAAGTAGAAACTGGACATTTGTGCATCCACTGTTCATTGTTTGAGTTGGCCTGTATGCAGGCTGATTTTGGAACAATTAAACTAATAAGACCAGTAATAAAAATGGTGGACTTAGATTTGTAAAATGTTGAATCATTTTTCTGTGGATGATAATTTTTAATAATTAATAATCCCAGCAGCAGCTTACTAGTTGTAGCAAGCAGAATGTGTTTTTGTTGTAAATTTACTTATGACTGGAAATTTTAAATAATGGCTACCTGAAATTATGTAAATAGCGCAAGGCAACAAGAAACATTAAAATGGTATAAAACTAAAAATCTTCTCCCTGCAAGAGCATAATGTGCTAGTATGCATCACATATTAGCACATTATAAATTACTTACCTGAAGACTAAGCCTTCTAGCGGTGCGCTGTCACCGCTTACAGGGTTTCCATCTTCACCCAGTCTTCTTTCCATGTTTGTGGAATGCGGCTGTTGGAATGGCTGAGCCGCGATGACATTACTCCCTCACATGTGCAAAGGAGTCACGGCTGCAGCATAAATCCACTGTTAAAGTAAATATCTCCTAAGCAATGCAGGCTTAGGAGATATTTACTGTACCTACAGGTAAGCGTTATTAAAGACTTACCTGTAGATAAAAATTAACAAGAGGCCTTTACTTTAATAGAGTTTTTAATCACTCACTTATAATCATTTAAGTGGATTTTTAATTTCTCTATTGCAAAATAAGGTGCTTTGCATACTCTTCGGAAACTTGGATCTACTTGGGATTTCCTTTAGATTTATCTTCAGCTATGTAGTGCAAGGGCCTGCCTGATTGCATACAAATTGAAAGTGTTTTAGGTTTGGTTTTGGTAAATCTAAAGAAAAATTGTACAAGAAAATTGTATAAAGTATTGCCAGTCTTAAGTGCGCCGAAATGATCAGCATACACAGGTGCTTGTAAAGTGTTTGCTGCAGCTGCAGTGTCTGACAGACTTTGATGCTACCCACTCTTCTCATCTTCTTCCTTAGCTGGCCTCTAGTCTGACTATGAGGGTGTTGAAACACAAGCACCTGATGCTCCTGTGTGCTAAGCCATATCAAATGAGCCAAATATGGGTTGTGGTTGTAGGATGGGTGTGTAGAATATGGTGAAAATAGGATATGGGAAAACATAAACTTGTTCCAAGCATGCTGGAAAGTAAAACCATATTTCACTGGCGACTCAAGTTGTGGTTGCACGGCTGCGCAAATCGCTGTAGCTGTACGTCGCTCCTTTAAGATGTCACAGCAGGCGTGCACGCGCCCGCCGCGTGTCCCGGAGCCGATGCGCATGCCCGGCGGGCACGATGACCGCTGGGCACCGGCGATCGCTTGTGACAGAGCGAGAACCGGGATTTGTGTGTAAACACACAAATCCCGGTTTTCACAGGGGAGAGGAGACAGATCGTGTGTTCATACTAAGTATGAACACCAATCGGTCACCTCCCCTAGTCAGTCTCATCCCCCCTACAGTTAGAACACACCTAGGGAACACAGTTAACCCCTTGATCGCCCCCTAGTGTTAACCCCTTCCCTGCCAGTGACATTTATACAGTAATCAATGGCTATTTTTAGCTCTAACTTTTGCGCAAACCAATCAATATACGCTTATTGCAATTTTGTTTACCAAAAATATGTAGAAGAATACATAGGAAAAAATGTGTTTTTTTTTTTTTTTTTTTTAAATTGGGGAGATTTATTATAGCAAAAAGTACAAAATGTGTTTTTTTTCAAAATTATCGCTCTTTTTTTGTTTATAGCGCAAAAAATAAAAACCCCAGAGGTGATCACATACCACCAAAAGAAAGCTCTATTTGTGGGGAAAAAAGGACATCAATTTTGTTTGGGTACAACGTCGCACGACCGCGCAATTGTCAGTTAAAGTGATGCAGTGCAATGGTCTGGTCGGGAAGGGGGCAAATCCTTCCGGGGCTGAAGTGGTTAAAAAAAAATGTTATGGCAAATCTGTTTATGGCCATCTTTTCATGTACACATTTGTAAAGCCCTGTACACATGGGCCAAGTATTGGCTGGTTCAGCAGAAACTGAAGGGTTGGTCAGGCCCCCTGGATAGTACACCGATCTCCTCTCGAGCTCCTCTGTTTTTTTATGTTCAGCTTGAATAGAAAAAAAAGATAGTGTGTGCTTAGCTTAAGAAGATGTCCAATTAGTGAAGTATATATTTCTTAAATATATACTGGTTATGTTGTATTTTAGCTACAGTTGTGTTACTGTACAATCATAACTGGGATATATCTGAGTATATGAATGCCAGAATGAATGTGCTGGTTTGCTATACTGCAACAGTTCCATTGTACACAAGGGGATTCCATGGCTGTGGATTCCATAGAGGAAACGATGGTGTATCTCCTCCTCATTACTTCCAGAGATTTCATGTTTGTATCTTATCTGAGCAGAAGTCTTTCAGCTGCAGGAAGTCATTGGCTGAACTTCCTGTGGATAACAATTATCAAATCACACAGATGTCATTCCATGTAGTGTAGTCTTATGCTCAGGGACTGTGATAACATTGTGTAAAAACTTTACTGCAAAGGAAATTAGTTAAAAGGTTGTTAACTTTGAAGAAAAAAAAAACTGACTAGAAGCATCAGTGTTACATTGCTCTAAAGTTAGTCTGTGTATCTTTGTGTTTGTTCATTATTGATCCTTAAAGGACTGTTAGTAGTTAGTCGCCCTCAACTGTATTTGTGCTGTAATGTTGAACACGTTTCGTACCTTATCCAAGATGAAGGACAGCCAGAGCTTTCTGTCTAGCGTTTCCCTTTAGATACTACATAGGCTCTCACCCGCAAGCACCTGGATGAGATTATGTAACTAGAACAGAGTGCTTTCACACCTCCCATTCTGTTCTTGAACAATCAGTATATCTACCCTAACACATTCCACAGTGATTGGATCAAGGTGTCGGTGCTACCTGTATGGATGTGAATGCTGGAGTATCTTCCTGAGGCTTTTTAAATCTAAAGAAGTGCCTTAGAGAAGCTACGAAATGTCTTTATTTTTTAAAGGTTCACTTTTTTTTATTGTTTTATAATACACAACAAACAGATTCACAGGTGTACATTTGGAGCGAACAGCGCTTCAATCACAATGTAATACATTTATCTGGTACCCAGTCAGTGAATGCAGAGCTACATGTAGGTCATATAGCTGTTTAGTATCATTCATCCCATATAGAGTTCAAGGACATACAGACAGTCCACATAGTGTGGGATTATAACCTTATTCTGTACATTAAGGAGTGGGTACTATCTAAGCTGACCCAGGAGTTCCATATCTTAGAGAATTTTTTTTGGCATCCTCTAGCTTCATACATCAACTTATACAGTGATATGGTGTGGTTAACAATGGTGAGCCAGAAAGCTATAGTGGCAAGGATTGACATTTCCAGTGCATGGTTATCGATTTATTTGCGTAGAACATTACTATGCGTATAAAGGACTGTTCATTTTTAGATTTTTCTTCATCATCAATGTATCCTAACAGGCATCTTAGGGAGTTACATTTGTTTGGTATCTGAGCTATGGAGCTGATAAAGGCCGTGACCTCTGACCAGAACTTCCTTATTGGAGCACATTCCCAGATTAAGTGAAAAAATGTACCATCAGCCACACTGCATTGAGAGCACAATGGAGAGGGCAGTCTATGTACTCTATACAGTAAGCATGGTGTGAAGTAGGACCTATACAACAATTTTGTTTAGATTACCTGGTCACGTGAGGAGATGACAGAGGATACTTGGAGGGAGAGAACCTCTTTCCAGACATCCTCTGTCAACTCAGGTATGTCAGAACACCATTTGTTTTCAATGGCGTAAAGTCTGTTGGTCATGGAGTGGAGTAGAGTCTTGTAATATGTAGAAACAAGTTTGGTGTGAGAGGGATCAGTCAGTAGACGCTCTATCGGGGAATGGTTGAACATCTATATTTCGAAGGCCGAACTGTGTGGCAGCAGTGTGCCGTATCTGTAGGTATTGGAAATAGGCTGTGTGAGGAAGACCGAAGTCCTTTTGAAATTCCGCGAAGGAGCGGAACATGTTATCTGAAAATAAGTGTGAGACTGCCTTTTTGAACTAGTATCCCCATCTGTTCTGTGGAAAAATTCTGGTTCCCCCAGAGTGGGGCATTAGGTGAGTATGTGGCGTGTGTAGTGGGCGGTAACAGTTTAGAGAGCCTAAAAATCCGTAGCGTCGTTGCCAGGACATTCACACCTTTTCTCCCCCTAAGTGACATTCGATGTATTAGGTTCTGGAGGGATTCGTAGGAGGTAAGAGTAGCTGCCTCCAGAGCAGTGGCCGCATTGTTGGCTTCAGGGTAAAACCACCAATGCTTGTGCCAATTGCGAGGCGACATAGTAGGTTGGAAGACAGGGAGGCGCCAGACCCCCTTCCAAAGTGGGTAGCTGCAAGGTGTGTTTAGCAATCCTCACTGCTCCTCTCCTCCAGATAAAGTTAGTGAGTATTGAGTCTATTGCCTTAAATTTGGCTTTTGTAACATATATTGGTGAATTACTCAAGCTGTATAGGAAGCGTGGGAGATAAATCATTTTAAAGATGTTTATCATGCCTAATAGTGTGAGGGGGAGATTGTTCCATGTTTTCAGTGTGTGTCTCAATCTGCTGATAAGAGGATCTAAATTAATCTTAGCATAAGAGGAGATGGGATATTGTATCAAGACCCCTAGGTATCGAAAAGTGTGAACTATCTGTAATGGGCATGAGGGAGGCAGTACTATCGATGCCTCCTGGTCTATCATAAATAAGAGGGATTTATCCCAGTTGACCTGAAACCCTGAGAAGTGACCAAACTGCCGGATAATATCCAGCAGAGCAGGGAGAGACGACTGGGGGTCCGCCAAGTAGATCAGCATGTCGTCCACGTACAGGGATACCTTTTCCTCCAGACCCCCAATCATCAGTCCCTTAATTTCCTTGCTGGATCGTATCAGTGCTGCAAGGGGTTCTATCGCCAGTGCGAACAGCAGCAGCGACAGAGGACACCCCTGTCTGGTGCCTCTCTTCATCAAAAAGGGATCGGATATGGATGCATTTACTCTTAGTCTAGTTGTTGGTTTAAGATACAGCAGCTGTACCCATTTCATAAAGGTGGTGCCAAATCCAAATTTAGCCAGGAATTCTAAGAGGTAGGGCCATTTGACCGAGTCAAAGCCCTTGTGAGCCTCTAGGGCCAGAACGGCCCGAGAGCCAACCGTGTCATGAACCGCCTGCATGTTGGTAAAAAGTCTGCGCAAGTTAATAGAGGTTGATCGCCCAGGGATGAATCCAGTCTGATCTGCGCCAATAATAGCAGTAATGACTATTCATTCGTTGGGCCAGCACCTTAGGCATAATTTTTACATCTGAATTAATAAGCGAGATCGGTTGATAGGATTCGCAGAGAAGGTGGTCCTTATGGGGTTTAGGAATGAGGACAATCAGCGCCTCAGACATAGAAGACGGTAACTGTCCCGTCTTTAAGGCAAAATTGTACATCCGAAGCAGATGCGAGATCAATAATTCCCTAAACTGCAGGTACCACTCTATGGGAAATCCGTCTAATCGGAGTGTTTTATGTCTGGCAAACTATTGTATAGCCTCCCCCATTTCCTCAGTTGTTGGGAGCAACAACTGGGGGAGCATCAAGCAGTAGGGCCTGGTGGTCCATTAATTTTGGAAGTGAGATGTTGGAGAGATAGTCATCTAGTTCCACTATGGTGTAGTGAGCTCTAGTAGTGTATAATGCGGAGTAAAATGCGACAAACGCATTATCTCTTTGTTTTGTTCAACTATTACGCTTTCTGAGTTCATGATTCTCGGGATATAGCATGGCTGATAGTCAGGTCTAGCTAGATAAGCCAACAGGCTACTATTTTTGTCGCCAAACTCAAAAACTCATTGGTTCTGATATAGCAGTTTTTCTGTGTGCATTCCAAGAGTACCAACTCTAGTTCCCTAGCCTTGTGTCGCCATATAGCGTGTGTTTCAGGAGTAGATGTGGAATAAGCGGTCTCTGCATCTCTGAGTCCCCCTTCTGCGTCCAACAATCTGGACTGTGACTTCTTATGGGCCTTCCTGATAGCTGCAGCAGAGGAGCCGCACGCAGTGGCCTTAAAGGCATCCCAGACCACAGGGATGGAGGCACTCTGCTTGTTAATTATCCAATAGGATTTTATATTTGCCATACTCTGGTCTACATTAGCCTGGTCTGCTAGCCACAGTGGGCTCAATCGCTATACCCGTTATGAGGAGGGTGTGTCCAGGGCGAGGTCCACCATCAAGATTGTGTGGTCAGACATCGCCCTGGGGAGATATTTGACTCCAGTCACCATATTAAGCATATCCAATGAAACGAGACATAAATCTATACGTGACAGTGTACCGTAAGTGTCGGACTGGCGCACATCTGCATTGCTCCATCTCCAGGCCTCCACCAGGTCAAATTGGGTCAGGAAGGAGCCTAGGGGTGTGGGGGGTAGTGTAGAACAGAGGAACCTATCAATGGAGTTGTCAAGTACTGTATTATAATCACCAGCTATTAGTAAAGGGCCCTCAGCGATTTCCAATATTGTGCCCATCACTCGCTCAAAGAATTGTTTGGTAAAATGTGATGGAACATATAGACTAGTCACTGTGTAAGGTTTACCAAGGAGTTCAGGCACAAGAATTACAAAGCAGCCGTTAGGATCAAGTTTGATGTGTTTAATGGTGATAGGTGCTGATTTGGCTATAAGGATATAAGTACCCCGGCATATGTGGAGTACGTGGAGTGAAGGGCATATGCTATTTTAGCTCTTTTAAGGGCCATAACCCTGGAGCCCTGTAGATGGGTTTCTTGGAGAAGGATCACATGCAGATTGTGTCGTGCCAGATACTCAAACATTATTGATCGTTTCACTTTAGAGTTAAGCCCCCTTACATTCCATGAAATTAGACGTAGTTTAGTCATGGGTAAGCAATAATCATAGTTATGGATGCCCAGTTCTCACGGTGCCTCAAAGTCAACCAAAGCGTGGAGCTCTGTGCGCTCCGAGGAGTGGGAATGAGCATGAATTTATACATGTGAGAGAACAGTGTGCCTGTAGCAAATATTAACTTGATGCCAAGATGGCCGACCAGGCCGGTAAACATATGAACAAAAACTATAAGATAAAAACTATACAAAAAAAGTGACAAAATAAAAAATCCCCAAACACTTAGAACCACCCTAACCCTCCCGGCTCCCAAACCCAAACACATGAGAGCTTTGTTCCCGAAACTAAAACTGCAAAGCAGGGGGACCCTAATACAGTCCCACGACCAACAAACCCTGAGGAGCGGAAGGAAGACTGTGGCAGTGGGCTGCCATCCATGTCCGCATAAAACAATATATGAGTGGTATCCCGGGTTCAGAAGTAAGCATTCCAAAAGTGGTAGGAGAATATCCCCAAAATAGAAGAACAGGGAAGTGGTAGGGACAGTCATTCAGGATAAGTGTTGTCAGTGCGACCAACATCTGAGTGTTGCAAAGTGTTCCCAACTTCTTGTGGGTAGGCGATGGTGGGATGGTTGTGAAGGATGCTGTGTCCTGTCCCACACTCTCCCCCGTTACCAACTAGGTGGGGAGCATGCAAACAAGAGGTATGTGGACTTGATACAGGATAGTTACATTCAGTGAGGAGGAGATCTCTCGGTTCTGGTTCCTGTGGTCCGGAGGCCCCAGGGTGTCCACCCAGTGTGCCGCATCCTTATGATCCTTGAAAAAATAGGCCTTGCCTTGATGAATGACCCATAGTCTTGCAGGATACAACATGCTGTATGGCAATTGGAGATCTCAGTCACCGTTTCTGATAGCCAAGAAAATGGCCCTTTGCTTTTGTGTAGCGACTGAGAAATCCAGGAAAATGGTGATTCCATTACCATTGAAGAGTACTCTACCTTTTTTCTCGAGCAGCCCTGAGAACCGCTTCCCTGTCCCTGAAGTGTAATAATTGAATGAGCATGGCATGTGGCGGGGCTCCAGAGGGCAGGGGGCGCAGGGGAACTCTGTGTGATCTCTTAATGACGAATAACGGTGAGAAGGTGGGGGCGCCAAATGTGGATGTAACCCATCCGTCTCTATGAACATCTCAGGATCCCTGCCCTCTGAATCCTCCGGGAATCCCAGGAAGTGCAGATTATTATGCCTCAGGCGGTCTTCAATGTCTGTCAGCTTGTCGGCTATATAATCCTGGGTCTGACACAGCTCCCTAACAGAGCCCTGTAAGGGACATGTCTCATCTTCCAATGCCCCTATGCGTTGCTCAGCATTTTGCACCCTGTGTCTTAGGTTATGCACATCATGTTTTAGGAAGGATAGGTCAGTTTTGATGGAATCCATTTGTGTGGTAAGGGACACATGGCTGTGCTGTATGCCCTCCATGATTTGTGCCAGGGTGGGTTCTGCAGGGCCTGTGGCTGCATGTATAGCATTGGGGGAAGCAGGATCAGTGTCCTCAGGGGGTGAGAATAAAAGGGAATCTTCAGGGCTGCAAGCGGGGGGGTGTTGTGACTCATCCTTCCCATGGGCTGATGGGGAAGAGGATGGCTGGCTGTGCTTCTGTGTATGAGGCCGGCTGGCGCCATTTTGCTGCTGCTAGCATGGCGGTACCGGCGGCGCGAATCCCGGAGTGTCCTCCATAGCAGGGCCATATTTAACCATCACCCGGTGTGCTCGGGGGTCCTTGGAGTCTGATGAGGCAGGAGGGACCCCTGAAGATTGGTCGGGTTAGCAGGATCGGGTAAGGATCTGTGCAGAGTGGACGGAGCTCAGGCGCCTCACGTCCTCACATCCCAGTCGTTGGCCACACCCCCTATGAAATGTCTTTAATGTTGAAGTTGAATGTGACTAACTACTAACTATCTCATGATCTGAAGTAAATGGGAAATTTCACAGACAACAATCTCCTAATTAAAATGGTGGTATTGGCTATTTTTTTTTCTTATAACAAACATGTTTATACTTACATGCAATGGTGCAATGGTTATGCACCATCCTGCCCCGATCCTCCTCTTCTCTGTGTGCCACCATAGGAAACCACTTCCCATTGTGGCACACCTATGGGCTCAATCCTGAGCTGTTTTACCTGTCTATAGACACAGACAGTGAGGCTTGGCCCCGCCAGCCTCTCTCTCCTCACAGGCTGTGATTGACAGCAGTGCGGAGAGAGATATAGCAACTCTGCTGTTCCCGGGCACAGCGCTGGATTGAGATCAGACTTGTGTAATTATTTTGGGAGTGCTGGGGGAGCAAAACATAAAATGTTTTTCACCTTAAAGCAGAGAAAGCATTAAGGTAAAAAAAGACTTTAGCCTTTGCAACCACTTTAACTTACAGATCGGGCTGTTTTTTTATTTTTATTTATTTTTACCCAGTAATCTTTAAGATTATGTCTCCCAGTCAGTACAGTGAACAAATGGGATGGAAAGTCCAGGATGATCTAGGCTAATTCTGGCTGTCAGGCCTGGACTGTCCTGATCCATTATAAGCCAAGGAGCTTAATGAAGTAATCATGTTGCACTGTATATAAGCACCTTGCATATACTGTACCTGTAGTGCTTTCACATTGTTGTAGTTAGGGAAAATCCTAGTAACCTCTGTCTGGTCTCGTAATGGTCTTTAAAGGCATTGTACCCTTTCAAATGTTTTTGTTGTTTTAACTAGGTATTAGTGTTGTTATATTCCCTGTCTTGTTTGCCTTACCTTTTAATGATGGGCTCACATGATGTTGCAGCAGTTTGTAGTGTCATGGCTGATTGATTCCCCCATGTCCATTCATTAATCCACCTAACTGTAGAACACTAGACTGGCTGGGATTGTGGGATTTGTAGTTTCTTCACAGAAAGTGTAAGTTCTTAGACTTCAGACAGAGGTTATGCATTAACCTGTGAAGGGCCCTTTCACATTCCTTATGTTTGAACATAAATTTCTTATACTGGATTGCAATGATTATTCTATTAACTATAGGCTGTGTGCACATGGCATCAAATTACATTATTAAGTTGCACAATCAATGTTCATCTTATGTAAGTGAGAAACACAAGGTGCAAGTAGGAAGGTTTAAAATGCCTTTAAAGCTCTGATGGCTGTCTTGGGTAAGGCCCCACTTACATTTAGGCAATTAGGAGTTGTGGGTAGAATAGGTGCAATTCTGCCCACAATTCTGAAATGCACTTAAATCTAATTAAGCGCTCAATGTGCATCTGGGTGTCATTTATCCTTAATGGCACCTCAAACGCAGTGCGATTTTTGCCACTATTGTTGCGTGACAAAACACTTGAGAATTGCAGCAAAATGCAAGTATAAAAATGCATGACATGTGAAATCACATGAAAATCGGCCCACACTAAATGGCAAGCGGGAACGTGAGTTCCAGCTGTGCAAAATGTGAATAGGACCTAGGGCAAAGCTGACACAGCTCCAATTTTCCTCCATCTGCACTAATGGAACAGTGCAAAGAGGAAACTGCTGGCTGTCCTACTTCCTTCTGAATCAAAAATCAATGCTGCTGTATTTATTTAGTTTTTAATAATTGATCATTTTTTTATTGCAACACAGACAAATGGTCATACCAAGCCATTCAAGGCTCATTCACACCAAGGAGAGCAGTTACAACACCTTTAAATGCATGCCTGTTAAGGTGCGTTGTGTTAAGGCAGCTCATTCATTTGAATGCTAAGTGCACCATGACAAATCAAAAAATCACTCCTACACCAAGTGCAGCACACAGCTTTACATTGGGAAGGTGCATTGTGGTTCAATTCAAAGATGAATGGAACCACAGCTTACCAACTCAGGTAATGTGCATTACTGCATTTCAGTAGTGTAAATGGGCTCTCACACTATGGCACGTTGCATTTAATGCATGCACAATAAAGTAATGCTTTAATGTGCATTGCATTAAGGCAGGCCATTAATTTGCAATATGTTTTCTAATGCACCACAGTGAACCAAAAATTGCTCCTGTACTGTTTTGAAAGTGCATTGCAACTCTTGGTTATGTGTTACAGTGTGTTGTGGTGCGTTGCAGCCCAACTGCATTTGAGTGCCATTCAAAATTATTGTCACCACAGTACACCAAAGCATAAATTGTGCATCTATCGCAATGCATGCACTTGATCTACACTAGAGAATTACACAAAGCTTAAAGTGGTTCTAAAGGCAGAATGTTTTTTTATCTTAATGCATTCTATGCATCAAGATAAAAAAAAACCTTCTGTGAGCAGCAGCTCCCTTAATACTTACAGTACCTGAGCCCCATATAGATCTAGTGATGTTGCATGAGAGCCTCGTGGTCTGGGGCTCTCCCTCATTGGCTAAGACAGCAGAGGTGCGCCATTGACTCCCGCTGCTGTTAATCAAAGTCAGTGAGACAATGAGAAGAGAGAGGTGGGGGGAGGGAATGCGGGGCCGTGCCACAGTTCTGTGTCTGAATGGACACACAGAGCAGCGGCTCAGCTCGGGTGCCCCCATAGCAAGCTGATTACTGTGGGGGCACTCAACAGTAGGGAGAGGCCAGGAGTTCTCATGGGGGACCCGAGTCAAAGAGGATCTGGGCTGCTCTGTGCAAAACCACTACACAGAGCAGGTAAGTATTACATGTTTGTTATTTTTAAACCAAAAAAAACAAGACTTTAATATCACTTTAAGAAAAAAATCCATAAAGTTCCTTAGTGTTCACAAACTTTCTTAAAAAAATGTAGCAATGTTCTTGCATTATATGGAGATTCATATGCACATACTTGTTCCAAGTAAGTAACTTAACCCCTTCCCAACCAGCCACTGCCGCAGTTATACTGCGGCAGGTTGGCTGCCCGCGCGAGCCGTCGTAGCTGTACGTTGGCTCTTTAAGACGTGTGCTCTTAGCGTGTCCCCGGAGCCAATGCACGCGATGACCACTGGGCACCCGCGATTGCTCGTGACAGAGCGAGAACCGGGATCTGTGTGTAAACACGCAAATCCGTTTCTCTCAGGGGAGAGGAGACAGATCATGTGCTCCTAAGTAGGAACACAGATCGGTCTCCTCCCCTAGTCAGTCTGATCCCCCCCACAGTTAGAACACACCTAGGGAACACAGTTAACCCCTTGATCGCCCCCTAGTGTTAACCCTTTCTTTGCCAATGACATTTATACAGTAATCAGTGGCTATTTTTAGCTCTGATCGCTGTATAAATGTCACTGGTCCCAAAAAAAAAGTGTCAAAAGTGTCTGATCTGTCTGCCACAATGTTGCAGTCGTGATAAAAACCGCTGATCACCGCCATTACTAGTAAAAAAAATTAAATAATAAAAATGCCATAAATCTATCCCCTATTTTGTAGATACTATAACGTTTGTGCAAACCAATCAATATATGCTTATTGCAATTTGTTTTACCAAAAATATGTAGAAGAATACATATCGGCCTAAACTGAGGAAAACATTTGTTTTTTGTTTTTTTAAATTTGGATATTTATTATAAGAAAAAGTACAAAATATTGTGTTTTTTTTTTTTCAAAATTGTCGCTCTTTTTTGTTTATAGCGCCATAAAAAACGCAGAGGTGATCAAATACCACCAAAAGAAAGCTCTATTTGTGGGAAAAAAAGGACGTCAATTTTGTTTAGGTACAAAATTACACGCCTGCGCAATTGTCAGTTTAAGCGTCACAGTGCCGTATCGCAAAAAATGGCCTGGTCAGGAAGGGGGCAATTGCTTCCGGGGCTGAAGTGGTTAAAGGACAACTTCATCTAAGTGATTGTGATAATGGGACTGTGTGTGTTCACTTGTAGATTTGCTTTAGCGTTAAATATATAAATCTGGAAAAAACAACCTGTATTTTGGCATATGAAAAAAATATTGATTCTACAATATACTGTATGTCGTTTGTGCTTTTTTTTCAAAATCGCTATATTAATTTGTTATAGTGGATGCAGTATTAGCATATGTTGTGAACAATTTAGCATATGCGTCAAATCCCCTATTGTTAAGACAAAACACATACATTATGCAGATAATAACCTAGTGGTAGGTGTTTGCTTGTTAATGCATTTTGGTGTACTGTATAACTGTTTAAGCAATATTGATTTCAAAATGCATTATGCGAAAAACTGCCCCTGTTCTGATTTCTGGATCTGAATGAGTCCGGAAAGAATGATTTCGATCTAAAACTCTTGTACTGCATGAGACTACATTTTGGAGCCTAACTATAAAGAAAATGAGAAATCAAGGTATCGCAAGGTCTGCTTGGACCCCTCACTTCCGGATTCTGGTGGAATGAGTCAGCAGGGCACCCTACATGATTTAAGCCTTGTTCACACTTGCCCAAAATACTGGCGCTGAACAAATGCGCTTAAATTATTAATGTGCATTGTTTGACGCATTTGATGCTCCTTAAAAACGTTCCCCAAAACGCCCTTTGTGTGCTTGACGTGCATTAACCACTTGCTTACTGGGCACTTAAACCCCCTCCTGCCCAGACCAATTTTCAGCTTTCAGCCCTGTCACTCTTTGAATGACAGTTGCGCAGTCATGCTACAGTTTACCCAAATTAAATTTTTATCGTTTTTTTTTTCACACAGATAGAGCTTTCTTTTGGTGGTATTTAATTGCTGTTGTTTTTTTTATTCTTCTAAATAAAACAAAAATAGACCGAAATGTTGAAAAAAAAAAAACTGTTTCAAAACTGTTTTCATTCATTTGTTATAAAATTTTGAAAACAGGTCATTTTTATCCTTCACTGATGTGCGCTGATGAGGCTGCGCTGATGAGCACTGATAAGGTGGCACTGATAAGCACTGATGGTTGGCACTGATGGTTGGCACTCATAAGCGGCACTAATAGGTGGCACTGATGGGCACTGGTAGGTGACATTGTTAGGCAGCACTGATCTGTGGCACGGATTATTAGACAATGATGGGCATTGATTGGCAGCACTGGTGGGCATTGATGGGTGGCACTGGTGGGTACTGGTAGGTGGCACAGTGGCAACTGGCAGGTGACACTGGTGGGCACAGCCACAGCGTTTTAATTGAGGGACCGATGTGCCGACAGTGTGAGGGAAAAAAAAAAATGATTACCGAGCTTCTGTCTACATCACGTGATCAGCCATTATTGGCTGACAGCTGATCACGTGGTAAGGGGCCGGGATCGACTTCTTACTCGGATCTGTAATCAGCCAGGTTTCATAGACTCAGTGATCACAGAGCGCACCTCACAGACTGCGATTGCGCTGCAACTGTCTTTCGGCTATAGTGCGGCCACCAAGTAGTTAAAGGCGCAATAAATATGCACCCAAGATGCTGTTGTGAACAAGGTGCTGTCTATGTTATCAATTGTAGACTGCTTTAGTAGTAGTTTAAGGATTTTTAAAAGTGCACCCCAAACTCCTGCTTTTAATGCCAGTGTGAACTGAGCCTTAAGCCCCATACACACGATCGGACTTTCCGACGGGAAATGTTCAATGACAGGCTGTTGGCGATAAATCCAATCGTGTGTATGCTCCATCGGACAATTGTCGGATTTTCCGCTGACAAATGTTGGTTAGCATGTTTTCAAATTTTCCACGAACAAATGTGTGTTGTTGGATTTTCCAAGCGTGTGTACACAAGTCCGTCGGACAAAAGTCCAAAGTACAAATACGCATGCTCAGAAGCAAGGACGAGCCAGAAGCTGCCGGTCTTATAAACTAGCGTTCGTAATGGAGAATTAACATTCGTGACGTGGCAAATTATGAAATCTCTAAATGTAGCGCACATTCTCTTCTTCTTTAATGGGATAATAATGAAGCTGCTTTGCTGGTGATACTGATGGAGTTATTGCAAACAAAGTTTCAAAGGCTTTTTTTTTATTGTGCATTAAAAAAAGAAAACAAATAAAATTAGACATGCTATCTACCAATAGAACTTAACCAAAAACTGCATTCTATGCATCCAAAAATATAGAAAATATACCAAATCAAATCATTATTCAATCAAAAAAATAATGTCAAAGCAATAACTCCAAGGCCAATTACAAATAACACGTTATCTCCTCTGATTCCACAACCTGTCTGGTTGAAGAACGGCCGTTCAGAAACAAACTGAAAAGCGCGAATACTCGTCAAACTTCTACTGACACAAAATTAGCAGAAGGAGCCCAAAGGGTGGCGCTAAAGAGCTAAAAAACAACGTAGTACGTCACTACGTTTGTAACTGTTGGCCAACAATTGTGTGGCTGTGTGTATGCAAGACAAGTTTGGGCCAACGCCCTTCGGACAAAAGTCCTTGGTTTTGTTGGCCAACAATCCGATCGTCTGTACGAGGCTTTAATTGTTGACGTACAGTAGGTGACCACGATATTGTGTCAATCTCGCCACTGTTATCGACGAGATTGACACCTTGCGAGCCCCGTTGCGGGAGCCAGCGCCGAGCTGGCTCGCTCATCGGGAAAGGAAAAATGTGTTTTTTCCTTTCCCGATGAGTGACAAGCATTGCTGACAAGTGATTGGTATGAATCATGAGGGGGAACTCCACGCCAAATTTTAAATAAAAAACCGGCATGGGTTCCCCTCCAAGAGCATACTAGGCCCTTAAGTCTGGTATGAATTTCAAGGGGAACCCCTAATGCCAAAAAAACGGCGTGGGGGTCCCCCCCCAAAATCCATACCAGACCCTTATCTGAGCACGCAGCCGGGCTGGTCAGGAAGGGGGGTAGGGATGAGCGAGCGGCACCTCCTCCTGAACCTTACCAGGCCGCATGCCCTCAACATGGGGGGGTGGATGCTTCGGGGAAAGGGGGCGCCCTGCGGCCCCCACCCCCCAAAGCACCTTGTCCCCATGTTGAAGAGGACATGGGCCTCTTCCTGACAACCCTGGCCATTGGTTGTCGGGGCTGCGTACGGAGGGCTTATAAAAATCCGGGAGCCCCCTTTAATAAGGGGGCCCCCAGATCCTGGCCCCCCACCCTATGTGAATGAGTATGGGGTATATCGTACCCCTACCCATTCACCTGGGGAAAAAAAGTGTCAATAAAAAAACACACGACAGGTTTTTAAAGTAATTTATTAGGCAGCTCCGGGGGTCTTCTTCCGACTTCGAGGGTCTCTTCCGACTTCTCCACTCTCTCCGGCCTCTTCTCCTGGTGTCCGGTTCTTCTCTTGCTCTCCGTCGGAAGAAGGCCCCTGGAACTAACTAATAAATTACTTTTAAAACCTGTCTAGTGTGTTTTTTTATTGACACTTTTTTTCCCCCAGGTGAATGGGTAGGGGTACGATGTACACAATTTGCCCAGCAGCCGCAGGCTAAAGTGTTAGTACTGTATATCTAGTATATGACTTGCCAGGTTTTCCTGACTGGTTTGTAAGTGGCCCACTAAAAAGAAAGCTGTACTGAGTGAAAATATGTAGTCTACCATTGCTGACTACTTAAAATATTCATCTTGATACAAGTTCCTTTAATACAGTATATACTTTTAAAAGAGATAACATTATTTAGATTCTTTGCAATCTTATTAGTTGATTGCTGTTTTAAAAACTATTAGATTGTAAGCTCTCAGGAGCAGAGCCCTCCTAACCCTCTTGTATTGAATTTTATTGCCATACCCAAACTGGACCTATATAAATCCTGTATAATAATAAATAGAAACTGTGCCTCTTTGTAATTATTTACATGCATGCATGGTTCAGACATTTTTGTTACTTTGTTTACAGGGTCTGCATTCTACACAACAGCCCTGCACATTGATTGTGTGGATAATCCTTTTTTCCAACTGTTATATGGGGTCTATCTACCTGAAACAAATTAACTATCTGTTGTCTCTATGTGAAATGCACTGAATGGCTTTGGCTGTGTGATCACCAGCATAAGTGTTAAAGTTTTATGGGGGGTTTTTTTGTTTGTTTTTTTTTTTGTTTTTTTTAGTTTAGGGAAGGATTAAAACCCTTAGGTTTTTTTTCCTTTGCCCTGGTGAAGAGATTTCTCTTCACTTCCTGTGTGGAAAACGCAAAAGGAAATGAGAGAAGATTTTCAGAAGTGTGGTGAAATTCCCTTCAGTTCAGTTTTCACAGGTGTCGCCATTGGAAAATTTTCCCTCACTTCTGTTTTATTGGGAGGAACAAGTTGTTTCATTTTGTAAAAATGCTGGAAAATTGCATTTTCTATGTGACAATTTTTACATGCCGAAAAATTCTAGAAGTGATTTATTAGCAACAATAAATAGTCCTAAACATCTAATCCAGCCTTTTTCAGCCAGGGTGCCTTCAGATTTCTTTAGGGGCGTCTTGGCAAAATGCCAAAAAATTGCCAAAAAATTGTACATAAGCCAGCGGGTGGATCAAGCCTGCCTTTTAATTACACAAAGCCACAGGTTTTCATTGTGCGCCATTACGACCCTGCCACCGGCGTCCAAACAACCAATGACATCATCAGTTGATAAAGAGGATGTTGGTTGACTGCACAGTTTCCTTTTTTGCCCCTGCCCCCCTCTATATTAGCACTGGGGTCACATTAGCTGAGTGATGGAGAGGAACTGAGGAAGAAAAGAAACACTGGAATACTAATCAGTACCAGTGTGCAAAGGTGTATTTGCTTTGGAAGAATAAATCACTTCTGACGTTGGGTGTTTTACATGTGTGTATGCATTATGTAAAACTACTGGAATCGTTTTTTACATTTTAGAATAAGGTGACTCCAAACTGTCCATAATTTTAAAGGGTGAAAAAAGGTTGAGAAACACTGATCCAATCAATAAGTCTTATATACAGCTATCCTTCCTTTTCTTATTATTTAGGAATAATGACAGTAGGTGCTGCAGTGTGAATGCAGCTACAGGAAGGTATGCAGTTTGTACATGGTTCGAACTCTATAATAAAACTGGTACAGTAGTTCCCATCACACTATGTTTGCTTGCTTCCTTTTAGTAAGGTAACAAGGTCATCTGTGTTGCAATAAAAACAAAAACTCTCTGGAAACCTTGTCTGGTGAAGCAGTAATACAATTGTTTTGTTAGGTTTAGATGCAGGCTTATAAAATATATTTTTGTGAATGTTGCATCCACTTTTTCTGCTTAAATGTAAAGTGGACATTTCTCAACCCATTGGTAATAGAAAACAGCATTGTAATTTTCTAGTTTTCTGCTAGTCTTTAGCTACACAAACTTTTAATCTAGGACCCCATCAAAGTTGGTTTAAACACAGGAAGTCTACGTTTGAATAATTGCTCAATCTATAACACAGCTGGATTAATATCCTACATTTTGCATATGTTTCTCAGACCTTTTTTTGTTCTTTCCGAACAGATGATTCAGCGTGAAGCTGATGTGAAAAGTAAGGTCAGTGCTGTGGCTCTGACAGACTCCGTTCACAATGTGTGGCATCAGGAAGCCAATAAAACAATTCGGGAATGGATGAGAGAGGTAATAACTGTTTGTTTGTTGTCATATATAATGAGTATAGAAATGGAAAAAAAACAAAAATTATCACATGAAAAAAAAACATTTTAAATCACGAAAAATCCACAGGATTTTTTATTGATATCCACTTGCTCAGTGGCTATATATTACAAAGACTTGAATGGCCCCACTTACCAGCCACTTTTCTTTTGAATTTGTGATCGGAGTGAGAACATGTGAATGCCCTCTTTATTAGAAGGACGAAATTTGTAGTATTCTAGAGAGGGACGCTTCACCGTGACCTCATTTGCTATAGTTTTTTTTTTTTTTTAACCTTGCCCTGATGATGATCGACAAGCCTAAACCGCCATATTAAAGGAGTACATGCCTCTTTTAAATCTAGTCAGGGAGCCTGGGCTAGTTACTATACACCAGACATAGAGGTTGATTTACTAAAACTGGAGAGTGCAAAATCTGGTGCAGCTGTGCATGGTAGCCAATCAGCTTATAACTTCAGTTTGTTCAATTAATCTTTGACAAAAACTCCTGGAAGCTGGTTTCTTTGCAGAGCTGCATCAGATTTTGCACTTTTTTATTTTAGTAAATCAACCCCACAGTGTCACAGGCAAACGTTTGTTTCCCAGACTGCAATAGTCTTAGCAGTCACATGTGTTCCCATTTCTAGACCTCCATAAATGTTCTTGCTCATTAGAGATAGGCTCGGGCATCTTTGAAATCCCACATGCTTGATACTGCCAGGAAGCCGACACTTCACACGGTTAATCACAGGCAGTGAGACATTTCCGAATCTGTGCAGCTGCAAACCGGGAAATGTCTCGCTGCCTGTGATTAGCTGTGTGCAGTGTCTGCTTCCTGGCGGTATCGGGCACTTGGGTTTTCGATGAGCATCTGGATTGTTAGGGCCACTTCATATTTGTGTGATGCATATTAGGCACTGTTTACATGTCTTTTAGGCATGTTACCATTAAGCTCTATATAATGGGCATGTTTGTAAGAATTTTTTTTTAATGCACCACACCTAAAATGCGCAGGTTTCAATGAGACTTAAGAAAGTAGGAGTGCAGAATAAGCCAGACCATGACACTAATGCTAGGTTCAAACCTATGCATGTTTGCGTGCCATATTTGCCATGCCTACAATTCCGCAAAAAAAAAGGTGCATGCCCCTTTTCAAAAACGCGACCACGGGGTAATCGCATGATCTTTTTGACCATGTGAATTCCCTGTGGTTCCCACACTTGCTCAGTAATTTTATATGCATGGGGGTGTCATTCAGAATGAATAGCAGCCCCACGCATTTCCGTATAGCAGTGCATTTTTACTGTGGGTGGGGGAATCGCTGCGACTCCCACACCCGCAGCCACACCCAGAAGTGTGAACCCAGCCTTACAAATTCAGAGGCTGGACAACCGGTGCAAAGAGTTCAAACAGTGACTGTTCAAGGTATCAGTGATCCACTTCATACTTATGCCTTGTGGTAATGAATGACCCACAGTGGCAGGTGTTGCAGTGCCATTCATTTTGATTGCACCCCCCCCCTTGGCATTTTGCCAACACATCTACATGCATGTGCCTTTCAGAGTGCCACAATGCACAGATGGAAAACACCTGGGCATTTTGGTGTGCTGTGTAGAAAAAAAAGTTTATGCTTGATTTTTGTAAATTATGGTGCGCTGGTATATTATTGAAAATCAATAGGCTATTGTAATGCAGTACATATACCACTGAAAATGAAAAGGCAGTTGTAATGCAGTACCTGTTAATACCTGAAATAATGCACGTTTAAAGAGTAACTCCACTTTTCTTGAGAAAAAAACATTCCCCTCTTGGTGATCTAAATACATTACAAGGATTTTGACAGACTTTGTTGCAAATTTCTACCTTTTGTTATTCTGAAGAAATCCCTGTGTGTTTGTCTGTGTCCATGTGCAAAAGTGAGTCTAATAGGAGTGGTTTCATAATTATCAACCAGCTGCTGCACCTGCAAATCTCTAATGAGAAACATTGCAGGGTCTGCATCCCTTTGGATGTGATTTCCAATTGGGAGTGTCTCATCAAAAACAACATTTTTGTTGCAATGACTTGTATCTTAGTGCAGACTTCTGGGAAAATCTGCGGGGCCAATCACACAAGAAAATTGGTGAGCCAATCACACAAGTAGGAAATTACACCTAATGGTGGTCTCCATTGAGGCAGTTCCCTCTGCTCAAATTTACTTCAGATCCCTTTTAATCCAACATCCTAAAGATGTGGAATAAGCAGATCCCATTCAAATGCTATCTGTCAAGTCAAGCAAAAATCTTCCTGATAAGGTAGCTCTACAAAACCGCCCTAGCATTGGGAAAGTCTTTCCTTTACAAGGTTTGGTACATGGTAACAACAGAAGCGAGCCCTTCAGGCTGGGTGGAGTTTGCAACTCCTTGACTGTTCAGGGGACATGGTCCCCACAGGAGTCATGATTACTCGTTAACATCCTGGAATTGAGAGCCATCAGACTGCCTGTACAATATTAGACCACCCTTTTACAAGTTCACCTATTCAAAGTTCAATCGGACAACGCCACAACAGGGACATGAATTAGCAATTAAGAGGGCACCAAAGGCCTAGCAGTCCTGAAAGAAACGAGTCTAATACTCTCATGGGCAGAAACTTACATTCCAGTGCCCTTGGCCACTCCCATTCTGGGAGTGAACATTTGGTAGGCTGATTTTTTGCGCCATCACTGCCTTGAGCCAGGGAAATAGTCTCTAAATCCAGAGAGTTTCCAAAATATGTCAAATAGGAGGAAAACCAGATGTGGTTCAACAACAAACTGAACAAATTTGTAGCCAAACCAGGGATCTTCTAGCCTTCACAGTAGATGCTCTGATGATTCCTTGTACTCCATTCCAACTGGTTTAGTCATTCCCTCCAAAGAAGATTTTCCCTAGACTGCTACACAAGTTAGAGGAAGAAAGTGTTCCAATGATTCTCATTGCAAAACATTGGCCAAGAAGAACATGGTACACCGACATACTCAAACTACTGGTGGACGAGCCTTGGCCCAGACTGAATTTACTGTCCCAAGGCCCCTGTTCCATCTTGCTTCTCAGTCACTGACTTTAAGGAGGTATCTCTGACTCAGTCATTTCCACCTTACTCAGAGGAAGGCTATCCAACTCCTGTAAGATTTACCATTGCACATGGAAGGTCTTCTTTGCATGATGCAAGGACAAAAGTGCTAAACGTAAACAATACTCAGTTGTGTTTTGGCCTTTCTTCAGTCTGGTCGTGACCAGCTTCTGGCCCTGAGTACCCTTAAGAGACAGATTTTTGCCTTATCCATCTTCCTTCAGAAACCTTTTGCCTCACAATTTCGTAGCAGGACAATTTCTTAGCAGGAAGTTGCTCATTTCATTTCCCCTATTTGACCTCTAGTGTTACATTGTGATCTCAACATCTCTGCTGTTCAGAGACCCTTCTTTGAACTGATTAGAGAGATTCCTTTGTAATACCTTTCAATGTGTCATACATGGTTGCTATCATGACTGTTAAACATGTTTTTGAGTTAGCGGCTTTATCTTGCAAAGGGCCTTTTCTTTTTTGCACAAGGACAAGGTGGTTTTGAGACCAAAACCTTCCTTTTTTGCCTAAGGTCTCCTCCTTTAATCTCATTGTCCTCCCTTCCCTCTGTACTGCCCAAAAACATGACTAGGAAGTGTCCCTACATTCTCAAGACTGAGGCCTCTTTATCCTGCCCATGGACCCTCTTGGAGTACACCCTGCCTCCCACTCCACCATTGCCAGGTAGATCAGCCAATAATTTCCAGGGCCTACACACTTAAGGAAAAGGTTCCTCCCTTTTCCATTAGACCCCATTCCTTCAGAGCTGTTGGTGTCTTCTGGGCTTTTCAACATCTAGCATTTGTATCCCTGATTTGCAAAGCTGCCGCCTGGTCCTCTGTTCATGTTTTATCAGGTGAACATTCAGGCAAGTGACTATGCCTCTGGGCACATGTCAAAGGTTGTGCAGTTTGCATAGGGAAATAAAAAATTCCTGCAATATTTGATCAGGGTTGGCGGTAAGGCCAACATCTTTTTATATTTATTCAAATAGGTTTAAAACTTCATGTGGTATTTCTAAGTCAATTGACCAAGAGTATCTGGTTTGTCTCCTGTAAATAAAAATTATTGTTGAACCCACACAGTTGTTTCTCAGATTGCTCTGATAGACACAGGTTGTGCCAGTTATGAACATCCTCAAGCCCAAGATCCTTCAAGCAATCCAATAAGGTGTGGTGGCAGAAACAGTTCAGGGGAAGGCTGTGGGGAGGGGGGAGTTGTCAGCCTCTGGTGACAATGCACGCATAAAGGATGCTCTTCTATCTAAAGTAGGATGGAACACTGTGTTGGAGTAACCACAGAGGATAACTGTACCTTTGAGGTGCACATGGATCAAATTACTAAGGTGGGTAAAGAAATGTTGTTGTCTGGTATTTGGGTCATAATATGATAACAAGGTAAATATATGCATTGTCAAGTTACATATGTCAAATGTCTGCCTGATCTGCCCGAAAATAGCAAAATGCTTGTGTTCTCTTATTTGGGGAATTGAGTCCCAAGGTAAACAAAGGCATGCAGGAGGGAGGTGCTTCAAGGCCCGGGAGATAAGGAGAAAGGAAAGAGTAATAGAAAGGTAAACATTGTGAAGAGAATCATACAGGATATAGAAACAAAACACCTGTCAACCAAGAGGTTCACAATACAAGGAGCATCATAAAGAAGGTAAACCCGATGATGTTGCCTTCATCTTTGGAAGGTAGGTGGATGGCAGGCAGGTTTGCAGTGACTATCATCAGCAAACCATCAATAAAACAAACAGCAATAAACATTAACTGGATGTAGGAGTACAATAAAAAAAAAAATCTTGTATTGGGTCTTAAAGCGGTATTAAACACAAAACCAAATAAACAGTATTTCTCATTCGTCCATTGACAGATACAGCATTTCCATATTCAGAACCATAGGGTTATATCGCCCCCCTACAGGAGTAGGACACTAGGCAGAATAAAGACTTGGCTACGCCCATGGGCTGTCCTAGGTGATATACACCCCCTCTCTGCTATAGGCCTTCAGTTTTTTCTTCTGCCTAGTCAGGAGTAAGGACCTAGTTCCATGCTGGGATCTCTGGTCCTGGCAATTTTTTTGTTTTTGGTTTTTAAGCTACTTTTTGTCTCTTGTATTTTTTCCTGTGAGATCTACAATCAACTGCCGGACTGGGCGACGGGCTGGACACTAAGATCCAGTGGTCTCCCCAGTCTGGCCAGCGAGCGCATGCAGACCACAGCTACGCGCTAGGTCGGCCGTGACATTCGACGGGGGCTGGCCCTGTGAGTTAAATGTCTTGCGAGGTCGCATACGACTGGGTCTCGGCCTGTGTTACAGCGTTCCTCATGGCCGACAGCCCTCCCACTTTGGTGGCGAGGAGGATCTGTCTGGGAGAGTTACCCGCGCACTCACTGGAGCGGAAAGTAAGGGGCCCCTCCTCTCCTTCCCTGGAGTGGTGTGGAGCGCGGGTACTCCCTGGGGTGGTCGGTCCCTCTGGGGTTCTCCTCCACATCCCGCCCTTCCCCAGGTAAGTCCCAGGCCTCTGGCTTAGGTGTTTCAGACACTCTGTCCACCCCCCTCCCCTCCAGGGTTGTGACTATGGGGGGTACACCTTGGCACCTGATGGTTGGGTGGGTGACCAGGCATTCGCAGATCCGTACCCCCTGCCGCGGCCCTCCACTAATTTAGGCCATGGATTTGCGGCCTACCGAGCACTTGTGGCGGGCGGCCACTGCTTTTGCGGCCTACCCGCTGGGCGACATGCGAGGCGGCCCTAGAGCAGGCAGCGGAGGTTGAAGCTTTCTGTTGTGGGCATCTGCCCTCCTTCCTCGGCTCTAGCCTGGTCCGATCCCCCCGAGGACCTGTGCACTCGTGGTGAGTGGCCGAAGATTTAGGTCCCGGCTTTCAGTTTTCATACATGAGAGACTAGTTCTTTTGTCATCTCCATTTTATTTTTAGCGCTACACTTTCACTCACATTTCTAAAAAATCTCTGACTGGGTTACCATTTCAAGGCAATTGTCTGCGGATACCCTGGATGACATTGTTACGAGTCTCATAGGAGGGAAGTGTAAATGTCTTCCACAATCTGAAATGGAGAAAAGGGCCTTGTAGCAGATGCGGTCCTTCTTCTCAGCATGCAATGGTCCTGGTCTGGCGAGCCGAGAGCGGGGCTCGCTAGACCCACAGACAAGACCCCTTCAGCATAAAGGCACGCCCTCACTTATGTCCTAGTGTTCCGACCTTGAACCCCGAAAAGGGTTTTTTCTTTCCAATTGGCATCTGTCACCGAACTGTTGGCAGTTCCCCTTGGGCTGTTGCTTCAGGATGTGCTTGTCCCGGTTCCAGTGGGTACAGAATGGAGCTCATCCACACGGTGGTGACATCCCTTCATCATGGGGACTTTTGGGCTTCTGTCGACATCAGATGCTTATTTACACTCTCCAATATGTGCCCAACATCTCCTCCATTTTACTGTGGGAAAAGAGCATTTTCAGCTCGCAGTGTTGACTTTTGGTCTCGCCTCCACCCCTCGCGTACTCACAAAGGTGTTGGCCCCAGTCCTGGCGTGGTTATGTAAGTGGGGAATTGCGGTCCTGGGCTGCTTGGATGATCTTCTTCTGCGAGCAGAATCCTCGGCTACCCTGAGGGGCGACGTAGCTCGCTATACAGACCTCAGTTTTCAGTTGGCCTCTATACTACCTGAAGTCTGCTCCGGCTCCTTCCAGAAAATTGGATTATCTGGGCCTAACTCTGGTTTCATCTCTGGCCAGAGTGTTTCTTCCTCTGGACAAACTCCAGAAGTTGCATGCTGCGTTTCAACTACTGTTGACGATGCCACGGTGGTGGTCTATGTCAATCACCAGGGCGGAACGAAGAGTGTGTTGGCAGCCCTGACAGTAGCCAACATCCTTCGGTGGGCAGAACGCCTTATTCCGGCTCTCTCCGCCGTATGCATTCTAGGAGTGGAAAAATGGCAAAAATGGCAGGCGATAGGCTAAGTCAGCTAGTTTTGGTCTACAGGGTGGTCCCTTCACCAGGACATGTTTCATCGGATATGTCTTCGATGGGGCACTCCCGAGGTAAACCTATTGGCATCCGGGCCTAACGGAATGGTACTGAGGTTTCTAGCAAGGTCATGGGCTGCTCTGGTGGCACCATGGGGCCGGTATAGTCGGATCTACGCCTCTCCTCCTCTTAAGATTCTGACGCGGCTTTTGCTCAGGATCGAGGCCGAAGCGATTCAGGTCATTCTAGTGGTCCCGGATGGTCTTGTCGGTCTTGGTACGCCGACCTGGTGCGCTTGGTCGCTGCCTCTCAGGGAGGTTCTACTGTCCCAAGGGCTGATCTTCCATCCTGTTTCAGTCGCTGGTTTTTGAAGACCTGGCTGTTATGAGCCAGGTGCTAACGACGTTGCTGATGGCTAGGAAGTCTTCCTCTGGGAAGATTTACCATCGGACATGGATAGCATACATATCCTGGTGTGAGACGCTTGCCATTTACCCACGTTCTTTCTCGGTGGCTTGGATTTCGACCTTCCTTCATGGGGGGGTTGAACAGAACTTGGCCTTAAGTATCATCAAGGGCCAGGTGTCGGCCTTGTCGGTTTTCTTCGGCATCCCCTGGTCTCGCAATCCCTGGTGCGTACTCTTAATCAAGGGATGCGGTCGCTTCTACCGCCGTGAGATCTACTCTTGGTCCGTTCGATTCTACAGGAGCCCCCCCTTTGAAAATATTCGGGAGGTTCATCTGCTTGCTCTGTCCCAGGAGGTGGCTTTTTTGGTTGCTATCACCTCTGCTCGCAGAGTGTCAGAACTGTAGGCTTTACCATGTCATACTTCTTACCTGGTGATCCACAAAGATGAAATGTTTCTTCGCCCTTGTCCGTGGTTCCCTTTTCTAATTTCTTTTGATTAAGGACCTTGTATTGCCTTCCCTGTGTCCCAGGTCAAAATGTCCTAAGGGATTTACCTTGCATGCCCTGGATGTGTTCGGGCGATTCGGGTGTATTTGGCAGTCACAGGGCCTTTTTGGGGATCAGAGTCAATGTTTGTGATCACGAACGGGCCAAAAAGGGAGCTGTCTGCTTCTTCTGCGACTTTTCTAGATGGCTCAAACAGACGATGACTCTGGTCTATTCTAATGAGGGGTTGGGTTCCTCCTTTCCCTGTTACGGCGCAGTCTACTTGGCTGCTTATTGCTTCTGGGGCCTTTCATCATTAGGCATCAGCTGCGCTGGTTTGCAAGGCGGCCACTTGGTCGTCGGTGTACACTTTCGCAAAATTCTACAACGTGGCTGTGCTAGCATCTGAGGATGCTTCTTTTGGCCGCAAGATGTTTCAGGCTGCTGTTTAGCGGATCTATTCCCTCTTGAAGGGGTATTGTTCAGGTTGGGCTCCAGTCTGTTTCTGTGTTGAGCTGCTGTTACCTGGTTGGCTCTTGTGTTAGCCTTGGCATTTTTCGTTGTCCCACCCCTCATGTTTGGCACTGCTTTGGGGCGTCCCTATGGTTCTGAATAAGGAAGTGCTGTGTCTGTCAGCCCGCTGACAGCTGATGACTAAAGATGTGGCGGCCAGCTTCCCGACCTGATCCTTAATAACCAGCTATATAAAGTGAATGTAAAAAAAAAAAAAAAAAGACACAAATCGCAAATCGCAGCAAAATCACAGTAAAAACGCGGTTACAAAAACTCAGAAAGCACAGCAAAAACGCTCAAAAGCAACATGCATAGATGTGAATCAAGCCTTAGAGTGCCCCCTACTCTGGGTGAATGAGAACAGGAGCACCTTTAGACAGCAGCATTATCAGTCTGGGGTGAGGGGATTGTTAGATGTGCTAGCAGATTTAAACACACTAACAAATTGAAGCCAAACTGTAGCTAACACTTTAAAAACTGTTAAAAACAGTTACAGCAAACAAGAACAAGGCATAGCCTCTTATAATGTGTACTTGCCTTGGTTCATAGCACTTAGTGTGTTTCCTGTCTGTTCCCTCCTTCCTCTGCAATCTGCACGAGTCACTACTGACACCAGGCAAACCTTGGAGACAGCCCAACATTTTAACATAATACTTGTCATGAAAAAAAACAATTAGTTCTTAACCAATAAAAATGATACGACAAACACAGTGCTGATGCAAGTAAACAACCTCACGGTGCCCCTAAGTCTGGGTTCACACTGGATGCCGACGCGGCTCCCAGCAGGGGTCCTGTGCGTCCTGGTTCACCGTTTCAGGTCCGATTTCAGCCCTAATTTTTTAATTCAGGAACTAACCCAAAGACGCACAGGGCTCCTGTGCAAATTCGCACCAGAGCCGCATCGGAGATTTGTGAAACGGCTCCATAGAGAGCCGTCACATTCGCCTGCTATTGCGAATTGGATGCAGGGAGACCATATTCAATTCGCAATAGTGTGAACCCGGCCTAAGTGTATATACAAAGCACAATGCTTGCCAATGCTAAATCCCCTAGTTGACTACCCTGATTTCATCAAGAGTCCAGAGGCACTTTGCGAGGGCTCTTCCATGATTATTCATATACTGAAAATGATGCATGTTTACCAATCTCTCCACTTGCCCTTCTAACCAGAAAAGCCGGCAATGAGCCCAGCACAAAGCCAGGATGCCGGTCTTATTCCCAGCAAAGGCCAGGGAAGAGCAGCATTGCAGGAAGGAGGGCACACAAGAGGAATCTAATAATTTAAAGCAGAGGTAGCAGACAGCACACAGAGGATAGGGCAGCAGATTGTACCCGGATGGGATCAGATTAAGTTCAGTGGAGGAGGGCACACAGTGGGGATCTATTAACAGGCAGCAAAGTGAAGGATACACTACAGGGCAGTGGTAGTGAATAGGGATGAGCTTCGTGTTCGAGTCGTTCGCCGAATTGCGAACGATATGGGCTGTTCGCGCCAAATTCGTGTGGCGCGTCACGGCCCATAATTCACTACGGCATCGCAGTGCATTGCTGGCTGATGATTGGCCAAGCATGCACTGTGACCCGCATGCTTGGCCAATCACAGTGCCGTCTGAACAGAGAGCCGTAATTGGCCAAGGAGGCTTTGGCCAATTATGGCTCAGGGGATTTAGTACACTCCCCACACTATATAAGGCCGCCTGCACGGCGGCCCTGTGTAGTGTGTGATGTGTGTTCCGGCGTTGAGAGAGATAGACAGAGAGACAGTGTCATTTGATTTAAGTTAGATAGATTAGGCAGGACAGTCAATGAGTTAGCTGCACTTACAGTGTATTGTGTATATATATGCATCCCAGGTGTTGTGTGTGTGTGTGTGTGTGTGTGTGTGTATATATATATATATATACACTGTATTCAGTTTAGCTAGATCCGTTCCTGTTATCTTGCTACTGACAGGCAGGCTTGTGTTGTTACAGTATTTACAGCTACCTGAAGAAAATTGCTGGTGTTCTTTTAATCCTATTAGTACCACAGTCAGGCAGCTAGATTATTTAAAGTTAGTGTAGTGCATCCTCCACACAGTGTTCAGTTAAAGCTACAAGTTAGTTTAGTGAGACCTCTGCACAGTGTTCAGCTAAAACTACAAGTTAGTGTAGTGCGACCTCTGCACAGTGTTCAGCTAAAGCTACAAGTTAGTCTAGTGCACAGTGTTCAGCTAAAGCTACAAGTTAGTGTAGTGCGTCCTCCTCACACTGTTCAGCTAAAGCTACAAGTTAGTGTAGTGCGTCCTCCTCACAGTGTTCAGCTAAAATTACAAGTTAGTGTAGTGTGCCCTGATCACAGTGTTCAGCTAAAACTACAAGTTAGTGTAGTGCGACCTCTGCACAGTGTTCAGCTAAAGCTACAAGTTAGTGTAGTGCGTCCTTCTCACAGTGTTCAGCTAAAACTACAAGTTAGTGTAGTGCGCCCTGATCACAGTGTTCAGCTAAAACTACAAGTTAGTGTAGTGCGACCTCTGCACAGTGTTCAGCTAAAGCTACAAGTTAGTCTAGTGCAGAGTGTTCAGCTAAAGCTACAAGTTAGTGTAGTGCGTCCTCCTCACACTGTTCAGCTAAAGCTACAAGTTAGTGTAGTGCGTCCTCCTCACAGTGTTCAGCTAAAACTACAAGTTAGTGTAGTGCGCCCTGATCACAGTGTTCAGCTAAAACTACAAGTTAGTGTAGTGCGACCTCTGCACAGTGTTCAGCTAAAGCTACAAGTTAGTGTAGTGTGTCCTCCTCACTTGTGCTCCTCAGGCTTGTGTTACAGTATTTACAGCTACCTGAAGAAAATTGCTTGTGTTCTTTTGATCCTATTAATACCACAGTCAGGCAGCTCGATTATTTACAGTTAGTGTAGTGCGTCCTCCACACAGTGTTCAGTTAAAGCTACAAGTTAGTTTAGTGAGACCTCTGCACAGTGTTCAGCTAAAGCTACAAGTTAGTGTAGTGCACAGTGTTCAGCTAAAGCTACAAGTTAGTGTAGTGCGTCCTCCTCACAGTGTTGCTTGACCAGACATATGTTGACCTGCCATGCAGTTCGTTGGCTAGCATATCTAAAACACCCACACCAAAGAACAAAGAGGACCTCTCCTTGCTCCTCATCAGCTGAAATCTCCAACCCCACTATACCTTCAGTCCTCTGAGACCTGCACTGAGAGGAATGAAGGTGTAGAATTAGGTGTGTCACAGCCAAGTACTTGTGGGCAATCTGCTTTCGGTATACCGACGTCAGATTGTACCAGGCAAATTTCCCTGCCCCAGCTGCTGCACCGCCGAAAGAAGTTCGCTCCCAGCCATCCACATGCCCAGCGGTTGAATGCTAGCTTGGCAAAATTGCTAGCACTTCAACTGCTACCTTTTCAGTTGGTAGACTCTGCCCCCTTCCGTGAGTTTGTGGAATGTGCGGTTCCTCAGTAGCAGGTACCCAAACGCCACTTTTTATCACAGAAGGTGATTCCGGCTCTCTACCAGCATGTGGAAGGCAATGTCTTGGCCTCGCTGGACAGGGCGGTTAGCGGTAAGGTGCATATTACCGCTGACTCATGGTCCAGCAGGTATGGACAGGGACGTTACCTAAGTTTCACGGCGCATTGGGTCACTCTGCTGGCAACTGGGAAGGATGCAGGACAAGGTGCAGTAGTGTTGGAGGTTGTTCCGCCAAAATGCCACTACTAATGATTGTGACATACCGCTCTCCTCCACCCCCTCCTCTTTTTCTTCCTCCATGGCCTCTTCCTGTGCTTTGTCCTCGGAACCAGCGGTGCTCCGTAGGCATTCAAGGGGCTACGCAAGTACGCAGGCCAAAAGATGCCATGCGGTGCTTGAGCTGGTGTGCTTGGGGGACAGGAGCCACACTGGGGCAGAGGTTCTGTCAGCTCTGCAGGGGCAGGTACAGAGGTGGTTGACACCATGCCAAATTAAGGCAGGAATTGTGGTTTGTGACAATGGCACCAACCTCCTCTCCGCCCTCCAACAGGGACAACTGACCCATGTGCCCTGTTTGGCTCACGTCCTTAACTTGGTGGTGCAGCAGTTCTTGGCAGGTACCCAGGCTTACAGGATGTCCTGAGACAGGCCAGGAAAGTCTGTGTGCATTTCTGCCGGTCATATAATGCCAGTGCTCGGCTGGCAGACCTCCAAAAGGAGTTTAACCTGCCCAAGAACCACCTAATCTATGACATGCCCACCAGGTGGAACTCAACGTTGGCCATGCTGCAGTGGCTGCACACGCGGCAGAGGGCCATCAATGAGTAGGACAGGGTCAGGGGAGCTTGTTTTTTTTTTCCCCACGCCAGTGGGCCATGATCAGGGATGCATGCACTGTCCTGTCACCATTTGAGGAGGCCACGAGGATTGTGAGCAGTGAGTGCATGCATCAGTGACACTGTCCCCCTTGTCCACCTGTTGGAGCACACGCTGTGTTAAATAATGGACAGGGCACTTGAGGCAGAACAGAGGCAGGAAGAGGAGGACTTCCTTAGCTCTCAAGGCCCCCTTTATCCATACAGTGTTCCTGCGTGCTCACCGATCACATAGGAAGAGGAGGAGGATTGTGTCAGTATGGAGGTGGAGCCTGGCACTCAGCATCAGCAGCAGTCTTTAAGGGATCAGTCCCAAGGAACACATGGACTTGTACGTGGCTGGGAGGAGGTGGCTGCGGACCATGTCGTCCTTAGTGACCCAGAGGACTCCGGACCAAATGCCTCAGCAAACCTATGCTGCATGGCCTCCCTGATCCTGCAGAGCCTGCATAAGGATCCTCGTATTCGTGGTATCAAGGAGAAGGACCAATACTGGCTGGCAACCCTCCTTGATCCACGTTACAAGGGTAAGGTTGCGGACCTTATCTTGCCGTTGCAGAGGGAGCAGAGGATGAAACATCTTCGGGAGGCCTTGCAGAAAGGTCTGTGCAATGCGTTCCCAGAGACTGGGAGGTTACAAACTCCTGTTTCTGGACAACGTGTTGCTGAGGCTTCGGTCAGTCAAAGAAGGAGCGGTGGAGAAGGTGGCTGTCTGACCGATGCGTTCAGACAATTTTTCAGTCCACAGCCCCAAGGTATGATCGGTTCCAGCAACCATCGCCAGCGTCTGTTTTACATGGTGCAGGAATACCTAGGGGCAAGATCTGACTTGGACACCTTTCCCACCGAAAATCCTCTGGGTTACTGGGTCTTGAGGATGGATCACTGGTCAGAGCTTGCACAGTATGCAATTGAGCTACTGGCCTGTTCTGCATCCAGTGTTCTTTTGGAACGCGCATTCAGTGCTGCTGGAGGCTTTGTAACCGATCACAGGGTGCGTCTGTCCACCGACTCGGTCGATCGACTGACCTTCATAAAAATGAATCAGTCTTGGATCACCACCAGCTACCAAGCTCCTGATGCTGATGTAACCGAATAATTTTTTTTTTTAAATGTCAGATCCCTTCAAAGACTGCCTATGCTAATGCTGAGTGACTATTCTGTTATGCTGAGTAATTATCCTCTTCCTCCTCAATGATCATGCTGATAGCTTGTAAGAACATTTTTGGTTCTGGCCACCGCCACCAGTGCCTAAGGCCCAATTTTTCAGCCCCTGTTCAACAGGGACATGTAATTAGAATTCTTGATCTAATATTTCACAGCAGGGCCCGTTTCTGCACCCACCAAGATTAACTGTGAGGACTTACAGTGTTGTGGCACCAACACCACCACCAAAGGCCCAATTTTTCTGGCCCTGTTCAACATGGGCATGTAATTACAATTCTTGCTTAAATATTTCACAGCAGGGCACATTTCTGCGCCCACCAAGAGTAACTGTGAGGACTTACAGCGTTGTGGCACCAGCACCACCATCACCAAAGGCCCAATTTTTCTGGCCCTGTTCAACAGGGGCATGTAATTACAATTCTTGATCTAATATTTCACAGCAGGGCCCTGTGAGGGCTTACAGTGTTGAGGCCACAACAATACCTAAGGCCCACATTTCTGCTGAGTATATAGGGCAGGCCCCTACTTTCAAACATCCAACTTACAAACGACTCCTACTTGCAAACGGAAGGAGACAACACTGATGCTTTATCACCAATCCTTGTTTCACTAAAAACCCCAACTTTTCAAAAAACATTTGTCATTGGGACAAAAAGTGAGGTGAAATCTTCTGAAGAGGAGCACAGACCACAAAACAAATGTCACAGGGGTGATAACCCTTCCCTATGTTTTCCAAAAAGCTTAAAAACAGATTTTTTGGCTGGAGCTACACTTTAAAAATGTACCAGTTCAAAATTACAAACAGATTCTACTTAACAACAAACCTACAGTCCCTGTCTTGTTTGCACCGCCTGTATACTGCTGTTCAGAGTATATAGGGCCTGAGGGCCCCACGCCTTTCCTTTTTTTAATTTGGGTGCGGGGTTCCCCTTAATATCCATACAGGACCCAAAGGGCCTGGTAATTGACTGGAGGGTACCCATGCCGTTTGTCTCACTGATTTTCATCCATATTGCCAGGACCCGACATTACCTTAAAGCCGCGAGCAGTTTTAAATGACTTTTTTTCCTTTAAAAATGTCATTTTATGCAGGGACTGTTCTAAGCACAGGAAACACCCGCCACTTTACAGGCATACTATAGACACCCCCCAGGTAAGATATTTAAAGGAATATTTCACTTTTTTTTTTTTTTTTTACTTTAAGCATCATTAAAATCACTGCTCCCGAAAAAACGGCCGTTTTTAAAAGTTTTTTTGCATTGATACATGTCCCCTGGGGCAGGACCCGGGTCCCCAAACCCTTTTTAGGACAATACCATGAAAATTCGCCTTTAAAATGAGCACTTTTGATTTCGAACGTTCGAGTACCATAGAAGTCAATGGGGTTCTAACGTTCGTGCTAATTTTCGGTCCGTTTGCAGGTTCTGGTGCGAACTGAACCGGGGGGTGTTCGGCTCATCCCTAGTGGTGAAGGGTTGCTGATCACAGCTATTTATTTATTGCCAGAGTCTAGTTGAACACTTTGCTATATGCTCATGATTGCTGCATCCACCATGAGCATATAGCCTAAGAGAATGCAGCTGCCTTAAGGGTTGCTGTGTGCACCAGTTGCAAATAGTTCTGCTCTACCATAACTGCTATTGCAGCAGCAGTAAAAGGGTTAAATGTATAGCTTACAAATAGTGGGTTAAAGCAGAGTTCCACCCAAAAGTGGAACTTCCGCTCATTTGTTTCCTGCCCCCCTCCAGTGCCACAATTGGCACCTTACGGGGGGGAGGGGGGACAGGATACCTGTCTCTGACAGATATTCTGTTCCCGCTTCCGGGAGCCACAGCCATGGATATTGACATCACCGCTCTGCTCCCTCCTCCCCCTGTCGCCGGGCCAGTAGGAGAGAGGAGCGGAGCCTCTCGCAGTAGGGTTCCCGGCATGAAGCCGAAAGGCTACACTGCTGGGTTCCCTTACCCGCAATGGCGGCAGCTGCACCCGACAGCTGATGGAAACATCAGCTGGGGTGCCGACATCGCTGGACTCCAGGAGAGGTAAGTGTCCTATTAGTAAAAGCCAGCAACTGCAGTATGTGTAACTGCTGGCTTTGAATTTTTGCAGTGGTGGACGGAACACCGCTTTAAGTAAGTTGTAGATAAAATAATAATATAAAAATTAAAACCATGGCATACTTATAGTATTTGATTCCAAGAATGGTTCATTTTTACCATTCCCCTGCTCTGTATGATAATTGAATAATATTAATGGTCAGAAAATAATTTCAAACAAATTGTAGCTTAGTTACATGGTCAATGCAGTAATGCTCTCTTATGTTGGTGGTCAGTGGAAAAGTGTCCCCTTAGATTGGTGGTTAGTGTTCTGCCTCCTTATGTTGGTTGTCAGTGGAGAAGGACATGCTTTTATTTATGGTTAATTGGTGAAGTACCCCCTTTGACGAGAGGCCTCCTTTACACTAGTGGTTAGTGGACAGAGTATCCTGTTACATTGGTGGTCAGTGGGAAGAATGGCCATTACATTGGTAGTCGCTATAATGCCATGTTACTTGGGTCATCAGTGGGAAAAATGACCCATTACTCTGGGGGTCAGTAGGAAAAATACCCCTTACATTGGTGGTAGGAAAGCCTATAAATTAATATTCAATTTGTAGAATGCACTCCCCCCATTCCCGCCAACTAAAAAGATTAGTAGTTATTTACCAAAGAGAGGAGAGGGTGTCGTCAGGGTTTCTTAGCTCAATAATAGTACCAAAATAGTGAGTTTACTCAACGCCAGATTTAATTTTCAGGGCTTTTCTGCCCACTATTGCTCAAACGAACATCAACACCTGTCCCAACCTGGACACCTTGATGCACCTCAGAATCTCATATGGCTCCCGTCACACACTCTGACCTCCTTCAAGAGGGTGGAGCTCTGAGCTCTAACTCTGGCTCAAACTCTGGCTCGAATATAAATGCAGCACACACCTTCATCATTAATGTGCTTACTTCCTCCAAAATTTGGCGTAAACCACTATTTCAAACAGTAGCACGGGGTATATATATAGTATCTTACAAAAGTGAGTACACCCCTCACATTTTTGAAAATATTTTATTCATGTGACAACACTGAACAAATTACACTTTGCTACAATGTAAAGTAGTGAGTGTACAGCTTGTATAACAGTGTAATTTTGCTGTCCTCTCAAAATAACTCAACACACAGCCATTAATGTCTAAACCACTGGCAACAAAAGTGAGTACACCCCTGTGAAAATTTCCAAATTGTGCCCAGTTAGCCATTTAACCTACCCGGTGTCATGTGACTCGTTAGTCTTACAAGGTCTCAGGTGTGAATTAGGTGTGTTAAATTTGGTGTTATCGCTCACACGCTCTCATACTGGTCACTGGAAGTTCAACATGGCACTTCATGGCAAAGAACTCTCTCTTGGATCTGAAAAAAAGAATTGTTGCTCTACATAAAGATGGCCTAGGCTATAAGAAGATTGCCAAGGCCCTGAAAGTGAGCTGCAGAACGGTGGCCAAGACCATACAGTGGTTTTACAGGACAGGTTCCATTTAGAACAGGCCTCGCCATGGTTGATCAAAGAAGTTGAGTGCACGTGCTCAGCATCATATCCAGAGGTTGCTTTGGTAAATAGATGTATGAGTGCTGCCAGCATTGCATTCAGGGCCTTGGCATAGGTTGAAGGGGTGGGGGGTCAGCCTGTCAGTGCTCAGACCATACACCGCACACTGCATCAAATTGGTCTGCGTGGCTGTAGTCCCAGAAGGACTCCTCTTAAGGACTCATCATCTTCTAAAGATGATGCATGAGAAAGCCCATAAACAGTTTGCTGAAGACAAGCAGACTAAGGACATGGATTACTGGAACCATGTCTTGTGGTCTGATGAGACCAGGATAAACTTATTTGGTTCAGATGGTGTCAAGCATGTGTGGCGACAACCAGGTAAGCAATACAAAGACAAGTGTGTCTTGCCTACAATCAAGCATGGTGGTGGGAGCGTCATGGTCTGGGGCTGCATGAGTGCTGCCGGCACTGGAGAGCTACAATTCATTGAGGGAACCATGAATGCTAACATGTACTGTGACATACTGAAGCAGAGCATGATCCCCTCCCTTCGGAGACTGGGCCGCATGGCAGTATTCTAACATGATAACGACCCTATACACACCTCCAAGACGACCACTTCCTTGCTAAAGAAGAATGTCCCCAGATCTAAACCCTATTGAGCATCTGTGAGGCATCCTTAAACGGAAGATGGAGGAGCGCAAGGTCTCTAACATCCACCAGCTCTGTGATGTCGTCATGGAGAAGTAGAAGAGGACTCCAGTGGCAATCTGTGAAGCTCTGGTGAACTCCATGCCCACGAGGGTGACGACAGTGCTGAAAAATAATGGTGGCCACACAAAATATTGACACTTTGGGCCCAATTTGGACATTTTCACTTAGGGGTGTACTCATTTTTGTTGCCAGCGGTTTAGACATTAATGGCTGTGTGTTGAGTTATTTTGAGGGGACAGCAAATTTACACTGTTATACAAGCTGTAAACTCACTACTTTACATTGTAGCAAAGTGTAATTTCTTCAGTGTTAAATATTTGCAAAAATGTGAGGGGTGTACTCACTTTTGTGAGATATTGTATATTTGTTTTCATTTTTGGGGGGTCTTTGTCATAAAGTGGCTGTCTAATTAGTCAGCCTTTAGACAAAAATAATGCTCAGCTGAAGCACTTTTCTAAGAGGCAGGCTTGTAGATATTTTATTCAACTAAGTCTGGTCTCAATAATCTTTTATAGTGCATATAGTTGCTCTGCTGGGTCATAACCTGTTATGATTATTGGGAATTTATGGTCTGTCCTTGTTTCACACGAGGATATACAAGCAATTAAGTGCTCAAGGAGTAATTTTTACAATTAAATACTCTCAAATTAAGGACCTCAAAGGTCCCTAAAGTAATGATTTTCATGCAGTCTAAAATAAAGGTTGAACAAGAACCAAACTATTCTAAATAGTGCTGCAATCAGCCACATTAAACAGATTATTTTGCTTATTTTGCTCTACTGGGATACTCTTCATATGTTAAGTTTTCTACGCCGCGCTTTTATCTGCTGCATGCTATTCTTTTTCCTGCATACTTTTAATTGCCTATACGCATATACATTAAACTGTTACTCGACTAGTAAAAGCTGCATTAAAATGATATAATAATAATATTATAATTGACTCTATTTAAGCAAGGCCAAGCAGCCAGATCTTCTTTGAGACTTAACATGGTGAAGGCAGGGTGTGTGAAAAGATTGAATGATATTTAAAATATATAACTAATAGCTGCTTGTCTGATTCTCTAATTGCTGTCATTACTGAGAGATGGGGGGGGGGGGGGGGGGGAGTCGTTTTAGACCTTTTCTGTAGTAACATTGTTGGCCTATTTTTAGCAAGCATACAAGTCATGGATTTTCAATGTATGAGGAGCTGAGATGAATGATAAAGCAAATCGTTAATTTGCATATCTTGACAGTGCTCTGTGTAGGATTTTTTTTTCCCTCCCAAGCCCCAGTCACAGTTCACATAAAAGATGTGTTAATTGTGTGCTAATGTATAGCGTTTTACAAGATTCTGATACAGTAGTCTGTCAACGGTAATACTAATTCCATTACTTAAAAAAATTGAATAGGCATATAAGAGAAATTTCTTCTGTGATTCATGCCATATTAAAAGGCTCTCACATATTTATTATTTCTGTCAAGAATCATTTTTTTTCCCGGCCTGATATTCCACTTGTTCAGTCCTTATTTTAAAGCTGTTGTACACCAGTAATCTTTGCTATCAGTACAATAGGCTAACATTCCAAATGTGGGTTATTATAGGGGTTCAAATTGGGCCTGATTCCCACCTATGCATTTTTAGTGCTTTTTGCATTTTGCAGGTTTACACTACAGAACGTGTTCCATAGGAAACCATGTTAAATGGGCTGTAGTGCAAATCTGCAAAAAGCACTAAAAATGCATAGGTGAGAATTGGGCCTTAAAGTGAATTTCTCACATGTGAGGCAAGATCGCAGTGGGGTAAAGTGCAGAAAAACTGTGTTGAAATTGCTTTTACTTTTTAAAGCAAACTATAATAGATTGGAGTACAGTCTTTTTTTTTTTTTTTTTTATGAATGATAATTTATACATTTATATACATGTAAAATATAATATAAAGCAGAGTATGGAGCAGAAACTGTATGCCTTCAAGCACTCTCACAGACTCCTATACATTCCCTTTAAATTCATACTACTATTGCCAGGTAATTTCCAATGGGAAAGTGGCTATTTTAGATCTTTTTTTTTTTTTTTTTTTTTTTTTTGGTGGATGTAGTAATTCACACTGAGATTTGGCAAAAATGTACTCATTTAACTTTAGGACTTCCTCCTGTCCAAGAACAATTCACATGCTGACAAACTCATTTAACTTTCAGTATAGATTCAATATTTGGGAAGTGGCAAAAGTTAAAAGTTAGCATGCTGAAGATTTTTACCACCAGATTATAGATCTCAAAGTAGACATGCTATTGAATTTGCTATGCCCTATCATTGTATAGGACACATGTGAACATTAACTGATGCTATTTATTTTTGAGCCAAAAAGTATATTTATTTTCATGAATAAAAAAAAAAAAACCCTTCTTAGGATCTAATGCATAATGTAACGTCATGGCAACAATCATATGGCCTCTGGTTACCAGGTGAATTTGCGGGTCATTAGTGCAGCTTCCACCAGCAATCGCTCATGTATGAAATATACATACTTATATTGCTCCAAGTTTGATCAAAATAGCAATGCACTGAAAATCATGTTAGTGTAAATAAAGCAAAAATCTTGTGCTCCATGTAAATATCGACACTGCAGCACTCCAATATCAGAATACAAGATAAATATACATCAACCCAAAAATACATATACATTAAAAAATAGACAAAAACATTCATCATGGCAGCGCTACGTAAACACACAATCCTACTATTACGGGTGTGCTGTCATGCAAGTGCATATAAATTTTAAAGTCCAAAAATAATCGTTGCAGAGATGTGATCACTTCACATTAAGACGTCTTTTACACTGGGGCGTTTTCAGACGTTTTTCAGGCGCTTTAGCGTTTAAAAAAGGGCCTGTAAAGCGCCTGAAAGAAGCCCCAACTGCAATCTCAATGTGAAAGCCCGAGTGTTTTCACACTGAGACCCCTTTCACACTGGGGCATTTTTCAGGCGCTTTAGCATTCAAAAAAACGTCTGTAACGCGCCTGAAAGAAGCCTCATCTGCAATCTCAGTGTGAAAGCCCAAGTGCTTTCACACTGGGGCGGAGCGCCCGAAAAACGCCTGAAAAACTCCCCAGTGTGAAGGGGGTCTTAAGCGGCGCTTTACCAGCGTTTTTCGGGCACTGGCAGTGTGAAAGGGCTCGGGCTTTCACGTTGGGATTGCAGATGAGGCTTCTTTCAGGCGCTTTTTTTAACACTAAAGCGCCTGAAAAACGCCCCAGTGTGAAAGGGGTCTTAGATCCAAAAATAATCGTTGCAGAGATGTGAACACTTCACATTAAGATTTAAATAGAGTCCAACAAAGATAGAGTGCTTGATTACGTCCTAGATATAACCATTCCATCATCACCTCCACACGTGTAGAGTTGGGGGGGTAAAAAATCCCCCTATGAATCAGACTCACCGAACTGTGGTAGGTAACAGGCACAGAAAATAAAATCTTATGTTCGATCCTCTCACTGGATAATTGATCACAAATCCTGTTGCAGCCCGGAGGACGGGTCACCCACTAATGAGCTTCTCTGCTGCTACTTCCAGTAATGTCTTCTATTTCTTGCCACATGGAACTTCCTGTCTTCCATGTGGCAAGAAATAGAAGACATTACTGGAAGTGGCAGCAGAGAAGCTCATTAGTGGGTGACCCGTCCTACCGGCTACAACAGGATCTCCCGGCTGCAACAGGATTCGTGATCAATTATCCAGTGAGATGATCGAACATAAGATTTTGATTTCTGTGCCTGTTACCTAGCACAGTCCTGTAAGAGTCTGATTCATAGGGGGATTTATTACCTCCAACTCTACACGTGTGGAGGTGATGATGGAATGGTTATATCTAGGACGTAATCAAGCACTCTATCTTTGTTGGACTCTATTTAAATCTTAATGTGAAGTGTTCACATCTCTGCAACGATTATTTTTGGACTTTAAAATTTATATGCACTTGCACACCCGTAGTAGTAGGATTGTGTGTTTATGTAGCGCTGCCTTGATGAATGTTTTTGTTTGTTTTAAATTGAATTCGCTTGCCATTTGCAGGCATATGTGTAGCTGCTTCAGTTTTAAATTTGTGGTTATTTGTGGTAGTATCACCTAATCCCCAAGCGCTTGAATTTGTAGGAGGAGGTTCATTTGTCTACAAGTTGTTTATAAATATTAAAAATATAGGATGAAATTTGCCTAAAGCGGAGCTCCACTCAAAAGGGGAAGTTCTGCTTTAAAGTGGTTCTAAACCCCATCCATGAAATCTGACCTAGGCACATATATCTGTAGTGTTTACTTATCTCTCTCAAAGCTCTAAGTGGCGTGTCTTTCTTCTGCTTCGTTCAACATGATAACTTCTCCAACACAGGAGATAAAAGCAACTGGAAATTTGGGGAGGGAACTTAGCGATGGATAAGCAGAGAGCTTGTCTATTCAGACTGCAACTCTGCATGTTTCTTTGTTCCTCTGCCTGTGGAGGGGGGGTGTGTGCCTTTCCTCCAATCAGCTTTTACACAGTGTATGCCCAGACTCCAGACCCACTGCTGAATAAGGAAGAAAGATTTGTAACATGATGTGCACTTTCTAAAGAATGTAGAAAGGGAAAGACTGCAGATATACATGTAAAACTTATGTAGGAAGATTTGTTTAATCTTTGTGTATCATCTGTGGCTATTCACTGGGTATAGGAGCGGGTTTACAACCACTTTAAGGACTCGTCCCCTGCTCCTCTTGAAGAATTAGCACTTTTAAGGAGTGGAGGGGGGGCGAGCAGGTACCTGATTTTGACAGGTACACGCTACCAATTCTGCCTCGACTGCCTAGGCGATTGTAAGTGGAAGTTCTCCTCCCCTTCCTGCAGTCTTCTGGAACATCTGACAGGTCCCTGAATACTGCAGGACCATTCACAATGGCTGTGAAGCCGCAAGCTGTCACAGCTGGGTGCCCACAGTTAAGATACCAGCGTCGAGGATCGTGGGACTAGTGAGTGGCTGACTTTTAAATTTTTTCACAGGAGACTGGACAACCACTTCAATAGTGCATATATATTATAAATAAGATAAAAGTTCATGGCAAAAAGGTTTGTGCCAAAAAGCCAAGGTGATATTGTGAAAAACGACTGCAATCCAATGTTGCTTCCAAGTGCTCCCACACCTCAGTGTTCTCAGGCCCCTTACAATAAAGCTATAGACCTCTAGATAATAGGAGGTCATCAAGGCATATGATGTTATAAATCACTTCTCTCCAGTGCTCTGTAATTCCTGGAAGAACTATTAATAACCCACACTTTCTCATAGTTTTATTCCCATATTACCGCCATTAAGAGGGAACAAAAAAAAACATCTTATGTAATACTGTGGTGGAGTTGAATTTATTTTTCACAGAAAGATACTGACAACGTTTAAAGAATCACTGAGCTTGGGGCAGCGAATGTGATGTCATGATTAGGCTCCTCCTAACAAATTTCATCGTTAAGGAATATCTTCAAGGGATAGGAGCCTAGCCTGTGGCATCCACTGATGCTTTATGAAAAAAATCATTCCTAGAGTTCAGTTTTTAAATAATTAATTAAATTGGTATTGACTCAGGTGGCTCTTACTCTGCATAGTTAGGTAAATCTAAACATTTAAAACACAACACTTTCGTGCGAAGGCTGCCTGGTTGCATACAAACTGAAAGGAGTTTTAAGGGAGGTCCTCAAAGTACATAATTCTTTCCTTAAGGAAAGTATGAACTATTTCAAAATTATAAATTGTATTATCTTTTTCAGGCAACAAGTGGTGCATTATGCTTTGTTTCACCTTTTCCAGTTTGAACTTTCCTTCTTTTGTGTAATGCCTGGTGTTTACTGAGCTCACCACACAAATAAAGGTCATATAACTGTGACTTCTTCTCCTCACGTCTCCCACACTCCAGTATTACTTTGTCCCTGGTTTCAATGAGAGACAATGTACCTGAAAGGAGATAACTAGTTCTGAGCTTTCTCTTAAAAAAAAAAGGAATTCCCTGTGAATCCTTTGCAGTGTTCTAAATGTTTGTTTAGCAACCCACAAATACTACAGTTTACCCTTTAAAGTGAGAATGCAAGGATGTTCACAGCAGAACCTCTGTGAAACTGTACTAGGCAGGCAGAAGATACTGTAAATCTAATAAGTGAAAATTACTGCTTCCATGCACTGTATGTGTCTACCTAGAGCCAAGGTTTTTACAATCTTACCACACCATTGATAACATTATTTACAATAAAATTGAACTTCTGACATTTTTTAACAACTTCAGCCCCGGAAGGATTTACCCCCTTCCTGACCAGAGCACTTTTTGTGATACGGCACTGCATCACTTTAATTGACAATTGCATGGTAATGCGACGTTGCACCCTAACAAAATTTACGTCCTTTTTTTCCCACGAATAGAGCTTTCTTTTGGTGGTATTTGATCACCTCTGCGGTTTTTATTTTTTTGCGCTATAAAAAAAAAAAGAGTGGCAATTTTGAAAAAAAGCAATATTTTTAACTTTTTGCTATAATAAATATCCCCCAAAAATATATTAAAAAAATCATATTCCTACCTCATGTATTCTTCTACATATTTTTGGTAAACAAAAACGCAATAAGTGTATATTGATTGGTTTGCACAACATTTATAGCGTCTACAAAATAGGAGGTAGATTTATGGCTTTTTTTTTTTTATTAGTCCTCCTTAAAGGTGCAGGAACACATTTGATGCCCAGCAGACGGGGCTTTTTTTCCTCATAAAATAGGTGCAAGAACTCAATTATGACTCCCCCAAAGCCCCCCTTCCCCCACCTACACACACACACACTCCAAACCGCATCAAATAGTGGGTGTGGTCAAATTTTGCAGTGGGAGGGTCTTAAAGGGGCATTAAATACCAGGAGTGCATAGTACAGTACATATCAAGTACAGGGTGCAAAGTTCAGGGGTGCACTGCATACAGAGTGTAGAATTCAGGGGTTCTTTCACAGCTGCTATCTTCTGCATCCCCCATCCACATCTCACTTTCACCCCTCTTCTTCCCTAGTACCCCCCCCCACACACTGCAGGAGGCTCCGCCTCTCTCACTTGTAGGAAGATCATTCAGTGGGAGTGTCAGCTTCCGCACTGCACTCCAGGCACCTGCATCTCTCTTGTCCCCATCCTGCAGTCAGTGGGAGCCGCTCAGGAGATCAGATCTGTGGGAGCCATTGGGTGACCAGCTGTGACTTGTAAATACAGAAGCTGGGCTGTAGTGTTAAGCAGGGAGCAGAGGGCTTAAGCCAGAGGTGGTGGAACTGAATTCCACCAAGTTCCAGCTGAAAAAAAAAGTCCTTCCAGCAGATGCACAATGGCAGCTGAAAACATCCCACGCATTATATTTTTTTAATACTACATTAGGCCAGCTTGTTTACATGATTATCTGTCAAATCCTGAGGGCCGCTGGGGATGCTAAAACATCCTGTAGTAGACTGTGCTATATACAGTCACTGCTGGGTGCTGCTGCCATTGCCATCTGTCATCTCACGAGATATTGAGCATGACATCATCCGCCCCTCCTCTCCACCTTGTCCAATTAAAGAATGCCTTGTATTAAAAAAAAAAAAAGTACAAGACATTTGCTAAATGACTGGGGTACAGGAACAAGCAATTGCCTGTGTTTAGCGTACATATGGCTAGTCGCTCTAGCAGCACCAGGGACAGGACAGTGCTGACTGTATGTAGCAAAGACTGCTACAGTGAATGTCAGCATTCCCGCCAGCACATTGTATGTAGCCAAGCAGGCCCAATGTAAATAAGATAAGTAATATCATTCTTGGAGTTCATCACTTAACATTACAAATACTTTCTTTTTTCTTAAAGAGACACTCTTACTACAAAAAGAAGGTACAAAAAGTACCCTGTGAAAAAAGAGCACTTGTGCCTTGCTTATCCTACCACCCATTCTTCAGACCTTTGCTTTCTTGCAGAACTATTACTTCTTGCAGAATCTTTACATCCTACACACCTTGGGGGGGGGGGGGGGGTTTGACAGGGGCAGATTGCTGGTTCCCCACTGCACGCTATGGAACCAGAAAACACAGTGGTGGATGTAGGCACCCTACACACCAGCAGTGTTGGGTGTGAAAATTCTCCTTTTCTGCTTGAGGACATTTGTTTTTATGTTGTTTTTTTTTTTTTTTTTTCATAATTGATCGCTATCATAGCATGAATATCAAGTCCTTTAGTTAAGGTTTGGAAAGAGAGAACATACCATTCTTCATATAAATGCAAAGCAGCACAGGTGTGAGTGTTCCTCTTACAAATGCTAATTTTATGAACCAACCTTGTGCTTCAGGCTGGGTTCACACTGGTGCGACACGACAGCCGTCCTACTTTGGATCCGACTTTGCCCTGCGACATGAAGCCGGCATGTGTCCGACTTTCAATGAACGGGGATCCGACTTGGATCCCCGCCAATGCCGGCACTGTGTTTGGTATGAATCTTTAGGGGGGAACTCCGCGCCAAATTTTAAATAAAAAACCGGCATGGGTTCCCCCTCCGGAGGCATACCAGGCCCTTGGGTCTGGTATGGACCTTGAGGGGAACCCCCTACGCCGAAAAAACGGCGTGGGGGGTCGCCCCCAATCCATACCAGACCCTTATCCGAGCACGCAGCCCGGCCGGACAGGAATGGGGGTGGGGACGAGCGAGCGCCCCCCCCCCTCCTGAACCGTACCAGGCCGCATGCCCTCAACATGGGGGGGTGGTGCCTTGGGGGAGGGGGCGCGCTGCGGCCCCCCCACCCCAAAGCACCTTGTCCCCATGTTGATGAGGACAAGGGCCTCTTCCCGACAACCCTGGCCGTTGGTTGTCGGGGTCTGCGGGCGGGTGGCTTATCGGAATCCGGGAGCCCCCTTTAATAAGGGAGCCCCCAGATCCCGGCCCCCCACCCTATGTGAATGAGTATGGGGTACAGCGTACCCCTACCCATTCACCTAGGAAAAAAGTGTCAATTTAAAAAAAAACACTACACAGATTTTTAAAGCATTTTATTAGACAGCTCCGGGGGTCTTCTTCCGACTTCGGGGGTCTCTCCGGTTCTTCTCCACGCTCTCCGGATCTTCTGCCAGGCTCCTCCGCTCTCTTCTGCTCTTTTGCCGCTCTTTTGCTAAAGCGGAGGAGCCTGGTCTTCAATCTTCTGCCTTCTGCCTTCTGCCTTCTGCCCTCTTCTCCTGATGTTGACACGACGCTCTCTGGGGCTAGAATGCTCTCTGTGCGCTCTGCTCTGACTTATATAGGCGGTGACCCCGCCCCCTTATGCCGTCACAGTCCCTGGGCATGCTGGGACTGTGACGGCATAAGGGGGCGTGGTCATCGGGTGATGACCACGCCCCCTAAAACGTCACAGTCCCAGCATGCCCAGGGACTGTGACGGCATAAGGGGGCGGGGTCACCGCCTATATAAGTCAGAGCAGAGCGCACAGAGAGCATTCTAGCCCCAGAGAGCGTCGTGTCAACATCAGGAGAAGAGGGCAGAAGGCAGAAGGCAGAAGATTGAAGACCGAAGACCAGGCTCCTCCGCTTTAGCAAAAGAGCGGCAAAAGAGCAGAAGAGAGCGGAGGAGCCTGGCAGAAGATCCGGAGAGCGTGGAGAAGAACCGGAGAGACCCCCGAAGTCGGAAGAAGACCCCCGGAGCTGTCTAATAAAATGCTTTAAAAATCTGTGTAGTGTTTTTTTTTAAATTGACACTTTTTTCCTAGGTGAATGGGTAGGGGTACGCTGTACCCCATACTCATTCACATAGGGTGGGGGGCCGGGATCTGGGGGCTCCCTTATTAAAGGGGGCTCCCGGATTCCGATAAGCCCCCCGCCCGCAGACCCCGACAACCAACGGCCAGGGTTGTCGGGAAGAGGCCCTTGTCCTCATCAACATGGGGACAAGGTGCTTTGGGGTGGGGGGCCGCAGCGCGCCCCCTCCCCCAAAGCACCAACCCCCCATGTTGAGGGCATGCGGCCTGGTACGGTTCAGGAGGGGGGGGGGGCGCTCGCTCGTCCCCACCCCCATTCCTGTCCGGCCGGGCTGCGTGCTCGGATAAGGGTCTGGTATGGATTGGGGGGGACCCCCACGCCGTTTTTATCGGCGTAGGGGGTTCCCCTCAAGGTCCATACCAGACCCAAGGGCCTGGTATGCTCTTGGAGGGGGAACCCATGCCGGTTTTTTATTTAAAATTTGGCGCGGAGTTCCCCCTCAAGAACATCTGAGCACAAGTCGCGTGCCAAAGTCGGATCATGCAAGACGGCAATCCGACTTTGATCCGACTTCAATGATAGTCAATAGGCTGAAGTAGGATCAAAGTCGGACCAAAGTAGTACAGGGAGCATTTCTAAAGTCGGAACGACTTGTGTCGGACCAGTTAGGACGGCTCCCATAGGGAAACATTAAATTTCACACGTCATGCGACATGAGCTCCCAATGTCGGAGCGTTTGTCGGACCAGTGTGAACCCAGCCTCAATCACCACAGTCAGGTACATTTTCCTCTGTGGGGGCAGTTTTTTGTCTTTTTATTTGCAATTCCCGATATGTCATTTCATCTTATCATTGCTGCAGCTGTTTTTTTTGGGTGGGGTGGGGGTGGGGGGGTTCATTCCTTTTGCTAGCTTGTGACTTGTCTTGAAATGTTGTGGCCTTAGGGGGTGGTAGCATTTGACAGCTTGCTAATATCCACATGCAACATTTATATAAATAACTTGCTGCCAACGAATATACTCTGCAAGAAATAAACCTGTGATACACCCACCCCCATGTAAATTACCAAAAATAATCAAAATAAAGAACTTAGTTATAGTTTAATTGATGTACCATATTTAAGATAAAAAAAAACCACAAAATTCTAAAAATTAAAAAATAATGTGTGCACTAAAAATGATTTGCCACTTTTTTCTGAAGTTCTCTTTCTAATCTTATATAGCCGTGTTCCCTTTATCTCTTGCTGCACTCCCTGGACTCTGAACAGTAGGTTGCCTTGACAAGTCTATTCAAGCTTTCGTTCCTTGGCCTTTATTGGTGGCGATTCAAGGCTTTCAGATTTTCCCCTCACTGCTATACAGCTGACATCTTTTTCCAGACAGAATGAATTAAAGAAATACAATAAGACACTTGATCTACCAGTCAAGGATCTTTCCACGTCGTGGATGGATTCCATGGTGCACAAGCAGGGTAGCAAGCATCTAAAAATACACAATACCGGCTTGTTTACCAGACTAGCAATCAACCTTTTTTTTTTCTCTTTTTGGCAAACATGATTGATGGGAGAAAACTGTCTGGACTTTTTCAGAGAAAAAAATATAATTCACAGAAGGATACACCAATACAAAGTAGTGAAACAGTATCTTCTATTTGAAATATAATTTTTTTTTGTACCATTCAGGCTTCAACATCAAAGAGAGTCAATGTATTGGTGTCTGAGGCAGTGCGACATTTGTAGAATGTATCATTCTCTTGTTAGAAGTCTGTGATGGATGTTTTCTAATCAATCAAAAATGTCGTATTTACATGGCCTATAATCCCTTTCACATTTGTTTTCAAAGAATAATTCATGCCAGTCGCTTCTTCGGATAGAGCGTTATTGACACTCATCAACAATTTAAGTTCAATCTTTGTCATTGATTTGGGGGGGCATCATTATTAAACTTGACAGTGCATGCATGCATGCAGGCTTTGAAGCATACAAAGGGTGAAATTAAAAAAAATCAAGAACATTCTTATATTTGTTGACAGTTGAGTGAAAAAAAAAAAAAAAAAAATATATATATATATATATATATATATATATATATATATATATATATATATATATATATATATTTTTTTATATAGGAGATCCATTCTGGAAACCATGCATACTACATGGTCTGTAAATGGAATGTGGATGGGGGGGGGGGGCACTGTATGTCAGTGGCTGCACTTTTTCTGTCTCAGATGTTCCTCTGCTTACAGTAGCTAGAAATTAGCCCTGCATGGGTTATTTAGTGGGGAAACTGCTAGTGATTTCAAATATGAAGCCTTGGAAGTCAAAGGTATTAAATTTCATAATATTAACTTATGTGGGTGGCTGCAGCTATACATGCAAAATATTTGTAATTATATTTGGCCTCTTTCTCTAAAGCCTGCTACGCACTATTCATTTTTTTTGTTCAACCCAGCGGGCTGAACAGAAAATAGCTGAGTAGCTCACTGTACTAACTATGCAATGTTGATACAGCGATCCCTCCGCTGAGCTGTTGTGTTCTGACTGGGGAACTGCCTTATCCCCCACCCAGAACACACTGATCAGTGCTCAGAGCCATTGACTGCGAGTGATGATTGGATGCCAATCGGCTGCTGGTTTTCCAGCATGCCAGTTGGACAGAAGCTGTCTGCTGTGCACACTGGCCAAATGTCAGCCAGTTTCTTTTGAACCGGCTGATATTCGGCCCATATGTACCAGCCTTAAGTCTAGATTCCAGTTTAAAACTTTCTGTGTCACACTTTAGCTCCATTATCTAATAAATTGGTAATTTATTAAAAGGCAAATAGACTGTATACTTTTTAAGTGTAAATGAGAGGAAGCTCTGATGCCATCATCTAATCATGTGCAAGTAAAAATGCTGTTTTTTTTTTTTTTCCTTGTTTTTCCTTGCATCTGATTGGGTATTCTTTGCAAAGTGAAGCTTCACTACAAAGCTCTGGAGCAACTGTACCTGCAGAATGCACAGTCTTTTTGCCTTTAGTAAATCAACCCCAATTAATCATTTTCTTAGTCCAGTAAGCAGGAGGTAGGTGGTAAAGGCAGCTGACCTGGTAAATAAAGATGTAAATTTCCTGGCTGTACAGTATGGCAGAAGTGTGTGACTCAAAGGATTGGCTGAATAGAATTAAAAAATTATCTGGTAGATCAAATGGTTCAAATATGTTTTTTCTACTGTATATTTGCTGTTTTTCTTGAATTATGTCTTATATCATAGGATAGAAAAATCTCTTAACTACCTATAAGGGTCTCACTCTCCATGTTGGAATTTTAGTTTATTTTATGATATGACAAACTCAGCTTAAAGGATAGAAACACCTAGGAATTCCTCTGTAGTATTAGGACACGCCAAGCTGGCTGGCTACAAAGCAGGAACGTTAGTAGGGAGCTCTCACTGAAGCCCCTAAAAATATAAGAAAACAGCAGGCCCCAGGCGTGTTCTGTAAGCCTCTGTTCACTTATGTGCAGTGCGTTTGTGCGAACATGTTGTGGGTACAGAAGCCCATTCATTTTAAATGGGCTGCTGTACCCACAGGGTATGTGGGGAAACAAATCCTCTAACTTTTTTTAAATTGTGCTTCACCGCGTCCTATGGTGCCACAGCACCATGCGATTTAGCCCGCCATGCTATTAAGATTACAAAAAATATATATATTAAATATTTAATAATATTTATTGCCTTTAGTCCTACTTTAATCTGTGGCATTTTTAAAGAAGTATAGCCATAGCTTTTTTGGCTGTACTTCCCCTATGGATCACAGGAGTGCAGTTCGTTCTGCACTCCTGCGACCCATTTTCATCCGACAATGGGCTAAAATCTACTGTCGGCTAACATATCAGAGTCAGTCCAAGCTCTTTAAAGATACCAACAATCAGCCTTTCAACGAGCCACTGAAAGCCTGAGCCAGCTGCTCCTGCCTCTCAACAGCCCAGCACTCCAGTGGGTACTAGAGGGGCAGAGCAGAGAGCCAGTGACTGACAGTCACCAGCTCTTTGCAGCCTGAAGACCAAGATCTCTCAGTTCTGCTAATTACAGTTCTCTTTTTTTTTTTTTTTTTTTGAGTGTAAACTTCTACTTGTACTACTAAGTACATTTTAAAATACAATACACCATATTTGATTATTCATTGTATCAGTAGCAATGATCCTGAATCAGGTCATGACCCAGTTTGTGACTGTAGAGGGGTCATACCAGTGGTTTCATCTCTTCCTTTCACACTGAGGCGCTCAAAAACTAGCCATAAAATGTTGGGTGTTTTAGCTGTGTTTTTGCGGCGCATTAGCGTTGTTTTTGCTGCGCTTTTGCAACGTTAGCTGTGTGCTTTTTTTAAGCTCACGTGACAATGTGACCTTGAAAAAAAGTGAAAAGAGACATTTTGCGGCGCTTTTGAAGCGCTTGAAGCGCTTCCCATTCATTTCAATAGACGGGTGTTTTTCAGACGCTTTTTAAAGCGCTCCAAACATGCCCCAAAGATGCTTCTTGCAGGACTTTTTGCACTGCCCTGCCAGTGCACCGCCCCAGTGTGAAAGCATCCATTGAAATGAATGGGAAGCAATTTTCAGGTGCTTTTCTGATGCTAATTTTAGCACAAAAGGCATGAAAAGCGCCTCAGTGTGAAAGGGTCTGAGTGGCCAGAGTGCTGGCACTACCTCTGCCATTCTGAGTACTGCTAAACATGGAATTACAGAAGCCTCAAATCAATTCAGTTCAGCTACTTCTGTAAATATAAATGTAGTGATTTTTAAGTGAATGCATCACTGGATCAAATTGTATTTTTATAGCTGCCTGGTTTTCAGCTTTAATTTTTATTTATATAGTAATGATTTATAATATATATGTTATATGTCTACAGAACTGCTGCAACTGGGTGTCCAGCTCTGAACCATTAGACACTTCTGTGGAATCAATGCTGCCAGACTGCCCCCGCGTCTCTGCAGGTATTGTTTTTTTTTTTTTTTTTTTTTTTTTTTTTTTTTTTTTTTTTTTTTTTCCTTGTCAAAAGAAGTTTATTGAGTATACAATGTTATAAAGATACATAAAGTAAGTTTACAAGGATCTATAAAGTAAGCTCATTGTTTTACAGTAGGGTTTATATAGGAAAATATCATGAAATTTCAAATATTAAACATTGGGTTCACGTAAACCTAAATTAAAGATATATATCATTTCCTTAGTTACTTTTGTAGGTATTTAAATGATTTATACCTACATATTGTTTACAAGTAGAGTGTATATAGGTCAAATAAATTCTGATAATGAGCTTTAATCGTAAGGTGGAGAAAAGGAAAGAGAAAGAAGAAAAAGGGTTGAAAGGTAGAGGTATGGTCCACAAGGTTGTCCCGCTCGTCAGTTTATTATTCTTTTTAGTTCTCTTTGAAGCCTTAGAATGGGTGTCTCTGTAAGTCATTTAATCTGCTACCATGGCAACAGGACAGAGTCATTGAAGTTTGACAGGAACTGTTGTTTTATCCAAGGATGCCAAAGTTTTTCAAATTTTGGAATTTGATTTTGATCAATGGCTACCATCTTGGCATGGGACATTGTATTATTCATTCTGTGAATTGTTTCTGCTAGTACCAATGTAGGAGATTTCCATGCCTTGGCCACTGTCTGTTTTGCAGCCGTTATTAGTTGGATCATAAGTTTGAATTGAGAGAGTGTTAACCATTCTGGTTTTAGATTAAGTAAAGTTAAATATGGATCTGGTTGTATTATTTTTTTAAATATTTTAGATGCAATCACGAAGACTTCCTTCCAGAAGGTTTGGATAACTGGGCACGTCCACCATATGTGTAAATATGTGCCTATTTCTGGGCATCCTCGAAAACAAAGAGCTGAGGTATTAGGTGAATATTTTGCCACTCTAGCGGGTACAAGGTACCAGCGAGTTAGGACTTTATAATTTGTCTCCAGTGCTAAGATGTTGGGTGAAGATGACTTAGATGTGAGCCATATGTTAGACCAGTCCGTGTCTTCTAAAGTTCGTCCCAGGTCCTCCTCCCACCGCTGAACGTAAGAGGGTCTATTAAGATTTGCTACTCCATATAATTGATTATAAAGTGATGAAATTGTACCTTTAGCAAATGGATCTTTTGTACAGATTGATTCAAAAATGGATAATTGGGATAATGGTGTATCCCCCTTTAGGAATGGTGTATAGAAATTTTTGATTTGGAGATATCTAAATATCTCAGCGTTTGGTAGATCATATTTTTCTCTAAGCGATGGGAATGAAAGGAATGATTTAGATGCTATGAAGTCATTTAGTGTCTGAATGCCTGATGTTGTCCAAGCTTTAAAAGAATTTGGGTAGATCCATGCCGGATAAAAGGCCGGATTTCTGATAAAAGAAAGGAGAGGATTGTGTGGAGATTGTAACTGATATTTGGTTTTTAGTTTATCCCAGAGAGATAGGAAGTGTTTAGTTATGGGATTATGAATTTTAAAGCGGTCTTTAGGATCAAGCCATAATAAATTTGATATTAATAGAGGGTCATTTTCTGAAGCCTCTATAAATACCCATAATGGGATTTCCTGTTTTGCATGGTATTTGGACAGACTGGCCAAATGTGCTGCTCTGTAGTAGTTAGTAAAATTAGGGTATCCCAGGCCTCCTTTATTTTTGGGAAGATGTAGTGTGTGTATAGGTATACGTGGTTTAGAAGAGCCCCATATAAACGAAGTTGCTCTTTTTTGTACTATTCTCAAAAAATAGGAAGGAATTGGAATAGGGAGGACTCTGAATAGATAAAGCAATTTGGGTAGAATAGTCATTTTGATTGCATTAATCTTCCCTATCCAGGATAAAGGAAGTTGCGACCATTGTTTTATTAGATTTGTGATCTGTCTTAATACAGGAGGATAATTGTTTGAGAATAAGTCAGAATGAGATGCTGTTAAATGAATTCCAAGATATGGGATTGATTTTTCTGCCCATGTGAATGGGAGTGCAGCCCTAGCCGGGATCAATTCCATGTTTGTGAGTGAAATATTAAGCACTAGGCATTTCTTAGGATTAATCATAAGGCCGGATAGGGCTGCAAATCCATCAAGAGCTGGTATTAAGTTAGGACCAGAGACCTGTGGTGATGATAGAAAAAGTAATATATCGTCTGCAAATATACATAATTTGTGTGTAATACCTCCTACTTCAATGCCAGTTATAGTTTGGTTTGTTCTGATGTATTGGGCCATGGGTTCGAGTATAAGGGCAAATAATAAGGGAGATAATGGGCAACCCTGTCGGGTACCTCTTTCGATATTAAAGGCTTCAGATTTGTATCCAGCATATTTTATATAGGCTTTGGGTTTATTATATAATGCTTTAATCCATGTTAAAAAGTGGGGTCCAAAACCCCATTTTTGTAATGAATATTGCATATATTGCCAGGATACTGTGTCAAATGCCCTCTTAATATCGAGAGATAGAAAACATAAAGGGATTTTCCGTTTTTTAGCAATATGTGCCAATAACACTGCCCTGCGTATATTATCGCCTGCCTGTCTATTTGGCATGAAGCCTACTTGATCTCTATGTATTAATTTTCCTATAATGCTATTGAGGCGTTTTGCTATTATTTTTGCTAATAATTTAATATCGAGGTTTAACAGAGAGATAGGCCGATAATTCACACAGGAAGTATCATCAGAAAAGGGTTTTGGGATCATACAAACAATTGCCATTAGTGTTTCTTGCCGAAAAGAATGTCCATCTAGAAGTTTGTTAAAAGTTTCAGTGAGAATGGGAGAGAGTATTTCTGAGAATGTTTTATAGTATAAAGCCGAGTAGCCGTCTGGGCCTGGTCTTTTGTTAAGTTTTAGGTCTTTTATGGCGTTAGCAACTTCATCTATAGTTATAGGCTCATCCAAACTGCTTTTTTGATTCTGAGATAACTCAGGTAAGGTTATTTTTGAGAAGAAGGATTCAGCCTCTGTAGGATTAAATTCATTGTTTGTCTTGTATAAAGTTGCGAGATGTGAGTGAAATTTATGGACTATTTTAACTGGATTACAAGTGTAAACATTTTTTGATAATTTCAAACGTATTGGTTTGAAAGATTTGTTAGTTGAATTTAATGCCCGAGCCAAATATGTACCTGGTTTGTTTGTATTCATGTAGAAATTGTGTTTGGAGCGTTTGAGGGATTTATCAACTGACTCAGTGAGAAATAGATCGTATTCCAATCTAGATTTTTCCAGATGAGATTTTGTACTCTGAGATGGATTATCTTGAAATGATATGTAGGCTGCATTAAAATTGAGTTCTAGTTTTTTTGCTAGATTTTTGCGTTCCCGTTTAAATAGTGCCATTTGTCTTTGTATTGTACCACGCAAGACAGGCTTATGAGCTTCCCACAGTGTTATTGGGGAGATGTCTGTTGTATTATTAATTGATATGTATTCCTTTAAAGCTTGTTCAATGGCCATCTGATGTAGTGGGTGTTTGAGCATTATGTCCGGTAAGTACCACGTTGGGTCATGTGCTTTTGGTATGGCTGAGGCTATAGTAGTGTATACTGCATTATGGTCAGACCACGGAATCGGAATTATATCTGATGCAATCATTTCTGGTATCATTCCTATTGTTAGAAAAATATGATCTATTCTGGTGAAGGTTTGATGAGGGTGTGAGAAATAAGTGAATTTCTTTTTCATTGGGTTACTTTCTCTCCATGAATCTACCAGATTGTATTTGGAAAGAAGTTGAGAAAAAGGTAATCTAGAGGTTATTTTGGATGGTGTAAAAGGTGATTTATCTAGAAATGGGAGGAGGACCTGGTTCGAATCCCCGCACATTATCACTGTTCCTATTTTGTGTGTATTAATCACTTGTAATATATGTGAGAGGAATGGTGTAGGTTGTTTGTTAGGAGCGTAGTAGGAAATCACCGTGATTGCTGTATCCATTATATAACCCATGAGTATCAGGTATCTACCTTCTGGGTCTTTAATTTCTGATGATAAGGTGAATGGTGTGGATCGGTGAAATGCAATTAGAGTTCCCCTTTGCTTGGTACAGGCAGAAGCCGTGTAAATTTGTTGATAAAAAGGAGAAATATATTTTGGAGTAGAATCTTTGGTGAAGTGTGTTTCTTGGAGGCATACTATGTGAGCCTTCTTGTTATGGAAAGTACGGAAGGCTTTGGTCCTTTTTTGAGGGACATTTATTCCCTGAACATTCAGGGAAAGTATATTCAGTGGTGCCATGGCAATAGATCAAATAGTTTTGACTTACTTTTTGTTATGCAGAGCTGACTGCGCAGATCAACCTGTGTGGACTGAAGAGATGAAAAGATAGAAAAGAAACCAGTGAATTCTGGAGTAAAGAGTAAACAAAAAACATATGAGATTAGATGATACATTGTATAAATTATTTTTTGCAAGTAATCACAATTTACCCGTGAAAGAGAATAAATATCTCTCTCAGGGGAAAAAGTGCCTTCGTCACACTCCCACATAATGGTTGGGAGAATGAGGAGGGCTAATGGGGGTACACGGATCTTCCGCTTACAGGAGAGAAGTGCTATGTCAAAAGACATCAAAATGGTGTTTCATTAATTGGAGTGCAGAATATAGTTTTTGTTGAAATTATTTATTCCAGGGTGGTTGTATATGGTTAGTCTTGCCCTAGGCTAAATAATTCCGTTAGAAAGGTACTGTTAATAACTTTGGTATTGATGAAGATAGTTTGAATTATTTTGGGATTTTAACCCTTTTAGAGTAAACAATTACATATTTTATTCATATGTAACTGTTTAGATATGTTAACTCATAAAATTGAGGTTGTATTGCTTCAGATTAGAATAAACAAAAACATAATTCTAGGAACTAGTTAGGTAATAATATATTTGTTTTAAGAAAAGAAAGAAAAAGCTTCCATTACTTCTGGATTATTGAACATATTTGTCCTAAAAAGTAATAAATCTATTGTTATTACCTGATAATATATAACTGAACAAGAATTTCCTTATTTCACTTATATATTCTAAGGCTATATGAATCAGAAGTAATAAGAAATATAACTGGAATGTAACATGATCGCACACAGTGTGTGACTATCAGAATGCAGTTACATTCAGTTATAAATATAGGTTTTTTATAGAGAACCATCTCTTAGTATAATAAATGAAGAGATATCAGGAATTAGGATGTCAGTCCATTGAATCTTCTTGGTCCATGGATGATGTGGCATAACGGCCTCTTTTGTGAGAATGATGATTCCCATTTTGTTCTGAAATTTTCTGGGTGCTGCCTGAAGGTGAAGATGATGCCATTCTTCTGCGTATGGGAGTGTTGCTGCTTGTGGGTTCTGTCAGATTTAATTTTAAAAGGGTTTGTTGTAGTTCATCTGCTGATCTGCTTCTGTAAATTGTACCTTGGTAGTTAAATCTGACTGAAAAGGGGAAGCCCCATTGATACATAATGTTGTGGCGTTGCAGTTCCATTAGTTGGGGTTTCATGGATCGTCTTTTAGTAATAGTAAGTTGGGATAGGTCAGCAAAAATTTGATAATTGTGTCCTTGAAAATTAAGTTCCTTTTTTTCTCTTGCAGCAATTAGTATTTGTTCTTTCGTTCTGTAATAATGAAATTTTGTGATTATATCACGTGGGGGTCCATCTTTCTTTTTGGCTGTGAGGGCTCTGTGTACTCTGTCCAGTTCTAAACGTTCAATAGGGATATCTGGCCTTAGTTCTTGTAATAGAGCAGTAATAGTAGATTGCAGGTCTGTCACAGTTTCAGGTATTCCCCTTATGCGCAGGTTTGAACGTCTGGCTCTATTTTCATAATCTTCGAGCTTAGTTTGAAGTATTAAATTCTCTTTTTTTAATTGTTCCAATTCTGTTATATTTTCTTGGGTTGTAATTTCAATTTCATCCATTTTTATTTCTAAGGCTGCGGTGCGGTTTCCCAGCTCTCTTATTTCTTTGGTTAGGCTTTTTGTTATTTGGTCTGAGGTTTGTTTTAAAGCCTTATGAAGCATCTTTTCAAATTGTAATAATATTACTGGGGATACTGAGGAGGCTTGTGGAGAAGTTTGTGAGAGGATTTGTGCTGTATCTGACTCAAATGGAGAGTCTTGCTGTGACATTTTCTGTCTGTGAGAGCGCCCTGATGCTGTATCTTGTGAGGTGACTGGAGCTGCTTCAGCTGCAGTGAGTGCCTGTGAGCTCTTTGTGAGGTGATTTTTATTTCTGCCACGGTTTCCTCCCAGTACCATATTTCCTGCCCAAACTTTCACAGTTTGTTCCCTGGGGCAAAAAGGTTCAAATGGATACCTTTTGAGGCTGCAGGCTCCGCTTTGTCCTTCTCTTTTCTCCTCAGCGGTGTGGAGCTCTAACAATGCATGTCTGCTCCGCTAGGCTCCGCCTCCTGCCCCCGCAGGTATTGTTTTTAAGTTCTTCTTCATATGTGGACTACTGAATGCAGTCTAGACTTAATACAAAAAGACCTTACATTGCAGAGATATACGATAGATATAAATAGATTACATTTTCATTAAAAAGTTCTAGAGGTAAGCATTACCAAATTGTCTGTAAAATGTATTTCTTTTTTAATTAGTGGTATACTGCCAGGTTTGCCTTATATGACTGCTTTTATCTCTCCTTCATGTTCTGAGTGCTGTGTTGTAAAAGCAACCTGGTGCTGTTGTTTTGTCATGGTTGTGGTTTACTTATTTATTCCAAATCAAAAACATTTTTTGTTGGAAAAAAAAATATTTTGTGTTCTGATTAGGGCTTGGTAAGTACACATTTTATTAGTTAATTGCAAAATATATAACTGAAATTAGTTGTAGCACTTTTGATATTGTGACTCTTTTAAATCCAACCCTTGCTAAACTCTAGGTAGGCTGATAGATGTTAAATATTATGCTTGTCGATTTAGCCATGAATTCTATATCACTTACTTTGAACTACTGAAATTATTTGTATAAACTGATGTCAGCCAAATCACTGAACTGATAGCCTCACTTTTTAAATGGAACGGAGTATTGTACTGTGTTAGCCATTGATAAATATAGAAAGTTTGACGTTTAAGCGATACCCTTTACTGGCTAACTTAGGTTATTAAAAATGCTAAAAATGAGGTTTGATATAGTGAAAATGTAAAAGTGATTGAATGTTAGTTTGGCAGTTGGGATGACCATATCTGAAAGATGTGCAGTCTGGGCATCTGGCAATCTCACATGTCATTCAGGTGATAAAAGAAGCAAATATTTAATAAGCACATACATGGTGTTAGTGCAAATTTGAATATTTTTGCCTTGTCTCCACTGAGCAGATATCCTTTTGCTGTGAGATTAAGCTGTGACCTACACACAGGCTTGAATATTGGTAAATGTGGTCTATAATGATATTTCTCTCCAGATATTTTGTATATGAATGGTCAATAATGGATTTGTTCACCCTGTTGGATCTCTGAGCTGAATGTGTTCATACAGCTCATTGGATCCTCATGAATCCCTGTTTTCCCACCATCTACTCTAAATGGTCATCAGGAGTGTGCACATGCTTCCAGTATATTGAAGAAAATAGTTGTAAGAATACTAGTTCCCTGGCTGTCTCTAGCTTCAGTGTTTTTGGCGAAGTGGCCTGAAACAAGCTTAGATTGTCAGAATACAACAAGTATCCTTATCTGCATAGGTGTTCCAGGGCAGTTCCTCAGAAAGTATTGAAGTATTTGGATCAGCATGACAAACGGAAAATTCCCATTTTCAGTAAGAGATGTCAGCAATGGCAGTTCCATATTCATTCAGCACAGGTTTCTTTTAAAGTGTAATTGCCCTTCTCTCTCGCTGCATTGACACCTGTCAACAGTTGTATTTCCCTTCACTTTATGTATTAATGACCACTTTCACCTGGACAGGAAATGTGGGTAAACATCCCTTCCCCACTCTAAAACTAGATGAATTTTGGATTGGAGTTCCATTTTAATGTGGAACAATGTTGCTTCAATGTGGGCACCGCTCACATTGACAGGACCAATTGGTACTTGTTCTACAAAGAAAATGGAAGCAAACCTTCACACTATGTATTAAAATTAGTGTTTACCCATTGAATATTTAAAAAAAAAACAGTACTTAAATGATCCCACCACTGTGCACTTTAAAAACAAAAAATTAATTTTTTTGATGAAATGACTGTTCAAAAGTTAGTGTCCACCAAGAAAAACCTTCTGGAATTACCACTTGCAGTTCTCAGGCAACACACCCTCATTGTTTTTCCTTGTTTCTTTGAGACCAAAAGTTACATAAAATGTCCCCAGTGGGATAACATGCAGCAATATAAAACTGACAGATCTTCCACTTCTCCCCACTATCCAAAACTTCAAGGCTTTTGTTACACTTTATATCTAAACAGAGGTGGAAAGGATTTGAAGCAAAATATAAAACATGGACTCAAACGGGACAAAGCAAAGTAAATAATTAGGTAGTATGATATATTAGTAATTTAAAATATAAAGAAGTTTGTCTTTTTTATCTTTCTTTATCCAATTGATCGGTTGTACCACAAACTTTTTCCACTTTGGTGTGTAAGCCATATAGCCATACTTTTGATCCTCCTCCTATCCCCTTCTGCTTCGTTGTACCCTTCTCCTACCCAAGCCCCTGATTGGCCAATAAAGGAAGAGCATCACATTAATGACCAACAAGAACCAACACCAACAAGAACAGGAAGAAAATATAAAGACACATTCAGTATTACATGTGTATTGAGCAATAAATGGATTTATTTATTTATTTATTTTGCATAACTGGATTAAAGAGTGTGTGTGCTGTCCAAAATTTTGCTTTACGACAACCTTGTTGGGAAGTGGAAAACATTACAACAGCAGTACCCTGTAAAGCAAGAATCTTTACACTTGCCTCATCAAGGGACGATGTCTTGAAAATGTTCTCTCTTTAACAGCTTTGGGCATCACTAGTATTCAACAGATCTGGGTGCACTGGATAGTGTTTGCTGTTGGCCACTGTTATTAAGCCCACCAACTGCCAAGTCGCTATAGGGCACAGGGAAGAACTACAGCAACAGTATGGGACATGCTGCATACCCAAAAGTGTCAGATGGAAGCAGTCCTGCAATAAAGCAAAGTTTTAACACACTGCCCACTGGAAAGCCTTGCCCAATGCACGTTGGGAGCGGATGGTGGGCAACATAGTTTGATTTAATAGAAGAGCTACTATAGCACAAACTGTTGAAAAAGTTAATGCTGGCTCCAGTAGAAAGGATTCAGAACACACAGTGAATTGCAGTTTGTTGCATGTGATCAGGACTTGCTGACCTGTGTCAACAGCCAATAGTGGCTACAATCGTCAGGTGAGCATCCGAACTAGACCATGGAGCAATGGAAGGTGGCCTGGTCTGATGAATTTAAAAATGGTTTGAGAAACACAACAGCAAGTTTGAAGTGTTGACTTGGCCTCCAGATCCTCTAGATCTCAAATAAATCAAGCATCTGTGGGATGTGCTGAGAAAGCAAGTCCGATCTTTAGAGCCCCCAACTCAAAACTTTTTTGTTTTTAAAGAAAAATATACTTATTTCATATATACTATATATATATATATATATATATATATATATATATATATATATATATATTTTAAAAAATGCTTAATCTGGTTACATTTCATTCTGTACTGTGGGGCAGTGCATGAATACACCACATTACTATACAGTTCCAATTGCACAATAAATTATATTCACACAGCAGTATGATGCCTAACGTGTTGTGCAAAGTTCTCCAAACCATCACGTCATGCATGATACTGCTTTATCCTGGAAGTATTATATAGCCCCTAAGGTATCATCGAAATACCTGCAATATCAGGCCTGCAGTGCCTTAGAACCCTGCTCCACACGTCCTACATGGCACCTCAACAAAAGCAAACCATTCAAAAGCTTTCAATACATTTCAACAAGCAAACGATGTGATCGAGGATAGGAAAGAGGGGAAAGGGCAAAGACACATAAGGTTGAGTGGGGAGAAAGGGAAATGTTTCTTCAGACATCCTTTTCCACCTTAAACTCCATAATGTTATAGTCTCTGAGCTGACAGTGGACCAGGCTGCGATTTCTGCGAGTTCTCAATGTACTTCCTCTCCATCTGGTAAATGAGGTACTTTCTGGCACACCACAAAGCGTCCTTAAAACAATGCATCACCTGCCAGGTGCCATCGATGTCGTCCTGTGCAAATGTCCCACAGAACAATTCAGCACCCCTAAGTGTATAATGGCTGCCTGTGGTACAAAGTTTTTGAGTTCTGGTTCCAGTGCCCCAACAAGTCCTGTGCAAAGGGGCACTCCCATAAAACATGCTGAGCAGTTTCTTCATGGATGATACAAAAGGTGCAGTGCCTGTATCTGCATGTTTCTGTCATGCATACATTTCCTTATTATCAGCCCTCCTTGGATCTCCATCCATGCCAGATCTTTGTGCCTGTTGGTTAGTCTTTTTGAACAAACATTCCTCCAGACCATGTTACAAGTGGTTAGAGGTAGGCCAGGAACAGACTCCACAATGTCCTTGTCTCTGATCAGCTTGTAGACAGTCTTTGGTTTCCACAGGGCTTAACTCCGTGTCGCTTACAAACAAAGATTTCCCAGCACACTTACTAGTTAGCTTGCAAAAAACAAAACAAATTGACCTTGTCTAATAATTCACTGTTAAAACAAAAGGTTTTGTTTGCACACGTTTGCAAATATATGCGTAAGCTACAGTGCCTACATCAAGGTTCTTCTGTATACTGTGGTCCTAACTGTATACATTTTAGAGTCTCCCAAATTGGAGCACATAAATCAGTGGATAAATTAAGGGCAGGTTTGCCTGGAGGGAGCCCACTCCTCCTTAAAGGCACAAGGACACAGAATGATGACCAGCAACAGCACAAAGACAGCTGCCGTTTTTTTTTTTTTACCAGGAATTGTTACGTGCAGTGCCACTTTTTTTGTACAGTTGGTTTCATTTGATGTTGGGATGCACTGGATGCTTTCAACTGCTATTGTGCTTGTGCTGGGCATCCTGTATATATTATTATTATTTTAGAGTTAGGATCCCAGTTCACAGAGAATCCTTGATGTGGGCACTGCAGCTTACGCATATATTTGCAAGTGTGTGCAAACAAAACCCTCTGTTTTTATGGTGAATTGTTAGACAGAGTCAATTTGTTTTGTTTTTTGCAGACTAGCTAGTAAGTATGCTGGGAAATCTTTGTGATATGCATTGCCCTTCCATGTGCACCTTACTGCAAAGGCTAGTTATAGGTTGGGGTGGTTGCCTCTTTTTTGTTAACTTCATGTAGCCACTGCTCCTTGATAAACTTAAACGTGTCCAAGTAATACCAGGGAGTGTTCCTACTATAGGGGATGGAGCTGTCCTATTTGTCCCATCCAAGAGACCTCCAAAGAGGCAAGAGAAAAAAACGAGACTTTGAATTTTCATCAAAGTCCACTCTTCGATCTATCAAAGTCCTGCGGATGCGGTTACAGCAAAGAACACCTGTAGTTGATAGCAATGACCTTTACCGCCTTTAAGGGGCTCCTTGAACATGACTGCCTGCTTTGCCCTGTCCATCTTGTAGCCCCAGATGAAGCAAAAACACCACCCTGGTAATGGCCTCGCAGGTGTTGACACAGGGGGGCCAGGTCTGGGCGAGGCACTGCAACACGGGGAGGATCTCATTATGAAGTACCAGAGTCTTTCCTTTGATGGTGTGTTCTCTGAGCCTCCAAAGTGCAAATTTCTGATTCAGCTTTGATAGTCGGTCCTCCCAAGACATCTGATGCTGAATGGATACAGTGGAGGGAAAAAAACACTTTTTCCGAAGAGCAGGGCCTATGACTTCCTGCAGTTGACTTCTGCCCCTGAAGCTCAGCCGAAGTCCTCGCAAGTCTGGACAAGTGAGTCAATTTAGTGCTGCTGAGCACAGAACACAGTCACGTCGTTCATGTAGAGCAAACACTTGAGTTCCCTTCTGTCTGGGCCGGTGCAGTATTGCCGCTGATCTCTGGATTCCGCTTGATGCATTTAGTGAAGCGCTCTATACAACAAACAAAAAGCAGAGGTTAGAGGTAGCAGCCTTGATTAACCCTGGAGAGAACAGGGAAGGGGTTTTACCAGCCATTCACCAACACTGTGCTGCAAATGTTATGGTACATCAGGTTAACATACAAACAAAACATTTTTCCAAGACCAAACCTGCACAGGGCTCTGCACATAAACCCATGGGAGACATGGTTAAAGGCCTTTTCCTAGTCAAGACTGATACGGCCATATGCACACAGTGGTCTTTAATGTACTGGACTGTGTGCTCAGACAAGCAAAAGGCTGTTTGCAATCCAGCCTTAAGCCGGTTGGTCAGTACCTTGGTGAGGATCCTGTAGTCCACTTTCAAGAGAGAGATGGGACACCAATTTTTTCAAGTCATAACCCCCCCCCCCTTCCACTTATACAAACTCGAAACTTACAGGACCCAAAGGATCTGTGACTTACAGCTTGGTCCCAGATATGACAGCATACCTTAAGACAATGGTTCTCAACCTGGGGATCGAATGATGATTTGCCAGAGGTCACTGAATCCCGGCTGTTCCTGAAGCCCACACCGCTCTCCCAGCCTTTTTGCGGCCGCCCAGCAGGGCTTTCCCTGGAACCTGTGGCCACCCAGCGGGGCTGTTCCTGGAGTCCGTGGTCGCCCACTCAGCCTCTTAGCAGCTGCCCACTCAGTTCACGGCATGGCTGGGGGGCAGAGACTAAAAGTGAGCTGACTGGTGAGGAATGTGAAGTGGGATGGGGCTGAAGGAGACCCTATCTCCTGATTTCGACATAGGTGTCACTGTTACGAGACACCACAAAGCCAGAGGCACGATGAATCCGGAAACACAGTGAATAACACTACCTGTGATTAGTTGCCATTAAAAGTCCCCACTACAGTTCTCAGATCAGTAGATGACCTTGATCAAGAGCGCCTAAGTTGCTGATCAGAACTCCCCGCCAGCACTGCCACTCATTCCAACTCCCCACCAGCACTGCCACTCATCCCAACTCCCCGGCAGCACTGCCACTCATCCCAACTCCCCGCCAGCACTGCCACTCATCCCAACTCCCCGCCAGCACTGCCACTCATCCCAACTCCCCGCCAGCACTGCCACTCATCCCAACTCCCCGCCAGCACTGCTACTCATCTCACCCCCCACCAAAGAGTAAGAGAAGGAATAAAAATAGAGAATACATGGAAAAGAGGGGGAGGAACACATAAAAAGAGAAAGAATAAGAGAGAACAAGAAAGATGGCTAGAGAGAGGAATGGAGGAAAAAAAACCCAATAAATTAGTATAGAGAGAGATAAAAGGGAAAGAAAGGAGAAGAAAGAGAAAGAGTGGCACATCCTAAAATGTACCATAAGGGATTTTAATACTGTACGAGTGGAAGGGACTCGGGGAGCGCTAAATGTACATAAGTTAGGGGCGCTAATTGCTTGTCTTGCCTTAGGTGCTGACAATCCAGGCTACGGAAACAATTTTACTGTTAGGGGTCCCCACAACTTGGGAAATTTTATCAAGGGGTCACGGCACTAGAAAGGTTCAGAACCACTGCCTTAAGAGGTCTAGTGGAGTCCATGCCTTGAAAAGTTATGGTGGGTGGTCATATTGTTATGGCTGATTGGTGTGTATTGACAGGTCAGTTCAGATTCTACAATGTTCTACAATATATCACATGATTAAATATGGACATGAAAAGTTGTTATTGGTCAAAGTAGATTTTGTAGAGATAGTTTAACCTCAATATCATGACCTTGTATACAGTTTAAAATATAAATACATATTACAGTTTGTGTGCTTATATCTTGTAATTTGCATCTTCATAAGCTTCTATTGTGTCCATTTCAAAAATCTTGCAGATGTATATGTGTATGTTTATGCAGCAGATTTACTATTGGTACATAAAACACTGAAATATGCTGCATAACTTACGGGAGATGTCAGACAATGTGTTTAATTAAAATACGGATAAAAGATAACACATCTTTCATGGTTTGGTCGCTTACATTATCTAGAAATGATATCAAGTGAAAACAATCTCACACGTGTTAAATGTAATTAGAAAAATAATGCTGTTACAGCAGTGGGAGGCTGGAGCTCATTTGTGTAGAATTCTCAGTCATGTTGGAAGTTTGCTGTTACAGGTTCTTTTTAGATTCATTTTCCCTTTTTTTTAAGGATTGTTTTCCTGCCTTTTTGTTTAAGCAAAGACTATTATGCATATAATTCTTGAACCAGTATATTGTAAAGGTACAATGAACGTATTTAGCGGTTGAATTTCATTCTGAAGAAACATACTATGTTTTTAAACTGCTTTAATATTCAAACCAAGAGTTCAGATTCAGGTGGGTATGAAAGAAGTGCAGAGGATCTCCTTGCCCATCATTGTGAAGTTATACTCTCTAGTGACTCTGCTGATCGCCTTTCATTAAAAGCTTTGGTGTCCCTACAGTCCAGCAAGTGTAGCATAGACAGTCTGACAGCTTCTAGAGTATGAATGAAGAGGCTATATGATAAGATATTCACCATATGTTCATTGTGTGGGGCAGAAACAGCATGAGTTCTGTATAGAAAGAAAGCGCATATGGGAGGTATGCTTGGAATCATTTTTTTATGGGTTGATATGCAAAAGCATACCAGACAATTGGCAACATACGGTGTACATCACGCATTGTGATTATAATATATTATGAGAGAGCTGCCATTTCACAGGATTTTAGTATTTTTAAGTAAAGATGTCACATTCATGCTGACTTCTGCATTGATTACTTTTAAAATTGCCTTTTAACATTTGTTTTAACTTTATGGAGGTCCAATGAATTTTTGAAAAAGGTCATTTACTCATTTATTGTGTAAATATCTAATATGCAGATAAGCCTTTTAAAAAGGAAAACAGTAGATCTCAGTAAATGTCATTTTATTATGGTGGACTTGTGACTTTACCCCCGTTGAGTTCTTAAAGCATCAAAAGCATTGCTGAAAAAAAAAAAAAAGACAAGGCCTAGCAGACCAAAGCAGTATCATCCTCACTGTTCTGGTTCAGCAAAGGCCTTGTAATGCTTTAAAATTTAAATTAGTAAGCATTCACTTATAATCTTGCCATATAAAATGGCATTTTGCCAGAAGTCTTAATGCTTATTCAGCAACATATTGTCTAAATTAAAGAGCCTTGTGCGTTCTTACTTCACTCTTTGTGCATTTATACCAGATCTGTACCTTTCCAACTTTAATGAACTGAGAAGCACTCACTGTGAGAAGTATGAATATTGTAAGCTGATGTTATTGCTGATGTATTGTAATATTGTAAGCTGATGTTATTGTTAGATGTTAGGACTGTTCTTGCCAACCTGTTAGAATTACTCTATACTCAAAGCCACATAAAACCAGAATCCGGCTTCTACCTAATAATCTACCTTTGTTCAAGCTAGATCGATCAGTTAGATCAGTGGTTCTCAACTCCTGTCCTTAGGAGCCACTAACATGCCAGATTTTAAAGGAGTTGTAAAGTCTCGTTTTATTACCTTAAAGCGGAGTCCCACCCAAAAATGGAACTTCCGCTTTAAGTGATGGTGATCCCCTGACATGCCACATTTGGCATGTCATTTTTTTTTTGGGGGGGGGGGGGGGGGGCGGAAACCCTCTTTTTAGAGGCATGCAGCTCCCACTACCTCCCAGGGCTCCGTGGCGCCAGAAGGAAGTTCACCACTCCCCCCTCCCTCCCTGCAATCTTCTGGGACACGTCACAGGTCCCCGAAGATTGCCCGGTCATTCACAGCTCACAGCCCGACTCACGCATGAGCAGTGCGTGCCCAGCTGTGAAACCACAGGCGGATGCCCACAGTACGAATGCCCGCTCCATGTAGAGGAGGGGGAGAGGATCGGGGCTTCGTACGCCCGCATCGCTGGACTGAGGGACAGGTGAGTGTCTGATTATTAAAAGTCAGCAGCTACACTTTTTTTGTAGCTGCTGACATTAAAAAAAAATTCTGAGGAAGTCCGCTTTAACCACTTGCCGCCCGCCATGTAGCAAAATGACAGCAGCAAAGTGGTTTCAATATCCTGACCGGACGTCATATGACGTTCAGCAGGATAACAGGCGCCACACGCCCGTGGGGGCGCGCATCGCAGCGATCGGTGGTGCTGTGTGTCAGTCTGACACACCATTACACTGATCTCGGTAAAGAGTCTCTGACGGAGACTCTTTATCACGTGATCAGCCATGTCCAATCACGGCTGATCACACTGTAAACAGGAAGAGCCGTTGATCGGCTTTTCCTCACTCGCGTCTGTCAGACACGAGTAGAGGAGAGCCAATCGGCTGCCCCTCTCACAGGGGGGATCTGTGCTGATTGATTATCAGCGCAGCCCCCCCCCCCCAGGATGCCCACACTGGACCACCAGGGATGCCACTAGGATCACCAGGGACGCCACTAGGACCACCAGGGATGTCACCATCAGGTATGCCACCCTAGACCACCAGGGATGCAATCAGTGCCCACAAAAGATGCCAATCAGTGCCCACGATGGATGCCAATCAGTGCCTACAATGGCAATCACTGATTGGCAGGCATTATTGTTTGGCACTGATTGGCATCCATCCGTACCATCAATCAGTGCCACCTATCAGCGCCCATCTGTGCCGCCTATCCGTGCCACCTATCAGTGCCCATCTGTGCCGCCTATCCGTGCCGCCTTTCAGTGCCCATCCCTGCCTCCTTTCAGTGCCCATTCGTGCCACCTTTCAGTGCCCATCAGTGCCACCTATGTGTACCCATCAGTGCTGCATATCAGTGCCACCTATCAGTGCCCCATCAGTGCCGCCCTATCAGTGCCCGTCAGTGCAGCCCCATCGGTGAAGGAGAAAACTTACTTATTTACAACGTTTTGTAACAGAAACAAAAAAAACTTTTTTTTTCAAAATTTTTGGTCTTTTTATTTGTTTAGTAGAAAATAAAAATCCCACAGGTGATCAAATACCACCAAAAGAAAGCTCTATTTTGTGGGAACAAAATGATAAAAATTTCATTTGGGTACAGTGTAGCATGACTGCGCAATTGTCATTCTGAGTGCAACAGCGCTGAAAGCTGAAAATTGGTCTCAGCAGGAAGGTGTATAAGTGCCCTGTATTGGAGTTGTTAATGTATTCTATGCATTAAGGTGAAAAACCTTCTGTGCTGCAGCTCCCCCCAGAGCCCCCCTTTTTCTTATTTGAACCCGATCGTTCCAGCAACAAGCACGAGCCCAGCAGCTCCCGCTGCGGTCTCGGGTCCTCATTGGATAGATTGATAGCAGCAGGAGCCATTGGTTCCCACCGCTGTCAATCAAATCCAGTGACACGGGAGATGGGGGCAGGGCCGAGTCCTGCTGCCTGTGTTAATGGACGCAGCAGCAGGACTCGGGAGAGAGCCCGCAAAGGTGCCCCCATGGAATGCAGGTCTCCGTGGAGGCACTTAATGAAGAGGATCCAGGAACGGCACTGGGGGACCCCAGAAAATCCACATAACAAGGAGATGCCTATGTAAACAAGGAATTTCCCTGTTCTGCCTTGTGACATGACAGATCACTGCTCCCCGTCATCGGGAGCAGTGTTCACTGTCATGTGAGTGGAAGCCCATCGCCACCACAGTTAGCATCACTCCCTAGGACACATTTAACCCCTTGATCGCCCCTAGTGTTTAACCCCTTCCCTGCCAGTGTCATTTACACCGTAATCAGTGCATTTTTATAGCACTGATCGCTGTATAAATGACAATGGTCCCAAAATAGTGTCAAAAGTGTCCGCCATAATGTCGCAGTCACAATAAAAATCACAGATCGCCTCCATTACTAATAAAAAAAAAATTATAACAAAAATGCCATAAAACTATCCCCTATTTTGTAGACGCTAAAACTTTTGCACAAGCCAATCATAATACGCTTATTGCGATTTTTTTTTTTACCAAAAATATGTAGAAGAATACATATCGGCCTAAACTGAGGAAAAACATTTTTTTATATATATTTTTGGGGGATATTTATTATAGCAAAAGGTTAAAAATATTGCTGTTGTTTCAAAATTGACGCTCTTTTTTTGTTTATAGCGCGAAAAATAAAAATCGCAGAGGTGATCAAATACCACCAAAAGAAAGCTCTATTTGTGGGAAAAAAAGGACATCAATTTTGTTTGGGTGCAACGTCGCACAGCCGCGCAATTGTCAGTTAAAGCGACGCAGTGCCGAATCGCAAAAAGTGTTCTGGTCAGGAAGGGGGTAAAGCGGTTAATATTTAATGCTGATTTCACCACAAACATATAGAGGATACATTCTTGCAGGGTAAGCAATCCCAATTACTTACTCTAGCTGGTATATCCCTGCAATAGAAGAGCTATCATCTCCTCTCCATTGACCCATATATACTACATTTCTTCCTTTTAAGCGCTTCACCCCAGCTTTTTGGCGTTCAATATTTCTGGAAGTGTCACATGCCTCTGCTCCCCCGCTGTATGTCACTGTATTACCCATGCATTTTGCAGAGTTCCGTAAAGTCTCCTCTGAGCAGAGAAAACTGGCTTTGCAGGTTTGGATTCTGGAGCCCAGAGGCTTTGTAGAGTCTTGAGGGGTGATACTGCCAACCAGGGTTCTGATCTGTACAAATGTGCACAGTCCTCTTTCAATGGGAGCTGACCATTGTTAATGGTACGTACACACGATCAGAAAATCATACGAAATAAAAGCCATCGAAGCAATCATACGATAATCTGGGACAAGCACGACATTTTTTCTCGTACAATACCAGAACGTACGATTTTCATTTAATCAGAACAGTTGTCATTCGAAAATACTATACAAATACACTACAACACATTACATCACTTCCAAATTTTTATTCTGTCGTACAAGAATTTTCGTAACTTTGTAGACTCTTTATTTTTTATATGAGATTAGCAAGCAAAAAAAAAAAGGACCATCATTCGTCCAATAATCTCATGGTGTGTACCAGGCATTAGGCCTTCATCCTTTGGATTAAACCCTTGTGCTTCCAGGGAACAAAAGGTGCACTCTGTGGCTGGAGAGATTGTGATATAATAGGCTTAGAGCTGGTGTAGCTTGCGTGGGGCTGCTTTATAGCCAGGTGGCTGTAGTTTTGTATTGGATATCATGAGGTGCTTCCGAATTTCCTGCTTGGAAAATCCGAGCGGGCAAAGAATGCCATGAAAGAAATATTGGCGAGTGTACTGCATCTATCCTTTTTGGTAATCTATACAGTGCCTTGAAAAAGTATTCATACCCCTTGACATTTTCTACATTTTGTCATGTTACAACCAAAAATGTAAATGTATTTTATTGGGATTTTATGTAATCGCCAAAACAAAGTGGCACATAATTGTGAAGTGGAAGGAAAATGGTAAATGGTTTTCAAAATTTTTTACAAATAAATATCTGAAAAGTGTGGCGTGCATTTGTATTCAGCCCCCTTTACTCTGATACCCCTAACTAAAATCTAGTGGAACCAACTGCCTTCAGAAGTCACCTAATTAGTAAATAGAGTCCACCTGTGTGCAATTTGATCTCAGTATAAATGCAGCTATTCTGTGAAACCCTCAGAGGTTTGTTAGAGAACCTTAATGAACAAACAGAATCACACCAGACAGGAGTATAACTGCAAACCTAACAAGAAATGGCCATCCACCTAAACTGACAGGCCGGGCAAGAAAAGCATTAATCAGAGAAGCAGCCAAGAGGCCCATGGTAACTCTGGAGGAGCTGCAGAGATCCACATCTCAGGTAGGAGAATCTGTCCACAGGACAACTATTATGCCCTGTACACATGGTCGGATTTTCCAACGGAAAAAGTGCGATCGGATTGTGTTGTCGGAAATTCCGATCGTGTGTGGGCTCCATTGGACTTTTTCCGTCAGAATTTCTGACACACAAAGTTTGAGAGCAGGCTATAAAATTTTCCGACAACAAAATCCGATCGGTTAAATTGCGATCGTGTGCACACAAATCGGACGCACAAAGTGCCACGCATGCTCAGAATAAATTGAGACGAAAGCTATTGGCTACTGCCCCGTTTATAGTCCCGACGTGTTTTACGTCACCGCGTTCAGACCGATCGGATTTTCCGACAACTTTGTGCGACTGCGTGTATGCAAGACAAGTTTGAGCCAACATCCATCGGAAAAAATCCATGGATTTTGTTGTCGGAATGTCCAATCAATGTCCGATCGTGTGTACAGGGCATTAGTCTTGCATTCCACAAATCTGGCCTTTATGGAAGAGTGACAAGAAGAAAGCCATTGTTGAAAGAAAACCATAAGAAGTTCTGTTTGCAGTTTGTGAGAAGCCATGTAGAGGACACAGAAGCATGTGGAAGAAGGTGCTCTGGTCAGATGAGACCAAAATTTAACTTTTTGGCCTAAAAGCAAAACTCTGTGTGTGGCGGAAAACTAATACTGCACATCACCCTGAGCACACCATGAAACATGGTGGTGGCAGCATTATGTTGTGGAGATACTTTTCTTCAGTAGGGACAGGGAAGCTGGTCAGAGTTGATGAGACGATGGATGGAACCAAATACAGGGCAATCTTAGAAGAAAACCTGTTCGAGTCTGCAGAAGACTTGAGACTGGGGCGGAGGTTCACCTTCCAGCAAGACAACGACCCTAAACATACAGCCAGAGCTACAATGGAATGGTTTAGATCAAAGCATATTAATGTGTTAAGGCCCGTACACACGATCAGACTTTTTGACAACAAACATGCAAATTAGCTGTTTTGGAGCAACATCCGACCGTGTGTACGCTCTATCGGACAAACTTTTTCTGTTTCCATCAGACTTTTGTTGACTGTGCGAATGCACAAACTTTCCGGCAACAAAAGTCCAATGGAGCAAAGTCCGATCGTGTGTACACAAAAGCATCGGACTTTTGTACAAACTACAGTACGCGGCCACGAGAATGTTTCCAGCGAGAACCCATCGTGCTGGTTCTCTGCGACAGGGTACTGTACTTTTTGCGCTGGCTGCAATAGGAAAAACACATTTTCCTATTGCGGCCAGCGCGAGAGGGAATTCCCCTCTGGGGGCATATCAGGCCCTTAGGTCTAGTATGGATTGTAAGGGGAACCTCCTACGTCGAAAAAACAGCGTGGGGGTCCCCCCAAATCCATACCAGACCCTTATCCGAGCACGCAGCCCAGCCGTTCAGGAGAGGGGGTGGGGACAAGCGAGCGCCCCCACCTGAGCCGTACCAGGCCGCGTGCCCTCAACATGGGGGGTGGGTGCTTTGGGGGAGGGGGGCCCTGCGGCCCCCCTCCCCCAAAGCACCTTGTTCCCATGTTGATGAGGACAAGGGCCTCTTCCCGACAACCCTGGCCGTTGGATGTCGTGGTCTGCGGGTAGGGGGCTTATCGGAATCCGGGAGCCCCCTTTAATAAGGGTGCCCCCAGATCCTGGCCCCCCACCCTATGTGAATGAGTATGGGGTACGTCGTACCCCTACCCATTCACCTAGGGAAAAAAGTGTCAATGAAAAAAAACACACCACAGGTTTTAAAAGTAATTTATTAGGCAGCTCCGGGGGTCTTCTTCTGATTTCGGGGGTCTCTCAGGCCTCTTCTCCCTTTTTCTGGTGTCGTCTCCACACTCTCTGGTTCTTCTCCGGTGCCTTCCTCCTTCTGCCGGGCTCCTCCGCTATCTTCTGCTCTTTTGCCGCTCTTTTGCTAGTAGAGGAGCCCAGTCTTCAGAGATGTCTTCCCTCTTCTCTTCCAGAGATGTTGACACGACGCTCTCTGGCTGTAATGCTGTATGAGCGCTCCGCTATGACTTATATAGGCGTGACCCCGCCCCCCTATGACATCACAGTCCCGGGGCATGCTGGGACTGTGAGGTCATAAGCGGGCGTGGTATTGTCATCATATGACCACGCCCCCCTTATGAGATATCAGTCCCAGCGTGCCCCGGGACTGTGACCTCATAAGGGGGCAGGGTCAGTGCCTATATAAGTCCATTGTGGAGCACTCAGAGAGCATTCCAGCTGGAGAGAGCGTTGTGTCAACATAGGAAGAAGAGAAGAGGGAAGAAGACGATCCAGAAGTCCGGGCCACTGCTAGCAAAAGAGCGGCAGAAGATAGCGGAGGAGCCGCCAGAAAATCCGGACACCAGGAGAAGACACCGGAGAGACCCCCAAAGTCGGAAGAAGCCCCCCCGGAGCTGCTTAATAAATTACTTATGTACTGTGTTTTTTTATTGACACTTTTTCCCAAGGTGAATGGGTAGGGGTACGCCATACTCATTCACAAAGGGTTGGGGGCCGTGATCTGGGGGCCCCCTTATTAAAGGGGGCTCCCGGATTCCAATAAGCCCCTCGCCCGCAGACCCCGACAACCGATGGCCAGGGTTGTCGGGAAGAGGCCCTTGTCCTCATCAACATGGGGACAAGGCATGAGGGCATGCGGCCTAGTACAGCTCGGGAGGGGGAGCGCTCGCTCGTCCCCACCCCTTTGCTGACCGGCCGGGCGGCATGCTCGGATAAGGTTCTAGTATGGATATTGAGGGGGACCCCCACTGCGTTTTTTCGGCGTAGGGGGGTGCCCTTAAAATCCATACCAGATCTAAGGGCCTGGTATGCCCCTGGAGGGGAACCCATGCCTATTTATTAAATTTGGCGTGGAGTTCCCCCTCAAGATTCATACCAAACACAGTGCCTGGCATTGGCGGGGATCCAAGTCGGATCCCCGCACCAGTGTGAACCCGGCTCGCACGGTGTCAATCTCGCCGATAGTGGCGAGATTAACACAATATCAGACAATAATACAGAAGTTGACCAAAGGGTGGTGGTAAAGAGCTGAAAAACCACGTGATTTGGTGAAAGTTGGCTGGAAAAGTCCTGCCGTCTGTATGCAATACAAACTTATGGCCAACGCCCTTTGTACAAAAATCCCAGGGAAAGTTTGTACAAAGTCCTATAGTGTGTATGGGGCTTTAGAATGCAAAGGAAGAATGGGCAAAACTGTCTAGATGTCCAACTTTGTGTTGGTCTATTACATAAAATCCCAATAAAATACATTTACGTGTTTGGTTGTAACATGACAAAATGTGGAACATTTCAAGGGGTATGAATACTTTTTCAAGGCACTGTATACAGTGCTCAGCATAAATGAGTACACCTCTTTTGAAAAGGAAGATTTTAAGTAATATCTCAATGAACACGAGAACAATTTCCAACATTTTGACAAAACTGTGTTTTATAGAACATTTGTTGCTCCATTTACATGAAAGTAAGGTTAATAATATAACAGATTACAAAATCTGTATTTTACTCTACTTGAAAATGAATACACCCCACAACAAAAAATACTACATCTAGTACTTTCTATGATCTCCATAATTTGTAAGGACAGAACTAAGTCTTCTAGGCATGGAATGAACAAGTTGGTGACAAATTGCAACTTCTGTCTTTTTCCATTCTTCAAGAACGCCCTCTTTGAGAGCCTGGATCCTGGATGGAGAATGATGCTCAACTTGTCTCTTCAGAATTTCCCATAGGTGTTCGATTGGGTTCCGATCAGGAGACATACTTGGCCACTGAATCGTTTTCACAGTGTTCTTCTTCAGAAATGCAACAGTGGCCTTAGATGTGTGTTTTGGATCATTGTCATGTTGGAAAAGTGCACGACGACCAAGGGCATGGAGTGTTGGTAGCATCTTCTCTTTAAATATAAAGCAGTACATCTGTGAATTCATGATACCATCAATGAAATGCAGCTCCCCAACACCAGCAGCACTCATGCAGCCCCACAGAAAGCCACTGCCACCACCATGTTTCACTGTAAGCACCATGCATTTTTATTTGTACTCCTCATCTTTGTGACACCATACAGTTTTGAAGCCATCAGTTTCAAAAACATTTATCTTGGTGTCATCACTTTGAAGTACAGAGTCCCAGTAGTCTTCTTCCTTTTCAGCATGGCCCTGGCAAATTGTAGGCAGGCTTTTTTTGTGCATTGGTTTTAGGAGAGGCTTCCTTCATGGACAACGCCCATGCATGCCGTTTCTCTGCAGTCTATGCCGTATTGTGTTACTGGAAACAATCACCCCAGTTTGGCTTTCTACTGCTTTAGCTAACTGCAGTGAACGTGCATAGCTATTTTTCTTCAACCCTTCTCATCAGAAGACGCTCCTGTCGAGGTCTTAACTTCCATGGACGGCCTGGACGTCTCTGCGAGATATTTGCAGTTCCATCTTTGTTAAATTTTTGTATCACTTTTGCTACAGTATTCTGACTGGTAAGTAAAGCTTTGCTGAACTTCTTGTAGCCCTCACCTTTCTTGTGTAAAGAAATTATTTTCTTTCTCAGGCCTTGTGATATTTATCTTCCATGTGGTGCCATTGCTGACAGCATGAAATGGGAAGGGGTTTTCTTTGTTAACCACTTTAGCTCCGGACCATTATGCTGCCTAAGGACCAGAGGACTTTTTCCAATTTGGCACTGCGTCGCTTTAACTGCTAATTGCGCGGTCATGCAATGCTGTACCCAAACGAAATTTGCGTCCTTTTCTTCCCACAAATAGAGCTTTCTTTTGATAGTATTTGATCACCTCTGCCGTTTTTATTTTTTGCGCTATAAACGGAAAAAGACCGAAAATTTTGAAAAAAAAATGATATTTTCTACTTTTTGTTATAAAAAAAATCCAATAAACTCAATTTTAGTCATACATTTAGGCCAAAATGTATTCGGCCACATGTCTTTGGTAAAAATGTCAATAAGCGTATATTTATTGGTTTGCGCAAAAGTTATAGCGTCTACAAACTAGGGTACATTTTCTGGAATTTACACAGCTTATAGTTTATGACTGCCTATGTCATTTCTTGATGTGCTAAAATGGCAGGGCAGTACAAAACCCCCCCAAATGACCCCATTTTGGAAAGTAGACACCCCAAGAAAATTGCTGAGAGGCATGTTGAACCCATGGAATATTTTATATTTTGACACAAGTTGCGGGAAAGTGGCAATTTTTTTTTTTTTTTTTGCACAAAGTTGTCACTAAATGATATATTGCTCACACAGGCCATGGGCATATGTGGAATTGCACCCCAAAATACATTTAGCTGCTTCTCCTGAGTATGGGGATACCACATGTGTGGGACTTTTTGGGAGCCTAGCCGCGTACGGGGCCCCGAAAACCAATAACCGCCTTCAGGATTTCTAAGGGTGTAAATTTTTGATTTCACTCTTCACTTCCTATCACAGTTTCGGAGGCCATGGAATGCCCAGGTGGCACAAACCCCCCCCCCAAATGACCCCATTTTGGAAAGTAGACACCCCAAGCTATTTGCTGAGAGGCATGGTGAGTATTTTGCAGCTCTCATTTGTTTTTGAAAATTAAGAAAGACAAGAAAAAACATTTTTTTTTTCTTTTTTCAATTTTCAAAACTTTGTGACAAAAAGTGAGGTCTGCAAAATACTCACTATACCTCTCAGCAAATAGCTTGGGGTGTCTACTTTCCAAAATGGGGTAATTTGGGGGGGTTTTGTGCCACCAGGATTGTCAGGACAGGAGGGACAATAATAGCAGGTATAATATCCGCGCTTGCTGCAGACACGACATCTTTTTTGGGGGGGGGGTTCGCTGGGTAGGGGTACTCGGGAGGACATAAAGAAAATGCCTCTCATGCAGCCGACTGCATTTGGTTGGGGATGTGAATGGGGGAATTACGGGCGCTGCAGAAGTGGTGGGTTCCCAATTAGGATTGGCGAATGCAGCAGGAAGGGCACTATGGGCACGACGGGCCTGTGTTTGTCTTCTTCTTGGTGGCAGCGGGACACTACTTGTGCTTGCCACCTCACCAGCTTGAACTGCACTTATGGGACTCGCCACGTCACCAAGCGTTACTGCAGTGCTGGTTTGACTACGACCGGGGTGTACTAGGCCACTGGTGCTTGCCAGTTCACCAAAACGCTACCCAAAAAACTGTTAGCGATCGCAGGGATCAGGCCTGACTCTGCGAACGCTGCAGTTATGCGTTTAGTGTTTGGAAGTGACAGTGATCGATCGATACTGCACTTGGGTGGGGTGGGCTGGGCGGAGGGGCAAAACGCAGGTATATGGGCTGATCCCGCTAACAATGCATTTTTGGGAACCCTAAACTGCTGGGGACGCTAGTATAGATCTGATCGGATCAGATATCAGGTACTGGCGCTAATCTGACGCTGCCTGGAGCGACGCATATCACCGCCGGGCGATCAGGGGGCTAAACCTTTATTCGGTAATAAACGGCGGGTGCCCTGACACTATAAAAAAATAAACGAACTAACCAGCATCACCCGTAACACTTATACGGTGATCAGTGGTGAAAGGGTTAACTAGGGGGCAATCAAGGGGTTAAAACATTTATTAGGTAGTATATGGGGGTCCCTGTCGCTATAAAACGCTGACGGCGAACCTAAATATTTACCTCCCTAACTAGCGTCACCAGCGACACTAATAAAGCGATCAGAAAAATGATCGCTTAGCGACACTGGCGACGGGGGGTGATCAAGGGGTTAAAACTTTATAGGGGGGGTTAGGGGGGTACCCTAGACCTAAAGGGGGCTAATACTAACTGCCCTAACACAGTAACTGTCACAAACTGACACCATGCAGTAATCAGAAAAAAAAAAATTAAAAAACTGCTTGGTGTCAGTGTGACGGGGAGGGGAGGGGGGATTAGGGGGTGATCGGGGGGTAAAGGGGGGTGTTTTGTGTGCCTGGCATGTTCTACTGTGTGTGTGTTTTACACTCACATTGCAGTCTTCTCTTCTCGGCGCCGGAACGGAAAATACCGAGCCGAGGAGAGATGACATCATTTCCTTTGCTGCTGTTTAGCATACAGCAGCAAAGGAATGATTTGATTGGCCGGCGGCGATCGCAAGGGGGGGGCCACGAACGGATGGTCTCCCCCTCGTCTCTGATCGCCGCTGGTCAGAAACGGACCGCCTCGGTCGGACCCCCCACCCGCGGAAGGCAGATCACGTATATGTACGTGATTCTGCCTGTCCGTGCCACCTTGCCAACGTAAATCGGCATGAGGCGGTCCTTAAGTGGTTAAGCAACACCTTTTTATAATCAACTGTCTGCTTGACACCTGTTTAATAAATAATTAGACTCACCTGCATTTGAATTCTTCTTCATTTAATAAGGATTTTGTTGTCTAAAATTTAGCTTTGTTCCTAAGACTTTCATTGGGGTGTATTCATTTTTGCAACATGGTCTTGAATGAATTTGTTAGGAAAAATCCTTTTTTGTGTTTGCAAATTAATAAATCTTGGTTGCAATTATTGGCCCGCATTTGTGGGAGTATTTTGTTGTATAGTGTCCTATAGAAAATATTGATTCTGAAAGTAAAGTAAAGGTTTTCTGACAAATCTTTTGGGATGTACTGATTTATGCTGAGCATATATATATATATTTATGCTTTTATATATATATATATATATATATATATATATATATATATGTATATATATATATGTGTGTGTGTCTGTATATGTGTATGTATAAATTACTGTGTATATCTTTCTAGCTGTATATATATGTGTGTGTGTGTGTGTGTGTGTATATATATATATATATATATATATATATATATATATATATATATATATATATATTATATATAATTTTTAGGGCTGAAACAACTAATCGATTAATCGACAACTAATCGATTATGAAATTAATCGATTACTATTTTCATAATCGATTAATCGGCCAGTAACATAATGGGGTTAAAAAAAAACTAAAACGAGCACTTTATAGTACAAAAAGAGCAAATAATCGCTACTGTAAGTATTACTTTCATAGTTCTACAGTAAAAAAAATTACAGTAGTGATTATCTGCTGTTTTTTGTACTATAAAGGGCCTATTTTCGTTTTTTTTTACCCCATTATGTTACTAAATGTCTTAGACCTGGTTCACATCTATGTTTTTTTTGCAAAAACGCACTACAGTTCATCTACATGGTTTCCTATGGGACACGTTCACGCAAAACTTTTTTGGTTCAATAGACTTCAATGGAGAAGCTGCAGAAAAGCATGTAATGCGTTTTTGCAGCAATTTGTGCTTTTTAATCTGCCCAACAACAAATTGGCCAAAAAAAAGCAAAATGCAAATCACAGCAAAAACACGTGCACAAAAATCAAAACGCACTGCAGAAACAGATCAAAAGCAAACTGCATAGGCGTGTACCGAGCCTTATGCTGGCCACACGGATCAATTTTCAAAAAAATCTTTGTACATTCGCTGAATGAAAGAATGTTGTTTGACATTTTCACTTGTTTTTAACATTCTGTTTTTAAAATGATTGTCATTTCTGAACGAAAACCACATACACTGTCTGAAAATTCCTTTGAACAAGCTTTCTATTATTTCCAAATTTTCCCGTCACTGTGGTTGAAAATGAACATCGATTTGACCCCACTAACGATTAGAAAATCGAACAAACGTTCTTAAAATGACATTATTTGTTTTTATTTTTAATTTAAAAAAATTGATCTCTGATGATTATTTACCAGATTCACCCTTTAATAGTATATACAGTATATCTCCTCTAATAGTATATACAGTATATCTCCTCTGTCTGTTATTCTCAGAGTGGATTAGATATTTTGCTCCCTAACCATATAGTTGGTTATTTATATTTACCACTGCATAGAGATATTTAAGAATAAATTGCCTTTTTTTAAAACTTTACATATTAACTAAAATTATACACCACACTTTTTTTTTAAAGGTTATTAACCGATTAATCGATTAATCGAAACAATAATCGGCCAACTAATCGATTATGAAAATAATCGTTAGTTGCAGCCCTAATAATTTTACAGTATATATTGTAGAGAGGCAGGCTGAGGGGGTCAGTCTGTGCAAGGGAGCTGTGTGGAGCATGTTGCTCCATACTGTTCATGCTGGGACAGTGAAAGGCCAAGCCTGTGAAGATGTAGCAGCAGGGAGCTGCAGGAGAAACAGTCAGAGCTGAGGAAGGTTCCGCGTTTAGTGCAAAAGCACTGGGAATGTGTGTTTGACGGTCTGGTGGATCAAGGCAGGAGACCTAAGCAGAGATACTGCAGAGAAGAGCCACGAGGTGGAGTACTGTTTGTTTGTCACACTGATAGTAAGGCTCGGTTCACATAGGGGCGACTTGTCAGGCGACCTAGTCGCCTGACAAGTCGCCTCCCGTTCTGTGCTACGGAACCGTTCTAATAGGAGCGACGCAAGTCGCTCCGACTTAGAAAAAGGTTCCTGTACTACTTTGGGGGCGACTTGGGGCGACTTGCATAGACTTCTATACAGAAGTCGTTTTGTAAGTCGCCTCAGAAGTCGTTTGCAAGTCGTGCCGCCCCTGTGTGAACCGGCACTTAGAGAAATGAGTCTTATGTGAACTTTTATTTTCTTTTCAATAAAAGTGGGCAGAAAAAGCCCTAAAACTGACTTTGTGAAGTGGACTCACTGTTTGGCACTACTAATGAGCTAAAATACCCCAAATCATCACAAAAAAAAAAAAAATAAAATAGATATAGATATAGAGATAGAGATAGATATATATATATAGATATAGATATATATAGATATATATATATATATATATATATATCTATATATATCTATATATATATATAGATATAGATATAGATATATTATGTGTATATATCTATATCTATATATATATATATATATATATATATATATACACACACTGGAGATCAAAATTAGAGAACAATTTAACTACTTCAACACCAGGCACTTCCCACCCTCCTGCCCAGGACAATTTTCAGCTTTCAACGCTGTTGTACTTTGAATGACAATTACGCGGTCATGCAACACTGTACCCAAACTAAATTTTTATAATTTTCTTCCCACAAACAGAGCTTTCTTTTGGTGGTATTTGATCCTCTGCGTTTTTTATTTTTTGCGCTATAAACAAAAAAAGGCAGACAATTTTGAAAAAAAAAAATGATGGGCACTGGTAGGTGGCACTGATAGTCGGCACTGATGGCCACAAATAGGTAACACTGGATAGGCAGCACTGTTGAGGAGCTACTGACAGGCATGACTGAGTGGCACCTGAAGGGCACTGACAGGCATTACTGATTGGGCACTGATTGGCACTGTTGTGGGCACTGATTGCCACTTTTATGGGCACTAACAGGCGTTTATTATGGGGCACAGGCTGGCAGGTGATGGGCAATTATTGGCAGCTAATGGGGCACAATCTGATGGGGGCTGCACGATAATTAATGTGCTGATTATCAGCGCAGACCCCCCTCTGACAGGGAGAGCCGCCGATCGGCTCTCCCTGTTAGCGTGAACCGAGGAAAGCAGTTTAAAGGCACTTCCCGGTTCACGTGATGATCAGCTGTGATTGGTCACAGCTGATCACGTGGTAAGAAGCCTCTGTCAGAGGCTCTATACCACGATCGGAGTTGCGGTGTGTCAGACTGACACACAGCACCTCCAATTGCCGCGCTGCGCGCCCCCGTGGGCACGCGCAAACTTGTTATCCTGATCACATCATATGATGTCCGATCAGGATAAATAAACTACTTTGCCACCGTCATATTGCTATATGGCGGGCGGCAAGTGATTAAGAACACTTGACTTTTTCAGAAATAATGTAATCTTCATTGCTCAACATTTGGTGGAATTTTTGTTGTGGCTATACTATGCTAATAGAACAGTGTAAGCACAGAGAAAGATTACAACTAAAATTTCTGAAGGTTACAACAATCAATAATTAATAGGAAGTGTACAGGCCGTTGTTTTGAATAACTTCAGCACATCTGCGGCCACAGGACATCACACTGCTCTGGTGTGATTTTGTTCAACTCTTCTTCCAGTCTCTTCTACAGTATGGTGACTGTAGTGGGTTTCTTGGCCATACCTTTGTTGCCAAGGATTTTCCAGAGGTTTTCTATTGGGTCTGGCCTTTTCATTATTTCAATGTTTTCTGTTTTGCTTTGTGACAGGTGGCATTGTTATGCATGAAAATTGCTCGCTGATTGGGTGATTAACGCAGGGAAGGAACCGCATGTTGTTAAAGAAGGTTCTGATAAACATTTGCATTCACTCTGCCATGTAGCTGTATAAGAGGCCCAACTCCTGCTGCAGAAAACATCCCCTAAACCATGACGCTTCCCCCTCCACCTTTCACTGACTTCTTTCCACACTTTGGGTTCAGTCTTTCCCCAGTTTGATGAGGAACATAATGATTCCCATCTGACCCAAATTAAACTTGCTTTCATCACTAAAGTGAACTTTGGACCAGTTCTCCTCTGTCCACACAACCTGCTCCTCAGCAGAGGTTAGTCTAGCCTTTTGATTCTTTCTGCTAATGAGAGGTTTGGTCACTGCAGATTGGGCTTTCAGTCCAAATTCTCTTAAACGGTGAGACACTGTATGACGAGACAGATCCCTTACTCTGTTCAGTGCTGAACTGGCGAGCAATGGCAGCTGCAGTGAACTTGACTGAGTTTGTGAAGTTGTAAAGATGCAATATTCTAGAAATCACAGATTTGGAAGGGCAAACTTCTCTTGCTGGCTGAAAGGTCATCCCTTTGGCCTTCATCTGGACAACCTGCTGCCGGAGGGTTTCAGTCACTATAGGATGGATCACCATATTGCAAAGTCAGTGAAAACTGGAAAGTTAGGCTGCCAGTTAAATAGGGTTTGTCAGATAATTAAAGAAATTAGCCAGATTAACACCAATAACAGGGAGGTATCTGAAAGTGTTCTCTAATTTTGATTAATGTTCTTTTTCAAATCTCATTTATTCCTTGCTTCAAAATATATGTACTGTATATACTCGTGTATAAGTCGAGATTTTCAGCCCTTTTTTTGGGCTGAAAGTGCCCCCCTCGACTTATACTCGAGTCACCGCCATCTGTCTGCATGATCAGCGTGTCATGCAGACAGACGGGGCCATCGTGTGATATTACTATTCGGTGGCCATTCACTGTTCAAAAGCCGTGCCTTGTCTGTGATAGGCAGAACACTCCATTTCCCAGCAGTCAGTGTACAGCCTATCACGGACATTCTCTCATCTTCGTCCGTGGTATGAGGATGAGAGAATGTCCGTGATAGGCTGACCGCTGACTGCTGGGAAATGGAGAGTTCTGCCTATCATGGACGAGGAGGAGGCGCGGCTTTTGAACAGTAGAATGGCCGCCGAATAGTAATATCACAGGCTGATCGGTGCAGCGACTTATACTCGGATCGACCTATACTCGAGTATATACGGTAACTCGTGAAATATGCTTAACAAAACTGCTCTTTTACTCCTGTTTAGATAATTTCATATAGGACTAAGCAGTGACCTTTAAATTTAGGAAATTGTAGGTTGTTCTCTAATTTTGATCTCCGGTGTGTGTGTATGTATATATACAGTATCTCACAAAAGTGAGCACACCCCTCACATTTTTCTAAATATTTTATTATATCTTTTCATGTGACAACACTGGATAAATGACATTTTGCTACAATGTAAAGTAGTGAGTGTACAGCTTGTATAACAGTGTAAATTTGCTGTTCCCTCAAAATAATTCAACACACAGCCATTAATGTCTAAACTGCTGGCAACAAAAGTGAGTACACCCCTAAGTGAAAATGTCCAAATTGGGCCAAATTAGCCATTTTCCCTCCCCGGTGTCATGTGACTCATTAGTGTTACAAGGTCTCAGGTGTGAATGGGGAGCAGGTGTGTTAAATTTGATGCCATTGCTCTCACTTTCTCATGGAAGTTCAACATGGCACCTAATGGCAAAGAACTCTCTGAGGATCTGAAAAAAAGGATTGTTGCTCTACATAAAGATGGCCTAGGCTATTAGAAGATTGCCAAGACCCTGATACTGAGCTGAAGCACGGTGGCCAAGACCATACAGTGGTATAACAGGACAGGTTCCACTCAGAACAGGCCTTGCCATGGTCAACCAAAGAAGTTGAGTGTACGTGCTCAGCGTCATATCCAGAAGTTGTCTTTGGGAAATAGACGTATGAGTTCTACCAGCATTGCTGCAGATGTTGAAGTGGTGGGGGGTCAGTCTGTCAATGCTCAAACCATATGCTGCACACTGCATCAAATTGGTCTGCAAGGCTGTAGTCCCACAAGGAAGCCTCTTCTAAAGATGATGCACAAGAAAGCCCGCAACAACAGTTTGCTGAAGACAAGCCGACTAAGGACATGGATTACTGGAACCATGTCCTGTGGTCGGATGAGACCAAGATAAACTTATTTGGTTCAGATGGATAGTGTCAAGCGTGTTTGGCGGCAACCAGGTAAGGAGTACAAAGACAAGTGTGTCTTGCCTATAGTCAAGCACGGTGGTGGGAGTGTCATTGTCTGGGGCTGCATGAGTGCTGCTGGCACTGGGGAGCTACAGTTCATTGAGGGAAGCATGTACTGTGACATACAGTAGGTGACCGCGATATTTTGTCAATCTCGCCGCTGTTATCGGCGAGATTTGACACCTGCGAGCCTCATCGCGGTAGCCAGCGCCGAGCTGGCTCGCTCATCGGGAAAGGAAAACTGTTTTTTCCTTTCACGATGAGCGACAGGCAGTGCTGACAGATGTCTGGTATGAATCATGAGGGGTAACGCTGCGCCAAATTTTAATTAAAAAACCGGCGTGGGTTCCCCCCCCAGGGGCAAATAAGGCCCTTAGGTCTGGTATGAATTTTAAGGTTAACCCCTACGCGGAAAAATCGTCGTGGGGTCCCCCCAAAATCCATACCAGACCCTTATCCGAGCACGCAGCCCGGCCGGTCAGGAAAGGGGGTGGGGACGAGCGAGCGCCCCCCCTCCTGAACCGTACCAGGCCGCATGCCCTCAACATGGGGGTGGGCGCTTTGGGGCAGGGGGGCTCCCTGCGGGCCCCCCCACCCCAAAGCACCTTGTCCCCATGTTGATAAGGACAAGGGCCTCTTCCCGACAACCCTGGCCGTTGGTTGTTGGGGTCTGCAGGCAGAGGGCTTATCGGAATCCGGGAGCCCCCTTTAATAAGAGGGCCCCCAGATCCCAGCCCCCCACCCTATGTGCATGAGTATGGGGTACATAGTACCCCTACCCATTCACCTGGGGGAAAAAGTGTCAATAAATAAACACGCTACACAGGTTTTAAAAGTAATTTATTAGGCAGCTCCGGAGGTCTTCTTCCGACTTCGGGGGTCTTCTTTCGGCTTCGGGGGGCCTTCTTCTGACTTTTCCGTTCTCTCTGGCCTCTTCTCCCGGTGTCCGCTTCTTCTCCCGCTCTCTGGCCTCTTCTCCCAGTGTGTGGTTCTTCTGCTGGGCTCCTCCATTATGTTCTGCCACTCTTTTGCTAGCAGTGGCCCAGTCTTCGCCGTCTTGTTCCTTCTTCTCTTCTTCCGATGTTGACACTCCCGCTGTAATGCTGTGTGAGCGGTGCGCGATGAATTATATAGGCATGGGGCGTGGTCACCGGGCATGATGGGACTGTGACATCATAAGAGGTGGGGTCACCGGGTGCCCCCATGGACACTTTTTGAGACATTATTTACGATTTATTTATTACACTTTGCCACGTGAGGTTGGATTTTCCACTATATTTGGTGTGAGACTGGATTATTCTTTTGTGTTTCACTTTGCACTTTATATGTACACATTGCTGTACTGAGCCTTACCTGAGTTTATTTTTGCCTTGGACGTATTAATTACTATTTCTTCACGTTGGGACTGACATAGCGCTACATATTTTTTATCATATGTTGAGTAAGGTTATGTAAGTATACCATTTATGTTGGCGGCTCCTTGTATATTTTTTTTCCTATTGTGGTGTTTACGCATTAGTTATTATCTCTTAAATACACTGGTCCAACTGTCCCTGATTTTGAGGGACTGTCCCTGATTTGGAGCAATGTCCCTCTGTCCCTCTTTCCTCCTCATTTGTCCCTCATTTTGGTCTGATCTATATAGTTGTATATAAAATGCAAATTTTATCTTTCAAAATGTGTTTCCCAGTGCTAAACCTTGCATCCAATTTCTGAATTGCTGTATTTGTACATTTTAAAAGCCAATATAAAGGAATAGTAGTGGTAAAAAAAGTCCTTGTGGATTTATTTAACCCTTTCATGACTAATGCCGCGTACACACGATCGGACTTTCTGGCATTCTTGGTCCGGCACACTTTCCGACAGACTTTGTCCGCCAGGTGCGCCGGACTTTAAAACGGACGGGCTTGCCCACACACGACTGGACTTTCCGGCGGGCTAAGTCCGCCCATCTTTCCGACGGACTTTCGCCGGAGTTACGGCGGACTTTCAGAATGAACGGACTTGCCCACACATGGACAAGTCCAATCATTTTGAACGTGACTCAGGTGCGACGGGACTAGAAAAGGAAGTCAAACTTGCCGCTTTTATCGGCGAGATTGACACCTTGCGAGCCCCGTCGCGGGTCATACCAGGCCCTTAGGTCTAGTATGGATTATAAAGGGAACCCCCTACGCCGAAAAAACGGCGTGGGGTCCCCCTAAAATCCATACCAGACCCCGATCCGAGCACGCAGCCCGGACGGTCAGGAAGGGGGGTGGGGATGAGCGAGCGCCCCCCCAAACCGTACCAGGCCCCATGCCCTCAACATGGGGGGAGGGTGCTTTGGGGGAGGGGCGCCCTGTGGGGCCCCCCCACTCCAAAGCACCTTGTCCCCATGTTGATGAGGACAAGGGCCTCTTCCCAACAACCCTGGCCATTGGTTGTCGGGGTTTGCGGGCGGGGGGCTTATCGGAATCTGGGAGCCCCCTATAATAAGAGGGCCCCCAGATCCCGGCCCCCCACCCTATGTGAATGAGTATGGGGTACATGGTACCCCTACCCATTCACCTAGGGAAAGTGTCAATAATAAAACACAATACACAGGTTTTAAAAATAATTTATTAAACAGCTCCGGGGGGGTCTTCCTCCGGCTTCGGGGGTCTTCTTCCGGCTTCGGGAGTCCCTCCGGTTCCTCTTCTCAGGGCGTCCGGTTGGTTCTTCTCCGCTTTCTCTGGCCTCTTCTCCCGGTGTTCCAGTTCTTCGGCCGGCTCCTCTGCTGTCTTCAGGCCACTTTTTTGCCAGTGGAGATCCGGACTTCTGGGCTTCTGGGCTTCTTGTCTTCTTCCCTCTTCTCTTCTCCAGATGTTGACACAACGCTCTCTCCGGCTGGACTGCTCTCTGAGGGCTTCGTTGTGACTTATATAGGCGGAGACCCCGCTCCCTTATGATGTCACAGTCCCTGGGCATGCTGGGACTGTGATGTTTTAGGGGGCGGGGTCACCGGGTGATGTTGACCACGCCCCCTAAAACGTCACAGTCCCAGCATGCCCAGGGACTGTGACATAATAAGGGGGCAGGGTCTCTGCCTATATAAGTTACAACGGAGCCCTCAGAGAGCAGTCCAGCTGAAGAGAGCGTCGTGTCAACATCTGGAGAAGAGAAGAGGGAAGAAGACAAGAAGCCCAGAAATCCGGACCTCCGCTGGCAAAAGAGGGGCCTGAAGACAGCAGAGGAGCTGGCCGAAGAACTGGAACACCGGGAGAAGAGGCCGGAGAGAGCGGAGAAGAACCAACCAGACGCCGGAAGAAGAGGAACCGGAGGGACCCCCGAAGCCGGAAGAAGACCCCCGAAGCCGGAGGAAGACCCCCACCGGAGCTGTTTAATAAATTATTTTAAAAACCTGTGTAGTGTGTTTTATAATTGACACTTTTTCCCTAGGTGAATGGGTAGGGGTACCATGTAACCCATACTCATTCACATAGGGTGGGGGGCCGGGATCTGGGGGCCCTCTTATTATAGGGGGCTCCCAGATTCTGATAAGCCCCCGGCCCGCAGACCCCGACAACCAACGGCCAGGGTTGTTGGGAAGAGGCCCTTGTCCTCATCAACATGGGGACAAGGTGCTTTGGGGTGGGGGGGCCCCGCAGGGCCCCCCCTCTCCCAAAGCACCCACCCCCCATGTTGAGGGCATGCGGCCTGGTACGGGTCAGGAGGGGGGGGGCGCTCGCTCGTCCCCACCCCCTTTCCTGACCGTCCGGGCTGCGTGCTCGGATGGGGGTCTGGTATGGATTTTAGGGGGGACCCCACGCCGCTTTTTCGGCGTAGGGGTTTCCCTTTATAATCCATACCAGACCTAAGGGCCTGGTATGCCCCGCGCTCGCCGCAATAGGAAAATTTGTTTTTCCTATTGCAACGAGCGCGAAATGCAATACCCTGCCCTTGCGTCGTATCTGGTCCGTTGGACCAGCATACAGACGAGCGGGCTTTCCGTCGGACCAGCACACAGACGAGCAGACTTTCCACCAGAGTCCAACGGAAATATTTAAAACATGTTTCAAATCTAGGTCCGGCGGGCTTTTGGGAAAAAGTCCGCCGGAGCCTACACACGGTCCAAGTATGCCGGAAAGTCCGCTCGTGTGTACGCGGCATTAGCCTATTTTTAAAATTTGCTGTTTAGTTAAAATCCGTATTTTTTGCTAGAAAATTACTTAGAGTCCCCAAACATTATATATATATTTTTTAGCAGAGAATCTAGAGAATAAAATGGCGATTGTTGCAATATTTTATATCACACGGTTTTTGTGCAGCAGTGTTTACAACGCAACTTTTTGGGAAAAGGGACACTTTCATGAATTTTTTGTATAATGTGAAAGATGATGTTACGCCGAGTAAATAGATACCAAACATGTCACGCTTTATAATTGCACGCACTCGTGGAATGGCGATAAACTACGGTACCTAAAAATCTCCATAGGCGACGCTTTAAATTTTTTTTATGGTTACCAGGTTAGAGTTACAGAGGAGGTCTAGTGCTAGAATTATTGCTCCCGCTCTGACGATCGCGGCGATACCTCACATGTGTGATTTGAACACCGTTTACATATGCGGGTGCGACTTCCGTATGCGTTTTCTTTGCTGCGCGAGCTCGCGGGGACGGGGGCTCTTTAAAAAAAAATTTCTTATTTATTTTTATATTAATAAATTGTGTTTAAAAAAAAAAAAAAATTGATCACTTTTATTGCTGTCACAAGGAATGTAAACATAGGTGGTGACAGGTACCCCCGATCCCTCCTTTGCACTTCAAAGTATTCAGATCGTCATTTTTGGCGATTCTGAATACTGTATATTTTTTTTTAAACTGGCGCCATTGGCAGCCGAGTAAACGGGAAGTGACGTCATGACTATTAGGAGGTTGGAACGAAGCCACTCACGGCTTCGTTCCAGACTATCACTAGCCACCGGAGGCGGCGGATTGGTCATCAGGCCTCCCGGTAAGAACGGCGGGAGGGGGGGACATCCCCTCCCACTCCTCCAGTATAACAGCTGAGCTGCTTTTAGCTGCATCGGTTGTTATACCAGGAAAGCCGATCACCGGCTCTAAAAAAAACAGTACCGGGATGATGCCTGCAGCTGCGGTACGCACATCTGCGTACGCTCGGCGGGAATGGGTTAACCTTTTTTTTGTTAATCCTCCTTTAAGGGGTTGTGGCAGGGGGCGTGTCCTATGCCTACATACGTTTGTTAGTAGGTGTCCCTCATTCCCATTTAAAAATGTTGGGAGGGGTATATATGCAGTATATAGAAATTAGATACAAGGATCCAGGTATCATGGTCATCCTTGTTTTGTGACTTAGCAAGACTGACGGTAATAAAAAAAAATATCAGGCCATGAGTTTTCACTTTAATGGCTGCATAGGACCTTAAATGCAAATCCTTAGGCCTATAAGGCATTCACTAAGACACTGTGGATGGTTGTTACTAAAAAAAATAGGAATAACAAACTATTCTCTGCTCAGGCTTGTCTGTCTAATAAGCTTTTCAGACCTGTAGCCAGCATCTATATATAAGCACTTTATTAGTAAAACTGCTTTTTGAAAACCTCCCTCACTTATATTAGATTGCTCTTTTATTATCCTGCTGGTAGGATGTTAATCTGCAAAGAATGAGCAGGGAGAAGTCTAAAATTATAGAGGAAAAATACATTTACTAGGCTGTAATACATGCGCTGAGTGCTTGATGTAAACACATACTAGATAGCATGCTGATAGCACTTTGGCAGAATCAAAGTATTGAAACTCCACACAGTGCATCAATGCTATGGGCTCATCTCGCTGTGTTTATGTAAACTAGTTCACAGCACGACCCGCCAAGCTGATTTTAATAACATTCTCCCCAATCAAGTATGTGCCCTACAAACAGATTAATAAACTGTTGATGGGTGGGGTTATGTAACCTTTTTTGGGTTCTTCTCAGTAAGAAAAGTCTGTTTGGAGTGGGGGACATGCTGGTGATGTTTGCTAAAAGCCACAAGCAGCTTACTATAAATAAGGGGAGCCAGCTGTTGTGAAGGATCGCTGCACGAACCAGGCTCGTTTAGAGTGAAATTGTAGTTATTTTGTTGATTGCTGTTGCTTGGTGAAAAAAAGACAAAAGGAAGTTATTTAAACTGAAATTATATCTTTCTTTAGGGGGAGGAGCTGTCTGCGAATGAAGTGTTTCAGTGTTTTTCGGGGTTTCTTGTTATGTAAAGTGGCGTTTGCTCATGACTAGAGGCATGTGTTTCTGGTCAGTCCTTTCCATCATGGGACTATGCTTGTCAGTGCTGTCTTGGAATGTTCAGAAAGGTTAGGCAAGTTCCTGAACCCTCCACATGTGGCCACGGCACAAAGTGACAATAGTATAATGGACAAGGCGAGCGCTGCAGGAAAAAAAAATAAAAAAAACGCAAGAGATAGAAGGTAACATATAATTATTATGTGCCGCGGCTCTCTGCAGTACATTGTAGCCTCTCATGAAAGAGAAGATAATAAGAGAAGCAGCTGGTAGTATTGGAGAGTCAATCTAATTGATGCTGGAAATGAATTAGCTTCAACAACTATGTTAAGAGACCCCAGATTAGACAGAAAAGGAAAAAAAAAAAAAGAACAGCCAGAGTGCAGAGTGATCAAATAAAATCATACATGAAAAATGATAGTAAATATTAGTGCTTCAATTACAAGGGATATTAGTAGGGTCCCTGGGCTCATTGCAGAAAGCCAATCAGAGCCATCCCTGCCAGAGGCTGTAGGGGCTTTCACTAAGTGGTCAATTAAGGTAAAATAATGAAAATGTCGGGATGGATTTATTTATCCAATTAATTATTTGTTAATTGTTACTCCTTTACATGTATGGGCCTTAAGAAAAGAGAAGTGGAGAGAATGACAGTGTTCCTGTGTAGACTGTACCCAGGGAGCAGTGTTAACTCTTCAGCATTATGATATCTTTTTCTAATATCCCTCAATGCAACGGAAATAACTGATGCCTATACCATTTTTTTTATCACCCTCAGAATGATTATACTTTGTGATATAAAAAAACATTTTTAAACTGAGACAAACAGCTAGATGTACACGTAAAATATGCATGTAAAATCTTCTACTAAAGGATTTGTAATTCTGTTCAGATACTCTTTTAATCCAGGCATGCCTGCCAGATAGCACTCACAGGTTCTGGACCTCCATGCAGTCTAAGTACAGCTTGGTCCAGAACCCACTCCCAGCCTGCTGACTGGCAAAATAAAGGAGCACTACAACCCTCAGGAATAATCACTCTGTTCTCTTCTGTTCGCAAGTTCACTGTCAGCACCTGTGCATTACAGTAGATCCACTAAATTCATTAACTACATCTTAATGAATATGTATCTGGACTGAATGTTGCTTTTTATTATCTTCCTGGAATTTGGCCTTAATCATCCATCCAGTTATGACTGAAAATGAAAATATACAGCAAGTCTGTAGGAAACATGGGCTTAGAAACCCTCTTCTGGAATGTTGCAGCAGGTACATTTTAAGGGTCTGCACACATTTATCTTCAGTGCTAAGGTAGCCCTGTAACCAGGGCCTTCTTAATAGAATCATGGGCCCCCGGGCAAAGTAACGCACTGGGGCTCCTACAAACCTGCCCGAAATTATGCACCTACTCTCAATAATTAAAGTATAAATAATGGATCGATATGAACATATATTTCTTAGTACTCTCAAGAAAATGTGTTTTAAAACAATAACAAAACATGCCATAAATCAAAGACCAATCAACACAAATATCCAAACAATATAAAAAGTTTTGGAGAATAAAAATGTCAGTCTATACACAGAGTCAATCCACCACCTTATACTGCACAGCGGTCAATTAAACTTTATGAAATATCCTTGTGACATCGCAATAAAGTTTGTTTTGCAGAAGAAAACAGAACAGTACAATGCACCACAATCTACACTGCACTGATTCCATACAGCATGTTGTAACACAGTAGCTGCGTTGAATGAACCAGAAGCCTTAACTGACATAGCAGCGCCTGTGGGTGTACACATGCTGCAGCCATGATGCTTTGTTTCATGGCTGCTCACCGAACACAACACACTCAAATAAAAGGGTCTGCGCTGTAACTTCCCCACAACCGCATGCAATGCACATGATTGTGGTGGGGGTGATGCAGAATTTAGGGAGTAAAACAAGTGGTGAGGAGGAGACATATCACCTCCTCACCACCTTGCAAATGCCCCTGAAAAGAAATCTGTGTGCGAACTGCTTTTCAGAGTGTCAGTCTTTTTTCAATCCGAGACTCAGAACAACAGATGGAGGACATCTGCAATTGTCAAGTTGGGGGGGTGGTATTTGGACTATTACCAGTTTTGCAGCTTGTAGTGTGTGTAACCCAATTTGCCACCTGTCCTTCACACCTTCACATACACACAGAGAGCACAGTTGTGTGTGTGTTTGTGCACATTGGGGGTGGAGTATGGGCGAGGCTTCCGGGACAGGCATAGCAGAGATTGGATAGACCATAAGGAGACGGGGTAAAATCATCTGCCTTTTCAGCACACTGCGCTGTTCACTCCGAATCCTGTCTCTCAATACCTCACTTACAGAATTTGTCTGAGTGAGATATTGAATAACAAGATTGACACAGCCATAGACCGCAGATTGGCAGTGAACTGTGCAGCCTGCTCCCAGACACAGACTCTAGGTTAAGCAGTGGGCAGGAGCAGAGCCACCGACCGAGACTGGCAATGGCCAGATGACAACTTGGAGATGGCAGACAGCAGATGCTGGCGCCCGCTGCTATCAAAACTACAGAGTTACTCTGTGTGTAGTGTAGTTACCATGCCACCGTAGCACTGCCAGCAGCATCTCCGTAGATCCAAGCCGGCCCTGATGGGGCCCCATGGGCACCTTGGCAGTGTCTTGGGGTGCCCACTCGATAAGATGGCCTTGCCTTCAACCTGGGGTTTGCTTTTATGTAAATACTGACTTCAGGTAAAATATACTTGGTCCCACAGTATGTAAGAAAGTAGCCACCCTCTCGTGCTTGCTCCCAAGATGGACTAAGGATTATGGGATTTGTAGTGTGCATAGAGCAGTCTGCATGAGTGCAACTAAGGTGGACAGCTCACTTCAATAAACAGAAGTGAGGGGGAAAGAAGAGGGCAAGGAACTCGTGGATGACATTACATTGGGGCAGAAAAGCACCACCCTGAAATGAAAAATAGATTACAGGGCCATTAAGTAGAGAAATGTATATAGATTTTTGTAGAATAAGGATACCATTTAGTGTCCCTTTTGAAGTATTGACTTTTTATTGAACTTGGATTTTGGAGATCTGAGGGGCATTCTGGGAAGGTAACTGATCTAAAAGTTACTGATCCAAGATATTGAATGGTTAATGAAAAGTTTCTATATAGGATAGGTAGATCACACTAATAATAGAGATGCTGGGCATGTTCTATTTTCAGTCTGTGGTACCTCTGCAGTGCTACAATTATACTGGTACTCTGGAGACCAGGACAGATATAAAACTTTACAAAGCTTTAATGTGATGCTTCTTTGCAGTCATCTTGATTTTTTTTCATGATTATTTATATACATTTGAATAATATTCGTTTTTGTTAGTTTCACAAAGAAACTCCATTAAAACTTACCTATTTTAGAAGTTTAGCTGTAGTCTTATTTCCAGTATAAAAATTTTTTTTCTGTATGAGGATCAGTTTTTAAATTTTTTTTTTTTTTTTTTTAGTTTACTCTCTAGAATAAAACAGTAATAGGAATGAACCTCCTCTCCTATAGCATTGAATACAATTAAGTGAAATGTAAATTGCATTGCACAATATCCCAATGCTAGCTTGCTGTGCGTATGTCACAACCTCCTTATACCTTTTTTTTTAGTTAGGAAAATAGGAAAAAATTAGGAAAATAATTCAGAAATGGGAATCTTCCTGCATCCTGTGCAGAATATAGAACACAAAAACCATTGGGCACAGCTCAGGTGTACCCCCAGCATTTAAGGAATGAGTGTCCTTCATCAGACACTCAACTGGCTGCACATGCCCAGTTCTCTCTTACTCCATCACAGCAGTGGCTGAAAGCCACTTCTGTGACCGGAAAAGGGAGAGCGCATTGCACATGCTCAATTGAATGCCAGAGGAAGAGCGCTCATTCCTTGGATGCTGGTCCAACAGTTCTCGTGTCCTAGACATAATGTTCTTTCCACACCAAAGTCTCCTACTAGCTGTCAAAAACATAATATGCTGATTGACTGTGCTACAGTAGGTGGCACTATGAATAATTTGTGTAAATAACATTTAAAGAGGAACTGCAGTCTGCTCACATAATTTGTAATAAAAACATCTTTGACATTCTGAAGCTTCCCTCCAACCACTTTGCATGTTATTTTATATATACTGTGATTCTGTACTTGCTAAATATGCTGCAGAAATCTCCCTCCACTGAGTCTGTCTGCATCCATTTTACATGTGGGCAGCTGAAACTGCTGCCTGTTCACTTCCTGGATTTACACAGACACACAGAGGCACACCTCCAGCCCTGCAGTTCTCATTGGCCCTCGTATGACTCATCCCTCCTCCCTTCATGGCAAACTCTCGTGAGAGTGAGAGAGAGAGCTGTGCATGATATCATAAGCCAAACAGGAAGTGGGCTGTATAAGATATTTCTGGAAGAAAAAAAAATGTTTTACTATCCAATGTTAAAACAACAAGGGCAGAGGATTTAATTGCTGGAAAGTTGAAAAAATGACTGAAGCTTACTAAACCCACGAATTTAAGAATACATTCGCACCCCTGCCGAGCATTATACAGCGGTGACGTGACATATAGCCGAGTCCTGAATATTCTTTTAGGATATTCCTGGGACTTCACTCTCCTCTGATGTGTCTTGGGATTCTGACTGACCCCCGAACCTCTATTTGGCCAGTGCAGATTAAATGAACGAAGGAGGGAGGGACTGGGCTGTCATTTAGGATCTGTATAAACACCCAAATGTGTGATGTTAATACCATGTGCCCTGACTAGCTCCGATCAAACAGGAAATGTTCTCTCCAGCAATAGAGACCAAACTGAGCACGTGCAGACTGACTCCACTAACTCTGTCTTATCTGGATATGTTATGGGGACAATGCAAGGAGGGGAGGATCTGTGCATACAGGATCAAACCGCCTTTTTAGACAAAGCCGAGGATTAACCCCTTCCACAGTGACTATAACAAGCATGCTTTACTGCATATACAGACTGATTTTACTGTTGTGAGTTTAGTAACACTTTAATGGAAGATTAACAGTTGCATTGTTACCACTTATTTATGAACTCACATTGGGGCAGCCCACAGAGTAAATGCAATTTCTTGGTGTAAACAACAGGATAGCTAGTACTGTGTAAATATGTAACAATGTAAGTATACTGAATGGAGTTGTTATGGGTACGTAGGAAAATGGTAAATCTGGAACCCTTCGACTGGTGTAAATACAAAACAAAAGGTTCGTTTAGCTTCTTTTGAATTGCTTTTCAGATATATTCCTAGGCTGCAGCATGACGTACAGAGCGGGAGGCGTCATCTGAGGTGAGGGTAATGTAACAAGTGGCTTAAGGAATTACTTGTGATCATATCCATTTACAGAGTTTACTACAAATAAAACATAAGAAGGTATTCTATTATCTGTGATGTGCTGCTTATGTTCTGTATTTTTTGACTTGATGATAAGCCTAACAAAGATGTTTACCACCAGCTAGCTGCGGGGCACATACAATGATCTAAGGTTATTCTGGCTTTGCCTTTCACCAAACTTTCATATTTTGTCTTTAAACTTACACTGTACCTTCTCCAAAGTACAAGAAAAATACATTATGGATGATAGAACTTCAGTTTCAGTTAGAGACGCGTGCCATTTTTAGGTTTTGTTTGCTTGTCATAAGCCTGACATATCATTCTGCATCCTGTTAGTACAGTATTATCAGCTTACTTATAGCTGGAATTTAGTACTCAGGGCTAAAGATGGCCACATGCAAGTAGATGTTCTCACGAACATTCGTACAAAAGATCTCACTACATTTGATGACTTGACGAATATAATAAAAAAAATACTTAAAAAATTTGTTTGCTTTTTTAAAGCTATTGTATTTCTATTCTGGAACAAAAAACACATACACTGTTAGAAATTAATTCATTCGAGAAAAAATTTCCATTCTTCAAATTTTCTTGTCGTTGTATTTGAATAAAGAATGTCAATTTAACCCCATTAACGATCAGAAAATCGAATGGATGTTCATAGAACTAAAAATTTGCACACAATATTCTATTAGTGTATGGGTAGATCTCTCTCTATAGCCTGGTCTTCAAACCAAAGGAACCATAGCATTTACCCCGGGACGCTGACAGTGCAACAAACAGTACTTTTGCTGCTATGCTCTTTGTCACTCATATACAGTTTTTTAAACAGCAGGATAACAAATTTATCTGACTAGCTAAACTGTTTATCACCATGAATAGGAGGGAATATGATTACAATGGACAAATACATCAAAGGTGACTATATAAACTGTAATAACCTGTTTACTCTCAGGTCCCTGAAGATAATAAATGGCCGCAATTTAGGACAAAATGAGGTTTCAACTTAAACTGTGAAAGGGTTTCTTTACTATTAGAGCTATGAAAATATTGAACTCTCTTCTCCAGAAAGTGGTATTATAAAATGTGAATATATCAACACTCGCAGCTGTTTTACATTTAGTTGGCGTTGAAACCAGGAGTTTATCCGAATGCCAATATATGTAAAACATAAATTCACACATACAATTCTGCATGTGAGATGCGTTGCTTTATTTCAGGTGTTTTATGGGAGGCTTAGCGAACAGTTGGCCATGTCCTTTCCTTTCCTTTCCTTTCCTTTCCTTTCCTTTCATTTCCTTTCCCTTTCCTTTCCTTTCCTTTCCTTTCCTTTCCTTTCCCTTTCCTTCCCTTTCCCTTCCCTTCCCTTTCCTTTCCTTTCCTTTCCTTTCCTTTCCTTTCCTTTCCTTTCCTTTCCCTTCCCTTCCCTTCCCTTCCCTTCCTCTTATTTTTCTTGCCTTACTCAAGATCCACATTTGGAGGGAGAATACACATTTACCAAAGGACAGCGCTTTGATCACAGTCGTTTGTATTGCGTTCAGTGAAAACCCAAATCCTACCAATTCTTTCCTACGGTGATAATGTCTTTTTCTTTATTGAGCTTTGAGGGACACAGGAACCTAGTATTTCTTAGATGTGTGGATTATATGCAACAGCCTACAGGGGGCAGAAACAAACAGGAAAAAAACCTTAGAGGGCCTATAATCCCTTACCCCCCACCAACTGCGTTGCCTTCGTTTTATGCTAGTGTCCTAAGAAAATTCTAGATATACTTCTATCAACATTCTATGTTCACCTTAGATTATTTTTTTTTATCTTCATTCAAGAGGTTTACCATGCTGCATGAGCTGGTTTATATGGCAGCTATCCAGGTTGGCTAATCTTTTTGGAAGCCATGCCTAGACTCCACTGGATCGAAGATTGAGGGACCTGCCTGCAATGTGAGCTTTGGGTGCTGACCTCTACTTCTGGACTCTGTGTCCCATGCCAGTTACTGCAGAACAATCTTCAGATCCAGAGCAGTTGGCACAGCCTATGGTGTGACCTAGTTTCTAAAGCATCACTCTGAATAAGCCCATTGTCAGCTAGATGATATAGTGGAATGTGACTTTCGGTTACTGGGTTTTGCTTTATGGCACTTTCTAGACCATTTGGTATTGTGTCAGCTATAGAATAGCTCTATAGAACAGCAGTGGTACAACCTCCAATATGTACCCAGTCTCTAAAGTCTCCCTCTGATTTAGATATCTTGGTAAGTGTCATCTACACTATCATTTCTACGTTGGGCACTTTCCAGACCTGCATGTACTGGTCAGTTAGTCGCAGAATGCTAGCCCAAATTTTAAGAAGTGGTACATGTTTTGGTATTATCCACATTTTTATATATTTTCCTGTGAATATATACCTCAGGAAGTTATAAAAGCATCCTAGTGTGTTACCTCCAGATGCTGCACTCCACATTGTGGTGCTTCCCAGACCTGCGTGTTCTAGGTCTGTTAGGATGTCTATTGGCTAGAAAGCTAGTTATCTCATTATTTGGAACTGAGGTACTACCTGAGATATTCTTGGTTTCTGCTAATAACTTGCTTGGTCTGATGCAAATGTAATAATGTTCCATTTGGACATTCCATTCTAACATAGCTTCTTCTATTTCCTATACTGTGCCTGTTAGTGCTGTGTTGTTTCCAAGCCCAGAGTTGTGACACTGTTCCTGTGTGCCGCAATCTCTGAACACTGACTCTGTCTTTAAATGTCTGTTATGGTTAACATTTTGTTGTGTGACCTTCTCTATTAGTATACTACTGTCTCCCACCTCCCTTGATTGTAATCCTGTATTTCATTAATTTAATGAGCTGAGTTGTGATGCAGGAACAACGAAAATTGCTTCTTGGTTCTTAGTCGCTAGATCTTATTTTAATACTTCTTTTTTGTCATCAACACCATCAGCTTGTGAGACCACGCTGCTTACTTAATTTGCAGTATAGAGCACTCCACATGTGAAATACTTGTGCTGCTGTTCTTATTTACAAGGAAAACATGTATTCTGTGGTCTCTGGGGTGATCCACCGTCCCTTCAGTGACTTTGTCATCGCCATCTTCTTCTGTTGAAGATGGTTAACGCTGTAAGCTGGACCATGCCTATAGCAGTCTGCTGATCTACATATAGACTCTTCTATGGCTTATACTGCCACAAAGACCTTCCCTGTATCTTCCTTTCTGTAAAACATCCTGTGAAATGCCTGGGGACTTCCTATTTTATGATGGATTTCTCCTGTGAGGCAGTATTTTCCCCTGGATAGGAAATTCCTGAATATTTGATCCCTACCTTCTCTAGACTTCACTGATGCTCAGTTACAGGCCTTGTTTAAATCCTGTATGAATTACCTGGAACGACTCTGCCCTTATCTGATGGCAACTTTAATTTGTGAAGCCATGTCTTAATGATTCACATCTTTAAAAAAAAGATTCCTTTAACTCAAGTCACGATCCTCAAGTTTTAACTTCAGCTGTGTTGGCTTCTTAGAAGCCATTAGTGTCTCTCATAGTAGCTACATCTCTCTATATGCGCGTTGCACTGTAGTTTTATGTATGGGACTTAGATAATATGTTTAATTTAAACAACTTATTGACTTACCTTCTCAAGAAAGCATCCTCTTTGGTGATACTATTAGCAGTGGCATGCTCAAACCTCCTGATTTATTCTTTTTCATGCCTGCCTGAACCTAGGTGCTAATTCATTGAATGGATTGTGGCCAACCATGCTATAACGCTCATATTTTCCAGCATGTTGAAAATTTTTGTGAGGGAGATTTAAATATGCTCAAGATCATAGTTGCTCATTATTATACTCACCTGCGAACTGTAAAATTAGGCTTATCCCTTAAAAAAATATGTATTTCTGCTGAAAAGTTGGTAGTGACTCTAAAGCACAGTCATTCAAAGTCAGCACTGTAGTCACAGCTCCCAGTCCCTATCTGCATGGAGTGCATATATTCTCCTCACTGGGTCGCTGTTCTTTCTGACAACATTCAAAAAACAAACACGTCAGTAAGTACTTAAAGTGGTTGTAAACCCCGCTTGTTCATTTTTACCTTCAGGTAAGCCTATAAGAAGGCTTTGTTCCAAGGCGAGTTTTTCATAATGTGCTAGTATGGGATGCATACTAGCACATTATGCCATTGCCTTGCAGGTTTTTTTTTTTTTCAACATTCGTGGTTTACAACCGCTTTAAGTTGGTCCAAGATTGTGTGAATGCTTTTAGGGCCAGTTCACACCATAGAAACGCAGTCCAGATGCTCTCCAGGTGCTTTTTTGCATGTGCGTTTTTGATGCGTTCCAGTGCGTTTTTGATGCGTTCCAGTGCATTTTCCCTCCTTTTTTTTTCCTTAACCTTAAAGAGGGAGTCCACCTAAAAAAAATTATTAAAAGCCAGCAGCTACAAATACTGCAGCTGCTGACTTTTAATAAATGGACACCTACCTGTCTTGGAGTCCAGCGATGTCGGCAGCCGAAGCCGCCATCCTCTGTGAGGGAATCAGGAAGTGAAGCATTGCGGCTTCACTTCCTATTTCCCTACTGCGCATGCGCGAGTCACGCTGAGCGTCCTAAGTGGTCCCCGATATCTCCTGGGACCTGTGTGTGTCCCAGGAGACAGCGGGGGGTGCGGGAAGGGGCGTGACTCCCGCGGGAGTTTATTCCATGAAGTGGGTGCAAATACCTGTATTAGACAGGTATCTGCACCTCCCTCCCCCCTGAAAGGTGCCAATTGTGGCACCGGGGGGGGGGGAGGAATCAGATGAGTGGAAGTTCCACTTTTAGGTGGAACTCCGCTTTAAATAAGAACATGGGTGTTCCAGTGCGTTTTTAGTGCGTTCCGGTGTGTTCCCGTGAGTTTTTGATGCTTTTTACAGCGTTCCAGTACAGTCCAGTGCAGGAAAAATGCAGCATGTTCTACTTTTTTTTCTGGAACTGGAACGCATTGGAACTGCAAACACTGGTGTGAACTATGCCATTGAAAGCCATATAACCTACTTTCTATGCGTTTTTGATGCAGAAAAAAAACGCACTGGACTGCATGTGGTGTGAACTGGCCCTTATGGTATGATGTGTGGGCATGAATAACAATTTCATGGTAAAACTGAGAGACTGATGTAAATTAGTAAAGCACTGTAGAATATTTTGGCAATATATCAATACAAGCAATAAACAAAAAATTACTCTGGGGCAACATAAGCTGTGCCTGCCCACCGCATATAAGATGATATAAACCTTTTTTGTAGTATTATTCATAGAAATAATTATTTTGTACCGGGAGACTTTTCGCCTTAGGAAAAGTATCAGGCCTGTATAGAAAATAAACCCACTCTAGGTCGGCCATATACATTGTAAAAAAAAGAAAGTTGACAAACGTCATTTCAGATGATCACCTAATGTTTTCTGATACTGGGACAGACCATTTCATTTCAGTAACATCCCCATATTGAAGAAAGGAAATGGGAGTGCTAAGTGAGATGGAATAATTGGGTTGGTTCTAATAAAGAAAACTGGAGAAATCCATGAGCAAAGCAGATGAAAGTGATATTACAATTACGATTTTGCTGCTTTTTTTTTTTTTTTGCTTGTTGCTTAAAGGGGTTTGCAAACCTTCGTGTTTTTTCACCTCAATGCATTCTGTGGTTAGGACAAACCAAGAGGGTGACTCTCTCTCTCTCTAACGGGGACACAGACAACAATAAAAACTCAACAGGTGTTCTTATCCTTTTCCATTCTATCCAAAACCCATACATTTTTTCTACACGAGCAAAACACGGGTTCCCTTTAACCACTTCAGCTCCGGAAGGTTTTACCCCCTTCCTGAACGGGCAATTTTTTGCGATACGGCACTGTGTTGCTTTAACTGAAAATTTCGTGGTCATAATAAAATTGATGTCCTTTTTTTCCCACAAATAGAGCTTTTGGTGGTATTTGATCACCTCTGCGGTTTTTATATATTGCACTATAAACAAAAAAGACTGACAATTTAGAAAAAATATATTTTTATTTTGCTTTCTGCTAAAAAACATATCCAATGAAGAAATTCGATTTTTTTTTTTTTTTTTTTACATTTTTTATCAATTTAGGTCAATATGTATTCTGCTACATATCTTTGGTAAAAAAAAAAAAAAATCCCAATAAGCGTATATTGATTGGTTTGCGCAAAAGTTATAGCGTCTACAAGCTATGGGATATTTTTATGGAATTTTTATTTAGTTTACTTTTTTTACTAGTAATGGTGGCGAACCGCAAACTTTAACGGGACTGCGATATTGCAGTGGACAAATTGGACACCTAACTGATACTTTTGATACTTTTTGGGGACCAGTGACACTAATACAGTGATCAGTGCTAATAAAAAAAAATGCACTGTTACTAATGACACTGGCAGAAAAGGAGTTAACATCACGGGCTATCACAGTTTTAAATGTGTTCCCTATGTGTGCTTTTTAACTGTGGGGGATATGCTTTCACTAAAGGAGAACAGATCTCCATTTTCCCCTCTGGCAAAACGGCGGTCTGCCTTGTTTACATAGGCAGACTGCCGTTCTGCCTCTCCTCATAATGATCGCGGATGGCCGGATTAGTTTCCACTGTGTCCAGTCACAACAGTAGCGGGGTTCTGGCAGCGCTTGCGCGCGCCCCAGAGCCGAGGAAAAAAAATCACGTACAGGTACTTGATTTTGCACTTAAGGGCCGCCCTGGTGCGTTATATGTGTGTGGGGTGGTCCTTAGGCAGCTTTGATGTAAAAATAAGATTTAAAAAATAAACAGAGAAATGCGAAAATGGCTTTAGAGTTTAAAAAAGAACTTTAGGCAGAAAATTAAGTCCTGCTGGAACGCTTCAGGCTGGCCCCTTTTGTCAAGTATAGCTATGTAAAACATTAAAAATAATTGCCTATACTGTTCAAAATCCAGTAAAACACTGTCTCACTCTGCTCTGCACATGTTGTTATGGGTAAAGTTCTGCTTTAATGAGTAACTCCTCTTTCGTGGGGGGAAAAAAAAGCGAATAAAAACTAAAATATATAGCATATACAATTGTGACACTAGTCATATTGTAATTGAATGTTAATAAACATTACTTTTCTTTTTCAAATCTACTGCGCTGTTACTTTCCTTAAAATGCTATGAAATATGGCAACCTGAACGCATTCTGTACACAGATGGTGTACCAAACACCCCCTGAACATGTAATTTCCTGCCTGTATGATTGGTTTATTGATTTTCCCAGAAGTCTACACTAAGATACAAGTCAGATTTTGGGCATCCTCTGCAACAAAAATTTCCATTTTTGGTGGGATGCTCCCAAAGGGAAATCACATCTAAAGGGATGTAAACCCTACAAGTGCAGCATCTGATTAAAACAAAAGCTATGTCTTCCAAATAACAAAAGTTGGAATCTACCAATGTACATAGATCACCCAGAACAGAATGTTTTTTTTTTTCTTTTTTTTATACTGGACAAATGTACCTGTAAAAAAAAAAAAAAAAATTCTTATCAAAGCAATGGCGTATCCTTGTTTAAAGTCATATTGTTAACAGAAATGATCACCAAGGTCTGCTTTTTTTTTAATCTGCATAGTGCCATGTACACTTTGGAGGAAAAGTCTTATGTAATGCTGTTAACTTGTTACAGGTAATATGACTTGGACCACTTTCATTTCATGAAGCACTTTGTTATTCAGCATCCACAATAGCTGACTAATATAGACAGGGCTGTCAGCATATGTCAGTGTATAGTGTGCATTTCTTCTTACAACTGCACAAACTAATATATTTTTAACAACATATTTTTAGGCATGTATTCTTTATATTGAATATCCAAGTTTCGAAAAGTCTTCTAATCTAAATGCATACTAAATATGCAACTCTTTAAAATAATATATAAAGGTTTGAAGACCATAAATGCACCATTGTTAACCAAATTAATCATTGCTAAGGCAAAACTAAAGTTCCACTGTCACGAACAGTGAGCAGGCAAGCACTGTATGCAGTGTCTCTTCTGCAATAAAATGCACCTACCTGTCTGCTTTCTGCCTTCTTCGGCATGTAAACTTAGCTGCGCATGCACAGCTGACCTTACCTGTGAGCCCGGTCTTCATGTGCTGGGATGACTGACCCCTGTGCTTATGTGCAGGAGTGATGTCATTCCACACCAGCCAACAAAGATGACCAGCAGAGAGCAGATGGTGTCAGCACCAGCGAGGTACAGGACAGTTGGATCAAAGGTAAGTTTAGTTCCCATTTAACTTTTTTTCCATAAAATTCCATGGGTGTCCAGGAAAAATGTAAGAAGTCAGAAAGCTTCTGTAATACAATAAAAACAGTTATTGGAGCAACTGCGGGTGCTTAAATGGGGCTTAATTACTCAAGTATAATCAAATTGGATAAGTCCTTAGACATGTACATAAAAAAGAAATGCTCTCTGTAGTGGCAGCTAAGTGTTGGAGCAGGAAGCAGCTCTGGAGAGGAACAAGGGAGAAAACAAAAGTGCCTACTAAGTGCAGCATGTTGTTTACATTAATAAGGTTAAAAAAATTTTACTCACAAAGGGAATAAAAACACAAGCATGTAGTGCTGTGGGGAGAAGGTCCTGGGCAGCACAGCCCAGTGAATGTCCGTCTTGTGCTGGAGAGCTGGGTTCCTGCTGGCCGGCTGTTGGCTGCACTGGTGGCTCCTGGTGCTTCCTGGGTCCGTGGAAGGCAGATCTGAACAGACGTGACGTCACTGACCAGATGTAATGTTAGAACATTGACGACGCATTTGCTGAGCATGCACTCATTCAGGCCTTGTCAGTGCCTTAAGGTCTGGCAGCGGCCAAAAGTTTGGACTTAAGTACAATAATACAAAGCAAAACATTCACAAAGACACTGAGTAATATGATCATATGTAAAAGATGCATGTTAAAAACCATTATTAGACAAAGGGTTGGGTCACAAAGCAGTTGTTTGTCATTAGATAATAAAAAATAATAAAAAGGGACACCTACTAATGTAAGATGTATGATAATAATAATCATCATATTTATGTATATACTCAAATCTACGAGTCATTTTTCAAATATTGTATCCATGGGCATATTATACTTCTATCTAATCTAATATCAATTCACTGATATACAGTATGAGGGTATGTGTTATGGTCTGGTACTTGCTGTGGGACAATCTGGCTAGACCTTAAGGGTCCGGAACGATGTATATTATATAAAAAAAAGTGTAGGTGATATTGCGCTTGTGTTATAACAAACAAATAATAAAGAAAAACTGCAACATTGATTGTGAAACATAAGCACAAAAAAATATATATAAAGAAAATAAGTATGTTGCGCTAAAAAGAAACATCAAGCAAATAAACGTATTCCAAAATAATGTGCTGATAAAGTCTCTAAAGTCCAAAAAACACATCAGGTTAGGTGAGACGCCAAAAGGGAAGAACTTATAGCCAGCAAAGGAGTGCTTGTAAAAATGAATCCAGAAAGAATGTGAAAACCACCAAAGTAAAAGTCAAGATGTTCTCTTACCACAGAGTGTGGACACTCTAGTTATGGAAGGTCACTTACACCTTGGTAAATCAACCACTGGAAATTGGCCCACGGAAGGCAGAGGCAATTGTAAAGACACAGTGCCAGCTCCTGGTAACCTAGTATCCAGTCCTCCGGGTTATTCCAGCGATACACCCAATAAAGAGAAAGGGGCTCCAATAGTTTAAAACCTCTCACGGATAGTTTATTGACTAAAATATTGCACTTACATGTTCTCAAAACAATATAGGCAAATGACATCCAAAACGGCAAACACTGGAATGGTCAAATAACGCGATGACAGGTTGGTGTATCTCTGCCCAACTGGTTTCGTCATGAATGAACTTCTCCCAGGGCTTGAGGAAGAAGCATGCTCCGGAAGAAGTTCATTCGTGAAGAAACTGGTCGGGCAGAGATACACTGACCTGTCATTGCATTATTCCTCCGGGGGGCCAATTTCCAGTGGTTGATTTACCAAGGCATAAGTGACCTTCCATAACTAGAGGGTCCACACTCTGTGGTAGAGTACATCTTGACTTTTACTTTGGTGGTTTTCAGATGGTGAAGAATTCTTTCTAGATTCCTTTTTACAAGTTCTTCCCTTTTGGCGTCTCTCCTTCCCCAATGTCTTTTTTTGACTTTATAGACTTTATCAGCCATTATTTTTTAATACGTTTATATTTACTTGATGTTTCTTTGTAGCGCAACATACTTATTTTCTTGAGGTATATTATATACCTGGGGTATAGATATTAGGTATTATATACCTAAGAATATAGAGAATTACATGGCGAATGTTTAAAAAATACATATAAAGATTGTATAAGAATAATAAAAAAAAAAAAATTGTTCATAGGTAAGTAATAGTTTGTTGATTTCCTAATATGGAAATGGGCTGCTCTGATTTCTTTTTATTCATTTTGATGCAGCTTCATAGACTGAAAGTTCTTGCCTTGTTTGAAATGTGGTGTAATACCATTCACACCCATCAAGTTCTCTTTTCAAATGTGCATAGTTTATTCACTCTGCGTAGTTAAGGACAGACAAACTGACCTTAAGTTCCCATTTTTAACCACTTAACCACTTTAAGACCAGCCTCGTTTTGGATTTTAGGTGTTTACATGTTTAAAACAGGTTTTTCTGCTAGAAAATTACTTAGAACCCCCAAACATTATATATGGTTTTTCTTCTAACACCCTAGAGAATACAATGGTGGTCATTGCAATACTTTTTTTTGCACCGTATTTGCGCAGCGGTCTTATAAGCGCACTTTTTTTGGAAAAAATTCACTTTTTTGAATAAAAAAATAAAACAACAGTAAAGTTATCCCAATTTTTTTATATATTGTGAAATATAATGTTACGCCGAGTAAATTGATACCCAACATGTCATGCTTGAAAATTGCGCCCGCTCGTGGAATGGCGTCAAACTTTTACCCTCAAATATCTCCATAGGCGACGTTTAAAAAATTCTACAGGTTGCATATTTTGCGCTACAGAGGAGGTCTAGGGCTAGAATTATTGCTCTCGCTCTACGGGTCGCGGCGATACCTCACATGTGTGGTTTGACCACCGTTTTCATATGCGGGCGCTACTCGCGTATGCGTTCGCTTCTGCGCGCGAGCTCGTCGGGACAGGGGGGTTTTTAAAATTTTTTTTTTTTATTTTTATTATTTATTTTACAATATTTTATTTATTTTTACACTTTAAAAAAAAAAAAAAAAAATTGTGTCACTTTTATTTCTATTACAAGGAATGTAAACATCCCTTGTAATAGAAAAAAGCATGGCAGGACCTCTTAAATATGAGATCTGGGGTCAAAAAGACCTCAGATCTCATATTTACACTAAAATGCAATAAAAAAAAAAAAAAAAAAAAAAGTCATTTAGAAAAATGACATTTGAAAAAATATTCCTTTAAGAGGCGTGGACGGAAGTGACGTTTTGACGTCGCTTCCGCCCAGCAGTGTCATGGAGACGAGTGAGCGCCATCTTGGCCTCACTCATCTCTATACACACCACGGCAGAGGACGCGATCGCCTCCGCCGCTACCGACGGCTCCGGTAAGCGGCGGAGGGCACCGGATCGCGGCGGGAGGGGGGGGGCCCCTCTCCCACCACCGATAAAAGTGATCTTGGGGCGAATCCGCCGCAGGGACCACTTTTATCTGAAAGCCGGCCGCCGCACGAAAACGGGGATACCGGGGTTATGGCAGCTAGGTGCTGCCATAACAACGATATCCCCGTTCAAACTTAGGACGTATATAGTCGTGCGGCGGTCGGGAAGTGGTTAAGGACTGAGCCTCTTTCTGAGATTTGTTGTTTACAAGTTAAAAACAGGGTTTTTTTGCTAGAAAATTACTTAGAACCCTCAAACATTATACATTTTTTTTCAAACACCCTAGAGAATAGAATGGCGGTTGTTGCAATACTTTCTGTAACATCGTATTTGCGCAGCAGTCTTACAAGCGCCCTTTTTTTTGGAAAAAATACACTTTTTTGAAATAAAAAATAAGACAACAGTGAAGTTAGCCCAATGTTTTTATGCTGTGAAAGATAATGTTACGCTGAGTAAATTGATACCCAACATGTCATGCTTCAAAATTGCGCCCGCTCGTGGAATGGCGACAAACTTTTACCCTTAAAAATCTCCATAGGCGACATTTTAAAAAATTCTACAGGTTGCATGCTTTGAGTTACAGAGGAGGTCTAGGTATAGAATTATTGCTCTCGCTCTACCGATCATGGAGATACCTCACATGTGTGGTTTGAACACCGTTTTCATATGTGGGCGCTACTCACGTATGCGTTCGCTTCTGCACGCGAGCTCGGCGGGACGGGGCACATTAAAAAAAAAATGTGTCACTTTTATTCCTATTACAAGGATTATAAACATGCCTTGTAATAGAAAAAAAGCATGACAGGACCTCTTAAATATGAGATCTGGGGTCAAAAAGACCTCAGATCTCATATTTACACTAGAATGCAATTTTAAAAAAAATTGTCATTTGGGAAAAAAAAAAAGGCCCCTTAAGAGCTATGGACAGAAGTGACGTTTAGATGTTGCTTCCACCCTACAATGGTATGCTCACTCGTCTCCATGCCTAGCAGGAAAAAGGATCCGATCGCCTCCGCCGCTGTGCCGGCTCCGGTAAGCGGTGGAGAGCACCGGAGCACGGCGGGAGAGGGGGGGGCCGCCAATTAAAAGTGATCTTGTGGTGAATCCGCCGCAGAGACCACTATTATTGGAAACCATACCGCCCGCTGAAGAAGAGGACACCAGGGTAATGGCAGCTAGCTGCTGCCATAACAAAGATATCCCTCTTCAAAGTTGGGCGTATATCGGCGTGCAGCGGTCCGGAAGTGGTTAAAAAATTGTATTGCTGGAAACAAAATTCGAAAACTGATTTAAAGGTCTGTATATGTCTTTGACTGTGACTTTTGTGTTTTAGAACATGTTAAAAAGCTTAAAATGTGTATTTTTGTTTTTACTTAACCACTTCAGCCCCAGAAGGATTTACCAGAGCACTTTTTACAATTTGGCACTGCGTCGCTTTAACTGCTAATTGCGCGGTCATGCAATGCTGTACCCAAACGAAATTTGCGTCCTTTTCTTCCCACAAATAGAGCTTTCTTTTGATGGTATTTGCTCACCTCTGCGTTTTTTATTTTTTGCACTATAAATGGAAAAAGACCGAAAATTTTGAAAAAAAATGATATTTTCTACTTTTTGTTATAAAAAAAATCCAATAAACTCAATTTTAGTCATACATTTAGGCCAATGTATTCGGCCACATGTCTTTGGTAAAAAAAATGTCAATAAGCGTATATTTATTGGTTTGCGCAAAAGTTATAGCATCTACAAACTAGGGTACATTTTCTGGAATTTACACAGCTTTTTTGGGGTGCAATTGGGGTGCAATTCCACATATCATAACATAAAGTGTATAACAGGGCCTAAATACACCACTCAGCGCTACAGAACTCAAAAAAATTCTTCACAGCATAAATATAAGAAATGACATATAATGACATTACATACCATATGTAATGTACTATGACATAATTTGAAGGCATGGATTGAATATTTGGGATGTGTGACGATATGCTGTATTCACTTATGGCTATCCGCATCCCTTGTCTTCATCTATGACCGTGATTCTTTATAGCCGATATAAGTGCAATGTGGGTTGGTTTGTCCCTCTCCCCCTCCTGTTCCTCAGTTGCGCTGACGTGACGTGTGCTTGTCTGCGCTCTGGGGATCGTGATTGGTTGTGGAGTTAGGGGCGGTTTGTTTTTAAGTCCGGTGTCTTTGTCGTGTGGTCACGCCCTCTGTTGAAGTCAGGATATGACGAAACACGTCAGGGCGTGACCTACACAACTCCGGAAGTGACACGTGCGCTTCATCGTGGTGGACCCGGAACTAGGAAGTGACTCCGCTCTTTGAGTGCTGAGGCGGTGACCGGAGATCCTACGCTGCGGTGCAAGGTGATGTCATCCTTTTTCGCTTGTTGGCTGCATATGTTTAGTACGTAGCTAGTGATGGGGGAATTTTAATGTGATGGGTCTGTTTTAATAATAAATGGAATTACGCTATGTGCGCTCTCCTTTGTTTTTATTGCTTTGGAACCCCTCTTTCTACCCATCACTTGGAGAAGTGCTAATTTATTTATCCCAGGATATCTGTTATTTGGAGGCTTGTGATATACCTATCTCTGGTGAGTTTAACCCCCTGAGGGGAGTGTGTTCACACCTGGTGGAGTGGAGTAATCGGTGGATGGTGCATGCTCTGACAACTTTGTGATCTGCCTTGAACAACCTCTGAACCACTACTGTTACTATATCACTCTTATGGACATTGCTCTGTGTGTAGTTGGCCACACAATCGTTTATTTTGCTCAACAACAGCGCTGTTTTAGTATATAACTGTTCCTTGAATATCATTGTATAGTGTTATACTATTGTTTGCAATTCCACATATGTCCATTGGCCTGTGTGAGCAATATATCATTTAGTGACAACTTTGTGCAAAAAAAAAAAATTGTCTCTTTCCCGCAATTTGTGTCACAATATAAAATATTCCATGGACTCGACATGCCTCTCAGCAAATAGCTTGGGGTGTCTACTTTCCAAAATGGGGTCATTTGGGGGGTTTTGAACTGTCCTGGCATTTTATGCACAACATTTAGAAGCTTATGTCATACATCACCCACTCTTCTAACCACTCGAAGACAAAGCCCTTTCTGACACTTTTTGTTTACATGAAAAAAAAATTTTTTTTTTGCAAGTAAATTACTTTGAACCCCCAAACATTATATATATTTTTTAAAGCAAATGCCCTACAGATTAAAATGGTGGGTGTTTCATTTTTTTTTCACACAGTATTTGCGCAGTTATTTTTCAAACGCATTTTTTGGGGAAAAAACACACTTTTTTTAAATTTTAATGCACTAAAACACACTATATTGCCCAAATGTTTGATGAAATAAAAAAAGATGATCTTAGGCCGAGTACATGGATACCAAACATGACATGCTTTAAAATTGCGCACAAACGTGCAGTGGCAACAAAATAAATACATTTTTAAAAGCCTTTAGAGGTTACCACTTTAGATTTACAGAGGATGTCTACTGCTAAAATTACTGCCCTCGATCTGACCTTCGCATTGATACCTCACATGCATGGTGCAATTGCTGTTTACATTTGACGCCAGACCGAGAGCAGGGGGGGACAGGGGTGCTTTTTTTTTTTTTTTTCTTTATTATTTTTTTGCTTTTTTATCTTATTTTTATACTGTTCCTTTCATTTTTTTTTTAATCATTTTTATTGTTATCTCAGGGAATGTAAATATCCCCTATGATAGCAATAGGTAGTGACAGGTACTCTTTTTTGAAAAAAATTGGGGTCTATTAGACCCTGGATCTCTCCTTTGCCCTCAAAGCATCTGACCACACCAAGATCAGTGTGATCAAATGCTTCCCCAATTTCCCAATGGCGCTGTTTACATCCGGCGAAATCTAAGTCATGAAATGCTCATAGCTTCCGGTTTCTTAGGCCATAGAGATGTTTGGAGCCACTCTGGTCTCTGATCAGCTCTATGGTCAGCTGGCTGAATCACCGGCTGCATTCTCAGGTTCCCTGTTGGGACAGGAGAGCCAGAGAAAAACATGGAAGACGGTGGGGGGGCATTCCCTCCCACTGCTTCTAAAAGCAGTCTAGAGGCTAATTAGCCACTAGGATTGCTTTTATATGAAAGCCGACCGCTGGCTGAAAAGAATGATACCAAGATGATACCTAAACCTGCAGGCATCATTCTGGTATAACCACTCAAAGTCGTGAATGGCATACCTGAAGACAAAAAAATGGTTAACAATAAAACACAGTAAACGGTAAAGTATAAAAAATTGTATACCTGAAAAGCAAACATGATAAAACATAATAACAATAAAACATTGCAGAATAGAATACAGTAAAAAAGAGAAGAACAATAGAGAGGGAATAGAGAGAGAGAGAGAACAATAAAACGACAACTATTTTTTTTTATTCTATATATTTTTTTGTGTTTTTTTTTTACACTTTTTTTTGTAACTAACTTTTATAACTGTAACCGGTTCCAGGTTCGGGTCTCTCAAAATGCGATGACATCTTGGGAGACCCTGTGAAAGTGTGCCTAGTCTGTGCAATGCTGTACCCTACGCTAATACTCAACTAGTATATGGTAGCGTTCAAAACATTCACCAATGCAAAGACCAGGATTGTCAGGACAGGAGGGACAATAATAGCGGGTGTCACGCCTATATCTGCGCTTGCTGCAGACACGACATCTTTTTGGGGGGGTTCGCTGGGTAGGGGTACTCGGGAGGACATAAAGAAAATGCCTCTCGTGCAGCCGACTGCATTTGGTTGGGGATGTGAATGGGGAAATACGGGTGCTGCAGAAGCAGTGGGTTCCCAATTAGGATTGGCGAATGCAGCAGGAAGGGCACTATGGGCACGACGGGCCTGTGTTTGTCTTCTTCTTGGTGGCAGCGGGACACTACTTGTGCTTGCCACCTCACCAGCTTGAACTGCACTTATGAGACTTGCCACGTCACCAAGTGTTACTGCAGTGCTGGTTTGACTACGACCGGGGTGTACTAGGCCGCTGGTGCTTGCCAGTTCACTAAAACGCTACCCAAAAAACTGTTAGCGATCGCAGGGATCAGGCCTGACTCTGCAAACGCTGCAGTTATGCGTTTAGTGTTTTGTAAGTGACAGTGATCGATCGATACTGCACTTGTGTGGGCTGGGCTGGGTGGAGGGGCAAAACGCAGGTGCTAGCAGGTATCTGGGCTGATCCCGCTAACACTGCGTTTTTGGGAACCCTAAACTGCTGGGGACGCTAGTATAGATCTGATCGGATCAGATATTGATCCGATCAGATACTATACCACTAAGGGAGGCGTATGCTGCGTGCGTGGGTGTTAGCGGTACTGGCGCTAATCTGACGCTGCCTGGGGTGACGCATATCACCACCGGGCGATCAGGGGGCTAAACCTTTATTAGGTAATAAACGGCAGATGCCCTGACACTATAAAAAATATACACAGTTATATGGTGATCACTGGTGAAAGGGTTAACTAGGGGGCAATCAAGGGGTTAAAACCTTTATTAGATAGTATATGGGGGTCCCTGACGCTATAAAACGCTGACGGCGAACCTAAATATTTACCTCCCTAACTAGCGTCACCAGTGACACTAATACAGCGATCAGAAAAACGATCGCTTAGTGACACTGGCGATGGGGGGTGATCAAGGGGTTAAAACTTTATTAGGGGAGGTTAGGGGGGTATCCTAGACCTAAAGGGGGCTAATACTAACTGCCCTAACACACTAAATGTCACAAACTGACACCAATGCAGTAATCAGGAAAAAAAAACCTGCTTGGTGTCAGTGTGACGGGGGGGGGGGGGGGTAATTAGGGGGTGATTGGGGGTGTAATGTGTGCCTGGCATGTTCTACTGTATGTGTGTAGTGTTTGTGCACTCACATTGACGTCTTCTCTCCTCGGCGCCGGAACGGAAAATACCGAGCCGAGGAGAGATGACATAATTTCCTCTGCTGCTGTTTACCATACAGCAGCAGAGGAATGATCCCATTGGCTGGGAGCGATCGGGAGGGGAGGGCCAGGAATGGATGGCCTCCCCCTCACCTCCGATCGCCGGGGGACAAACGCCGACTGCCTCGGGCATCGGGGGGGGGTCCGATCGGACCCCCAGCCTGCGGGAGGCAGAATCACGTACAGGTATGTGATTCTGCCTGCCTGTGCCATTCTGCTGCAGTATATCTGCGTGAGGCGGTCGGCAAGTGGTTAAGCTTCATACACACTATTAGATTTTCTGCAGATTTTTGTCTTCAGATTTACCAAAACCATATAATATGAGGTCAAACTTTAAGAGTTTCAATTTGTATGCAATCAGGCAGGCCCTTGCACTACATGGTTTTGGTAAATCTGAAGACAAAAATCTGCAGAAAATCTAATAGTGTGTGTGGGGCTTTACCATACATAAAAATACAATTTTAAATGGCAATGTGAGGACTATACTTCATGACAGACAGCCCAAGACAAATTTGTCATCTCTAGTATTATGTGGAAGAAATTTCAAAGCGTGTCTTGTAACTGGGAAAGATTTATTCCAAAATAACTCTTTTGCTCTAAATATCTGTCCTCTTCTTTCGGAATCTGATTTAATAGGTGTCTTAAAACAAAGTGTTGGAGTCTGATTTACTACATCATGGCAGATGGCGTTTTACCATTAAAGATGCTTTACAAACCGCTAATACAAAATGCTATCCTGGTATTAATATTAATGTTGAGATATCAATTATATTACAGTAGACCAGGAGTTCTATGGTCTCTTTATCAGCCGTGTGACATAATGTCAAGAATTGCAGAATATGTTTCACAGCATCATAATGCAACGATTTGTATAAGTGGATTATATCATACAAAGGTAGACAGCACAATGCAATGATGACTTGAACTGGTTGAATGGGTCTGTATTTGCTTACATCCATTCAATACCTCAAGTATTCATTTTGTATGGCAGGGCATTATAGAATATAAACTTGTTCTTTAGGTGGTAAGAGGAAATTATATTAAATAGTCTTCAGAAATGCAGGATAAAGGGTTTTAGCTCTGAAATGCTACAGCTATGTATACTGTTCTGTATAAAATAAATATGTCAAGGATTATTTAACTTTCATACATGAATTCTTTTTAATGGCTTTCTAATTGTGCCTGAATTTGCCATCTATGTTTGACTGTGTTTTGTAATTGGTCATATGGTCTAATTATCCACCATTTAAGTCTTACTTGGGATTTTCATTGAATTTGTTGTTCTTGTCAATGAGAAACTTAAAGTATATGTTATCCTATATATATATTTTTTCCATGCGTGTGTGCACATCTGTGTATTTTTTAAACCATAGTCTATCATTTTCATGTACTTATTTCTTCTGAAGTACCATGTTGATCCTGCCAGTCACCTTTCTTCTTTTGTCTAAACTAACCAAAGCACAGAAGCTGATATGTGTTAGCATGATCAGTTTTCATCATTAGCAGGCCATTCAGATGTACAGGACACTGTGCAGACATACAACATGCCTGTACTGGGTAGTTTGTTCAACCACCATGCCCCCTAACCAATCAGAGCCTGCCTCTGGCACATACACCCTCCCTATCACAGCCTGCCTCTTGAACACACCACCTGCTAAGCTTAGCTGGCATCTAGCCTCAGGCTGAACAGACTATGGAAAACAGGCACACTGTATGCCTGCACAGTGTTCTGTAACTCTGCCCCCCCCCCCCCCCCCCCCATCCTAAAAAAGAGATGCATGGCCACAGGACAGAACTTTTTAACCTCGTAGACATTCTTTTAAGTATCAACCATCAGGTGGAAAAATCAATAAATGCAAAAACATATAAATTTATTTTAAGTATAACTAAAGGCAAAACTTTTATTTTAGATTTGAATACTGGTGAGGTGTTTTCAGATTTTTATTGCAGTGTTCCCCTTAGGGCGATTTACTCTCTCCATTTGTCCTGATCACCAGTGTATCCGGAAATGAAAGTGAATCCAAAATGTTAATTTACCACCAGAATAAAAATAATGAGAATTAGAAGGTAGTCAGGGGCAGAGTAAAGCTTAAAGAGAAATTCCGCTTTTGTTGAGGAAAAAAAAACAACAATCCTCTCTGAGTAAACAAAGTACATTGCGGGGATTTTAACTCAACTTTGTTGAGTCCTATCTGTTTCTGCACCAAGTAAAAAGCTGTTTGTTGTCTGCAGAGTGAATCTGAATGGGATGGACTTTTTCATTATCAATAGTCGGATGCACTTGCAGGCTTCTGAGGGAAGTGGCAGGGTCTGCATTCCTTTAGAAGTGAATAACCCTATGGGATCGTCTCACCAAGACTTAAATCTTTGTTGCAGCGTATGCCTAAATTCTGACTTGCATCTTGATGTAGACTTCTGGGAAAATCAGTGAGCCAACCGCGTAAGCGGGAAATTACATCTCTGGGGGGCAGAATGCCTTCAGGTTGCCATTTTACAGAAAATTTCAGTGCTGCAGATTGAAAAGGATAGATAATTTTTATTACCAATAAAATGACATGATGGATTGTGCCGCAATTGTATATGCTATTTTTTTTTTAAATTGCAATATTTTTTCAGGAAAATTGAAGTAACCCTTTACTTTTTACAAGTGCTCATATTACATTATGGAGGTTGAACATTTTTTATGAAACTGAAGGAATAAAGAATATGAATGAATCCAGTAATGTAGTAAATGCACTGAAACCCTATGACTCCCATTTTCACAATTTTTTGTAATGTTATTTACTCGGTAAACCTTGATTGGCTCCTAGTGCTGCCCCTGCATCCTCCAGTCTGTGTGCTGCTGTATAAGGCATGACAGGAGGCTGATATCATGACAGACTTTTTGTACCTAGTCTATTTGTATGTAAAATAAGTATATGTGTTAGGAAATTTATGCAGACCTTCACCATGCCACACCCAACTATACATCGAAACCATAGGAACCCTATAGGTTAGAGAAGGCGGACTTTGTCGGCACAGCATATAGCAACTTAAATAGATAAACAAATATATAGTTTAAAATGTTATCATTAAAAACCAATAACAACACATTCTTACATGAAATACATGAAAAGATCAGTACCAGAGTGATACCCAACCAAGAAATGGAAGTATGCAATTAGCATGGAATATTATACAACAGTATATAGCATTGAATTGCTTATAGTATAGCTATAACAAGCAGGTATAATGTCCATAATTCCGCCATTCTGGCAAGTCAGCGCATCACACAAAGATTTTTTGCTTCCTCTGGATTGGCTGGGTGGGTGCTGTTACAGAGTATGGAAAGCAAATAGGTATGTAAATATATTATAGTCACTACAGATAAGGTATATACAGTAATGCCTTATTTGTAGTGACTAAAATATATTTACATACCTGTTTGCTTTCTATCCAATAGGGTTCCTATGGTTTTTATGTAAAGTATATGTGCTAGTTTCAGAAGACTTTACAACAATTAAATGGTATTTTCTTTGTATGTGCATTGACTTCAGCATTAAAGAGGAAGTAAAGTCTTCTTCTTTAATTGTACCTACAGGTAAGCCTATAATAAGGCTTACCTGTAGGTAATGTAATTATCTCCTAAACTTGCACCGTTTACTATATACGCTGCCACTGCCGTCATTGGCACATGCGCACTGAAAGAGCGGCCCGCTTGTGCCATTTCTTCAGGGCCCATTCTGTGACCAGCGGCTTCCACGCGCATGCGCAGGAGTGACGTCATCATGGCTCCTGCCAATCACAACGCCGGAGCCTGCGAACCCAGAAGTAACTCCGGGAAAGATGTCAGCCCTGTCAGTGGTGTGGTGGCGCTGAATCAGGGCATTGTTCTAAGGTAAGAATTTCACAATGAGCTAGTATGCAATGCATACTAGCTCATTATGCCTTTGTTTTGCAGGTTTGTTTTTTTGGGGAATTTTTTTTTGGAGGTTTACAACCTCTTTAACCACTTGCTTACTGGGCACTTAAACCCCCCTCCTATCCAGACCAGCTTTCAGCGCTGACGCACTTTGAATGACAATTGCGCGGTCATACAACACTGTACCCAAATGAAATTTTTATCATTTTTTCACCACAAATAGAGCTTTCGTTTGGTGGTATTTGATCACCTCTGCAGTTTTTACTTTTTATTAAAAAAATGTAAAAAACTGAATTTAAAAAAAAAAATATATATATTTTTTTATATTTTGTTATAAAAAATTTAAAACAGGTAATTTTTCTCCTTCATTGATGTACGCTGATGAGGCGGCACTGATGGGTGGCAGTGATGGGCAGCACTGCTAGGTGGCACTGATTGGCACTACAGGTAGGCATTGATAGCTGGCACTTGTGGGCACTGTTAGGTGGCACTTGTGGGCACTGTTAGGTGGCACTATTAGGTGGCACTGATGAGGCAGATGTGCCTCTTCCACTTTGGGACCGATGTCCCTCACATCCGAGCCGGTGATCGGCTTTTTTTTCTACTCACGCTGTCAGCGTGAGTAGAAAAAAAAACGATTACCGATCTTTTGTTTACATCATGTGATCAGCTGTCATTGGCTGACAGCTGATCACATGGTAAGGGGCCGGGACCAGCCCCTTACTTGGATCGGTGATCACCCGAGTCTCAGTGACTCGGTGATCACAGCGTGCTCAGCGCACGCCCTGTAGGGCGAGCGCAGGGGGCGTGCACAGGGGAGGCCGTCATATGACGGCCTCCCGGGAATTCAGGTCCGCGCTGTGTCCATCATTCGGCCATAGCGCGGATGTGAAGTGGTTAAAGCCCAACTCATCCTTCCTGAAGCTCTACTCGTTTTTTATTGATTTATTCTTCAATCAATTCACACATACTTTATTTCCTGCAGTAATCATACCAGTCCATTGATGTTATGGGTCTTTACTTTGTTCTCTGGTGACAGCAGTGGCTGGTCCTTACTCCTGGACATAATGATGTCTGTGTACTATGCTGTCTGAGTACGGGGCATCCAGCATAATGATGCACCCCCTGGTTTGTGTCCATGATGTCCAAGCATTCAAACCAACAGAAGCCTAGTGCTGCATTACAGAGCAATGAGCCTGCAGGATAACGCCAGAGAGGAAATTAGTTTTGCAACAGAAGCTGTTTTTTTTTCCACACTTGCTGGCAATAGTTTTAAATTTTTTTGTAAAAGGTGGAGTTGGGCTTTAACATCAACAAATTGTAAGTGTGCATGTTTTTCACTTAGAAAATATACATTGAACCAACCAATGAATCAATCTGATTAAGGGCCCCCAAACCTTTTTAATGATGATAATATATATATGGCATTTATTTTTAGAATGCATATCTGCCATGTATACAGTAAAGTATTCTCTAATCTTCAGGTTATATTGTCACGAAAGTTCCTAATGATTTTAGCCATGCATGTTAGAGTTTTTAGGGACGTGAACTCTATTTTCTGCACTGTAGGTTTAGGTTTACTGTTCACTGTATTAGCGACTTTCCATCCCTGGAAGTCTTTAGAAACAGTGTCTGGCACCAGCTTACTATTAGGCAGTAATTAGTATAACTAACAGCTAATATGAAAGAGTAGAATAGAGGTCGTCATAAGACTTCAAAGGTCTTAACAGGTTAAGGTTGGAGGGCAGTCTCTACTCTTGCTTAATCTGTTGCCATATCTGGTGAGATTTGTTGAAATCTTCGGTGACCTTCAACCCTGAGGTGTTGCTTTCTCAGAATGTACCGGTCACATGTCATGTTCTTTATTCCAATCTGTTTAGATGTGCATGGGACTCTGGGTATAGCAGCTTTGCTTTAGAGTTCATGCACAAATGGACTGACTTAAATCTCTCAAGCCACTGCTGGTAGCAGAAGTAAGACTACAGTCTTGGCATACACACCAAGCTACCCATCTTTCCATTTACATTGTTCAGCCCACACTGCTCATGGTGCAAAACACACATCATTTAGCTTCTATCTAAATAGCAAGTTGAATATTTACATTCTGCGCATAAGAAATGTGTACTTGCCTACCCTGGGTCATTCCATGCCAGTTCAGCTCCGTTGATAAGTGCTACCCACATTATCCTCCTTTTATAGTGCATCTATATTATTAAGTGAACATAAACCTAATTGACCTATGGTTTGTGCTTTCTGTGTGCCTTTTAGAGCAAATCTACATATTATACTATTGCTTTTCACTTGTATTATCGGAGAACTGGAGAAAGTGCAGAGAAGGGCAACCAAACTGATAAGATGCATGGAGGAGATCAGCTATGAGGAAAGAGAGGAACTGAATTTATTCCCTCTTGAGAAGAGGAGATTAACTGGGGATACGATCAACATGTACAAGTATATAAGTGGTCCATGTAGTGAACTTGGTATTGAATTATACACTTTAAGGTCAGCACAGAGGACAAGGGGGCGCTCTTTATGTCTGGAGGAAAAGAGAATTCATTTCCAAATACAGTAAGGTTTCTTCACAGTAAGAGCTTTGAAAATGTGGAATAGTGCTTCCTGCTAAATGTTTCAACCATTTCTGCTAATATTTATAAAAAAAATCAATTGTGTGACACCTCTTAAATGCCGCCAAGTCCTGTATCCTCCTCCATTGGAAAAAAACAACTGCCGCTGACTAATTGGCTTTACAAGGTAGAGGATATCAATAAAATGGAGGACTTGATACTTACTGCATAGCATAAACGTGAAAAAGATTCTAAAACTTGGGGGGCTTTGGAACCAGTTTGTCCTCTCTGCAGAGGAAAGGCCCTTCTCAGATCATGATTTCTATAACAAGCTCCATTGACCGACTGTCTTTATTATCCACCGCCATCTCCCCCCTCTTTCTTTCTTTCTTTCTTTCTTTCTTTCTTTCTTTCTTTCTTTCTTTCTTTCTTTCTTTTTCTTTCTTTCTTTCTTTTTCTTTCTTTCTTTCTTTCTTTTTTTCTTTCTTTCTTTCTTTTTCTTTCTTTCTTTCTTTCTTTCTTTCTTTCTTTCTTTCTTTCTTTCTTTCTTTCTTTCTTTCTTTCTTTCTTTCTTTCTTTCTTTCTTTCTCTTTTTCTTTCTTTCTTTCTCTTTTTCTTTCTTTCTTTCTCTTTTTCTTTCTTTCTTTCTCTTTTTCTTTCTTTCTTTCTCTTTTTCTTTCTTTCTTTCTTTCTTTCTTTCTTTCTTTCTTTCTCTCTTTCTTTCTTTCTCTCTTTCTTTCTTTCTCTCTTTCTCTCTTTCTCTCTTTCTCTTTCTTTTTCTTTCTTTTTCTTTCTTTCCTTGACCTATTTACCTCTCCCCTACTCCGACCTTTGAAAATGGAATTGGGCAACCCCATGTCTTACTCAGTAGAAATCTGTCTGGCGTATTTTTTCCTGTTAACCACTTGCAATCTATATATCTCAGAAAAATTGTATTTGTTAGTCACATACAGTAAGTTATATGTTTGACGTTTTCAATATCTGCACATTATGGATGTAATGACTTGGTTTTGCCCTTTCTGGGTTTCAATAAAATTATATTTGAAAAAAATAAATAAGATGAAAGAAAATGTGGAATAGACTCTCTCGAGCTGGTTCTGGCCAGCTCAGTATGTGTCTTTAAAAAAGGTCTGGATTCTGTCCTAGGTGTACAGAATATAACTGGGTACTGACATTTATAGCTAACCTTGATCCAGGGAATATCCGATTGCCTCTCGGGGGGTCAGGAAAGAATTTTTTCCCCTGCTGGAGCAAATTGAAGCATGTTTTGCTGGGGTTTTTCGCCTTCCTCTGGATCAACTGTGGGTATAGGATTGTGTATATGGGATTGTATGATTTATTTATTTTTGATATCTTTTATTGGTTGAACTAGATGGACTTGGGTCTTTTTTGAACCTGACTAACTATGTTACATGTCTCTATTCACATAGCACAACTTAAAAAAAAATAAGTAAATAAAAATTACAGCTTACCCTTTTTAGATGTTTTATTCTGGACCCTCTAGCGAGAAGAAAAAAACCCTAGGTAGTTTTCTTTGTTTAGGAGGGGGCTGGGCAGCTGTGTTTGCCATAGGTAACCCTGTCTGCACTGTGCAGGCAGATAAAAAGGGGTGAAAAGTTTTTAGAGGATGGGCTTCTCACACTGTATGTTAATGAGGACAGACTTGGGACAGGCTCATTTTAACATTTAACATAAAAAAACCTTGCAGTCATCCATGACACATCCCCTGAGACACATCTAAAAGGTAAGAATTATTTTAAAAACAATTTTTAGACATGCTGTGTGAATGGGAATTGCAAACATGTTGTAGGGTCTTTCAAATTTGACTGCAAAGTGGAAGTACACTTTAGCAGATGAGGTTTCATACCTTGTTTCATTATAGAGGATGTATTTGTTCCAGGTCAGTTCACATTTTCTCACCCCCTTAGCTTTGGCTATTTCACTTTCTGGAGAAAGCTTTAATATACTGTATATAGTTAGGCTTTTGTGGCGGTACCATATATTACAGCATAACTCCAATCAGTCTTTTTTTTCCTCTAATTCTGGGTTATGCTGTAGGACTTCATTCTGTGCCAGGTTTTTCACCTTTATAAATCCTTACTCTGGCTGTGAACAGTGCTGCTTGGCTTTTCAGCTAAAATTTCTTTTTGTATGAATTCTCCACACAAATGATCGCTTTTATTTCTTGTGTTACTATCACAAGCTGTCAGGAGAACAGGAACTGAGGTGATATTCCCCCCATCCCCAACAAAATCATAGTCAGCAGATTGAAAGAAGTTTTTTCTTTCCTCAAGGGGAACAAAATAAAAAAAAATATTGACTGGAGATGGACCTTAAAGTGTTTCCTGATATGTACCTGCCGTACCATGTACTTGTAGGAAAAAGTATCCTGTTCTCTTTGTATTGCTTCCTTTGTGTGCAATTCCTGGTGTCCCTGCCAGTCCCTCTGCTTTCCTAAAAAAAACTGACCACACTAAGCAGGAGAACACACCCTGGTCAATTCTCTAGCTATGCTGGGAACTTACCGTGCTCTCCAATGATCAGGTTTGTCCTGACTCGCCTCCCATGCACAGCCATTCACTGGGAAGCTCAGTGTACTGCTGCTTATCCTCCCCCCAGCTCTTATGCAGCTGAGAACCGAGGGAATGTGATCACTTATTAAAAAAAGGGGGGGAAACAAGGTATTTATATTGCTTCTTTATACCTATATACAAATGTTTTTGCTTTCATTTCTATTTTAAACTGAGCGGGTTGTTTTACAAATCAAAGGCAATATATAAATCTGAGTCTCTTTAAATATTGCAGCAGCGCTCTAACTGTTCCAAAAGAGCAGGTTAACATATACAGTCTATGTATAGGATGACATAGGCAGCGGAGAAGGTTTAGATGTCACTTTCACTGTGTTCCGTGTGGGAGACTTCCACCATATAATAACACCACGTGAGGGACAACTTCCCCTTGTTTTACCTTGTTTTACAAGGTGATCATTTACAATCACTTTAATTGTTTCCCTGTTAACTACATTCCAGAATTTCCATGATGCTTTAATGGAAGATACTCCTGCATTTTTCATGGCAATGGTAGAGTTTTCAGGGCGATCTCTTCAGTTAACTGTAAAGCCACGTACACACGAGCGGAATGGCCGACAGAAAAAGTCTGACGGAGGCTTTTCATCATCTATTCCAAACGCGTGTGCCTCATCTGACTTTTTTTTTTTGGAAAATTCTGATGGACCTAGAAATAGAACATGTTCTAAATATTTCCAAATGAACCAATTCCTATCGGGAAAACCGCTCGTCTGTATGCTGTTTCGACGTACAAAAAACGACTCTGAAGCAAGTACGAGACAGAAGCTATTGGCTACTGGCTATTGAACTTCCTTTTACTAGTCCTGTCATATGTGCTGTACGTCACCGCGTTCTGGACGGTCGGACTTTGGTCGGACTTTGGGTTGACTGGAATGGAATTCCGTCGGAGAAACCTTCGGAGTTTATTCCGACGGCAAAACCGGTCGTGTGTATGCGGCATAAAAGATTTGGCAGAGGATCTTACTTGTTTCCACACAAATCACAAATTTGCAAAAATCAAAAAAGCTAGGATTTTACATTAACACCCTAAATATCCAAGTAATAGGTAATGCTATATTGTGTTAAATTCTGCATCAGTTGAATCCTTTGTATCCAGGTGCCTGTAGTGACTAGTTTAGTGTTTTGCAGACATCCTTATCCTGTAACAAACCTATTGTTTGATGATATATCTACTCTAAAATAATTAGAATGGGAAAATTAGTATTCACACAAAACATAAGAGTTGATGCTTTTTCTTTGCAAATAGCTTTGCCAAGAAGAATATTCTGTGAGAGTTTCTCCCCTCTGGCCCCAGTTCACTGTGGTCCTGATCTGAATCAATCGGATTTACGTTGTGGTAATTTAAAGCAGCAGTTAAAGTTTTACAAATCAGTGGCTACTTATTAAAAGGCACTAAATTTTTCCCTTTCACAAACTAACCAAGCTAAACTTTATGAGCACTCCCAAAGCCAGCTGTATCGTTTCCACTCAAGCTTCATTTTCCTTCTTCAAAATTAGCTGAGATTTACTGTAATATTATTATTATTCAGCATGTTCAATTGTTATTTCTTGATTGGAGTATTAAGCCTAAGATCTGTTGAAATGGTATATCAGTCATGGCCTAAAACACCTCACTGAAGTGACACATTAATATAAAGTCGGGAACAAGTCTTTCTCCCAAATGTTTTCCTTACATAACAGTTTATATGTTCAGACCTGATCTGTGACATGTACTCTACAGTTAAGTGCCATTAATCCATTTACAGCTGCTTGCTGCAAAGAGCCAAAATTACCAGTTAAAGAATTTATCAGATGTTGAGGGGAATTTACACTCTCCAGCATTGTTCAGCTTTTAAATGTTAAGTGAGAAGCATTTGCAAAGGCTTAAAGTCAGCCTTTTTATTTTTCTTAAAATAGGGAGTTAGTTTGGCAACAGTCCTTGGTTCTGAGCCGCTTGGCCACAGTCCAACGTGCTGGTTGTTTGGCCACACTTAGTTCCACATGGCTGGCTCTAGATGGCAGAAATGGCCTAGCTCTTTATTGACCTATTGGCCGTGACACTCCCACCTCATTCTCAAGGTTTTCATCCCCATCAGAATCTAGAGAGACTGAATCATTGCAGCTAAAAATCAAGAATCATTCCTTTGTTAAGCGAACTAAACACTGTATCGCAAAGAAGGTGCCTGTTCATTTTAGATGAAACTCATTAAATCGTGCATTTGACTTCATAAATGTATGCTAAATTTCACATTCCACTGCATTATTTTCCACGTCTTTACACACTGTGGAGTAATGGCTTGATACCATTGGCATAACTTAATTGTATTTATAAAAAATTAAACATGTACACTAAGCAAAGCAGATTGATTGCTAAGCACAAAATACAATGAAGAGCTTTAAACTATAAAAATGTGTGAACATGCACTGATCAAATTCATATCTAGTTTTTTTTTTTTTTTTTTTTAGTTTTAGATATAGTTTTAGTGAAGTATAAGAAAATAAACAATCATGAGAGTGTGTAATAATGTATTTAAAATCATGTTACTATGTAGAGTTTGTAATTATCTGTGTACATAGGGCAGCCTTTTATATGTCACCACACAGCCAATTTTAAAGCGATATTAAACTCAAAACCAAAAATTTAAAATATTGTAGCTTACCAATGATTAGATGTAGTGGCTTTATTAGTTTTCTTTTTTTAATGCCTTTTTTCCTTCTGTTTTCCCCTGCTGATCTGGCCAGTAACACTCTTCCTGTATTAGAGTGCCCCAACTCTGGATGAATGAGCACAGGGGGCAGATTTGGATGGCAGCATTGTGAGTCTGGGGTGAGTGGAGTGTTAGAAGTACTATTTTATTTTATTTATTACAGGTACTTATATAGCGCAGTCAATTTACACAGCGCTTTACATATATATTGTACATTCACATTAGTTCCTTCCCTGCTCTCAAGGAGCTTACAATCTAAGGTCTTAACTCACATTCATACATGCACATACTGGAGCCAATTGACCTACCAGCATGTCTTTGGAGTGTGGGAGGAAACTGGAGTATCCAGAATCTCCAGGCAAGTAGTGCCGTGGTTAGGATTCAAACCAGCAACCCTAGTGCTGTTAGTCGGAAGTGCTAACCACTTAGACACTGTACTGGCAGATTTAAATACATTAACAAATTGAAGCTGAACTCCAGCTAATACTTTATATTCAGTTACAACAAACAGTTTTTTTTCCTTTTGGGATTAAGGTTTTACTTGAAAAAAAATAAAAGCTGATCGTTTTAAGCATCTCTGCCAGTGTTAAATGCTCTGTCTCATCTCTGTAACTACAAGAGAGCTTTTCTGTTGAAATACAGCAGAGTTACTGGCTGGATCACCAGATGAAATTAGAAGAAAGAAAGCTGAAAAAAGGAAATGAATACAGCCATTACTGGTACATCTAAGAATTGGTAAACTGCAATCTAATAAATGTTTGTTTTTGGGTTTTATACCCCTTTAAACAATACATTCTGCAGTAGTTGTTGGTAACAAAGGTGTCATGTGATTGTATGTTTTTATTAGTGGCAAAAAAAATACTCAGAATTAAATATTTTATAATGCCAATGCATGCACTGTTGACTAATGTGAAATGTGAATTTTAATGATAGTTTTATCCTATGTTTTCTATAGACATTATATGGGAGTCAGGTGTACTCTTGTGAACATATCATTAGTACCAGTTTATGCAGTTTCTCACATAGTTTGTGTCCGCATGCATGTAAAGTTAACAAGGATGGCCTATCGATGTGACCCCTTCCCCGTCCAGTCACAGCGGAGGTTGCAAGGTGACCAGGCCGTTTTTGTTTTATTGCAGTAAAGAAAAGTCAGGTCACTATTCTGGCAGTACTGTCTGGCAGGACTGTATATGCCCCAGGCTTGGACGGAGGGAAATGTCATTCCTTTTGGAGATAAAATAGTTAGGCCAGCCATACAGGGAGTGCGTTTCTTTCCTGCACCCATGGGTTGCAGGAAAGAAATTTGCTTGATTTTCCATTAACACAGACAGCGTTGGTGCGGGAATCCCCCCTGCCAGGCCATTGTCTTCTCCTGGTGGGGGGGGGGCAACCCCACCAGGAGAAGACCGTGATTATTGCTTAGCTGCCATAACAGTTGCTGGCAATAATTGCAGATAAAACCCAGCATGCTGGTTGTGCCCAAGTTGATCAAGCAGCTTGGTACATTCAGCCTGCCCATACATGATTTGAATCTTGGCCGGTTCCCGCTAAACCAGCAGAGATTCAAACTGTGTATGGCCTACCTTACTGTCAGTGCAAATTTCTAGACTTTAGTTAATGCTACTGTTTCCTATTTAAAGCAGAACTAAAGTCTGCCGTGCAAGTATGCAGCATTCTTGCACATTATGACACACTTGCCTACAAGAGTACCCTTCTTCAGTGCAGTCTGATCTGAGTTGTCAGCTGCTACCGTTTCTGCCGCTGCTGCCTCCATTTCCTCTACCTCTTCATCTGTGTCCCCTGTTGTCCTCTTCAGCCATTGATGATGTTAATCCTTGGCATGAACACAGGAGTTACATCATCACCCTGATCAATTCTCAGCATCTTGGAGATCCTAGGAATGAACAAGGAGTGTACACATCATGGCATATGTGCCATACAGCGTACACCGAAAATAAAAAAAAGTGGGGGGGGTTTTTTGGCAGAAAAGACTGCATATTTTGTCTGCCAAAAAATGCTACCGCATAGAAATTTTTTAAATTTAGTTTAGTACTTTAAGGTTTCTGTGACATGGAAAGTTCTTTGATTACTTGACTTTTGCCTCTCCTGTCCTGTAATTGGTACTAACTTTTACATCAAGTTATTCTCACTGAAAAACTTATAGTTTGGATTTCAAAAGTCTGCATTAGTCCGTTGTGGCTGCCCAGATCTATTGCAACCCTATATGTTTGCATAGGGCAACATTAGAGAGGTGTATAACATGTCATCAGTAAGTGAAGCTGGTCAGGGTGTTTTGAAACAATAAAAAAAATCTACAGCATGGGGTAGGACTGATAGGTAGAGAAAGTCCAGAGAGGAAAGCCTTTTTATCATCCCTCTGTTACAGGCATGTACCTTGTCACTAGATAAAAGGTCAGCAAGCTGGCAGGTATGTGATCCTTTGTTTGACATTCTTATATAACATATCGTAGTCAAATAATTTCAGTCATTGTTTTTTGTCACTGAAAGATAATCTTTCCTCAAGCATTGTGAATAAGTTTAAGTAGCTGTCTCATCTAATGGAAAAGGTCATAACATAAGAAAGTGCCACTGGTTAGTGTTGGTTGACACACTGCCCTGCTTGTCTAATTTGATTACACACAGCCAGTGTAGCCTCTAGCAAAGCTGATTTTAACGATAATCAGCTTCTTAACCTTTGCAGAACTAATGTAAACACTACCCACTACTGGTTAATTATGTTGCTCTAAAATATATAAAGTGCAAAGGTAAAAGTATACAACTAACACCTGTTGTGACACAATTATCAAGCTTTCTTAAGAGGATTACAGAAGCTTTTATCTCATCTTTATATAATGAACTATTTCTACACCGTGAGAACTCAGAAAAGCAGATTTTATGGCACCACACACGTTTTCCTTAAATCTGCAAACTTTGTTGCGGATATGTGATCAATATAAAAATGATCATAAAGAGAGAATTAAACTGATGTTGGGGGACAATCATGAACACTTCCATGGGAGGCTATTATTATTGTAATAAAAAATTCAGACTTATTGTGAAATAATTGTTACAAACAAGTTGCACAAAAATATGTATTTAAAGACTCACAAATCTCTCACCGCCTGCTGTGCTTGAAGACACATTTCTCATTCTTTGGCCACCCAGTACACAGTTAATGCAAAAAAGTGTCTGTTACACACTAAGGCTCGATTCACACCTATGCATGTTGCTTTTGAGCGTTTTTGGAGGTTTTTTTTTCATGCTTGCCACGTTTTTGAAAAAACGGCAAAAACGCACCAAAAACGCACCAAAAACACATCAAAAACGCTGCAAAAACGGTGCACTTGCGTTTTTGATGCTTGTCCATTGAAAACCATTACATGCAAAACGCTGCTTTTTGCATGAAAAAAAGTCCCCGACCCTTTCTAAAAACGCAGAGATACAAAAAAGCATTGATGTGAACATGTTCCATAGGAACCCATGTTAAAAAATTCCCATGCATTTCTGCAAAATGCAAAATGCTTCAAAAAACGCGCTAGTGTGAATGGAGCCTTAGGCCTGATTCACACCTATGCATTTTTTAGTGCTTTTGCATTTTGCAGAATTGCACTACAGTCCATTTAACATGGTTTCCTATGGAACACGTTCTGTAGTGCAAATCTGCAAAATGCAAAAAGCACTAAAAATGCATAGGTGTGAATCAGGCCTTACTACACCTTACTTAACCACTTAAGGACCGCCTAACGCCGATTTACGTCGGCAAGGCGGCACGGGCAGGCAAAATCACGTACATGTACGTGATTTGCCTCTCGCGGGTGGGGGGTCCAATCGGACCCCCCCCCGGTGCCCGAAGCGGTCCCGTTCTGTTCCCCGGCGATCCGAGATGAGGGGGAGGCCATCCGTTCGTGGCCCCCCCCTCGCGATCGCCGCCGGCCAATGGGAACACTCCTTTGCTGCTGTATGCTAAACAGCAGCAAAGGAAATGATGTCATCTCCCCTCGGCTCGGTATTTTCCGTTCCAGCGCCGAGGGGAGAAGACATCAATGTGAGTGCACAACACACACACACACAGTAGAACATGCCAGGCATACAAAACACCCCGATCCCCCCCCCGATCGCCCCCCGATCCCCCCCCAATCACCCCCCCCCCCCTGTCACAAACTGACACCAGCAGGTTTTTTTTTTTTTTTTTTTTTTTTTTTTCTGATTACTGCATAGTGTCAGTTTGTGACAGTTACAGTGTTGGGACAGTGAGTATTACCCCCCTTTAGGTCTAGGGTACCCCCCTAACCCCCCCTAATAAAGTTTTAACCCCTTGATCACCCCCTGTCACCAGTGTTGCTAAGCGATCATTTTTCTGATCGCTGTATTAGTGTCGCTGGTGACGCTAGTTAGTGAGGTAAATATTTAGGTTCGCCGTCAGCGTTTTATAGCGTCAGGGACCCCCATATACTACCTAATAAATGTTTTAACCCCTTGATTGCCCCCTAGTTAACCCTTTCACCACTGATCACCGTATAACCGTTACGGGTGACGCAGGTTAGTTCGTTTATTTTTTATAGTGTCAGGGCACCCGCCGTTTATTACCTAATAAAGGTTTAGCCCCCTGATCGCCCGGCGGTGATATGCGTCGCCCCAGGCAGCGTCAGATTAGCGCCAGTACCGCTAACACCCACGCACGCAGCATGCGCCTCCCTTAGTGGTATAGTATCTGATCGGATCAATATCTGATCTGATCAGATCTATACTAGCGTCCCCAGCAGTTTAGGGTTCCCAAAAACACAGTGTTAGCGGGATCAGCCCAGATACCTGCTAGCACCTGCGTTTTGCCCCTCCGCCCAGCCCACCCAAGTGCAGTATCGATCGATCACTGTCACTTACAAAACACTAAACGCATAACTGCAGCGTTCGCAGAGTCAGGCCTGATCCCTGCGATCGCTAACAGTTTTTTTGGTAGCATTTTGGTGAACTGGCAAGCAAGCACCAGGCAGCGTCAGGTTAGCGCCAGTACCGCTAACACCCACGCACGCACCGTACACCTCCCTTAGTGGTATAGTATCTGATCGGATCAATATCTGATCCGATCAGATCTATACTAGCGTCCCCAGCAGTTTAGGGTTCCCAAAAACGCAGTGTTAGCGGGATCAGCCCAGATACCTGCTAGCACCTGCGTTTTGCCCCTCCGCCCGGCCCAGTCCAGCCCACCCAAGTGCAGTATCGATCGATCACTGTCACTTACAAAACACTAAACGCATAACTGCAGCGTTCGCAGAGTCAGGCCTGATCCCTGCGATCGCTAACAGTTTTTTTGGTAGCATTTTGGTGAACTAGCAAGCACCGGCCCCAGGCAGCGTCAGGTTAGCGCCAGTACCGCTAACACCCACGCACGCAGCATACGCCTCCTTTAGTGGTATAGTATCTGAACGGATCAATATCTGATCCGATCAGATCAGATCTATACTAGCGTCCCCAGCAGTTTAGGGTTCCCAAAAACGCAGTGTTAGCGGGATCAACCCAGATACCTGCTAGCACCTGCGTTTTGCCCCTCCGCCCGGCCCAGTCCAGCCCACCCAAGTGCAGTATCGATCGATCACTGTCACTTACAAAACACTAAACGCATAACTGCAGCGTTCGCAGAGTCAGGCCTGATCCCTGCGATCGCTAACAGTTTTTTTGGAAGCTTTTTATTGAACTGGCAAGCACCAGCGGCCTAGTACACCCCGGTCGTAGTCAAACCAGCACTGCAGTAACACTTGGTGACGTGGCGAGTCCCATAAGTGCAGTTCAAGCTGGTGAGGTGGCAAGCACAAGTAGTGTCCCGCTGCCACCAAGAAGACAAACACAGGCCCGTCGTGCCCATAGTGCCCTTCCTGCTGCATTCGCCAATCCTAATTGGGAACCCACCACTTCTGCAGCGCCCGTACTTCCCCCATTCACATCCCCAACCAAATGCAGTCGGCTGCATGAGAGGCATTTATATATCCTCCCGAGTACCCCTACCCAACGAACCCCCCAAAAAAGATGTTGTGTCTGCAGGAAGCGCGGATATAGACGTGACACCCGCTATTATTGTCCCTCCTGTCCTGACAATCCTGGTCTTTGCATTGGTGAATGTTTTGAACGCTACCATACACTAGTTGAGTATTAGCGTAGGGTACAGCATTGCACAGACTAGGCACACTTTCACAGGGTCTCCCAAGATGCCATCGCATTTTGAGAGACCCGAACCTGGAACCGGTTACAGTTATAAAAGTTAGTTACAAAAAAAGTGTAAAAAAAAAAAAAATATATATAAAATAAAAAAAAATAGTTGTCGTTTTATTGTTCTCTCTCTCTATTCTCTCTCTCTATTGTTCTGCTCTTTTTTTACTGTATTCTATTCTGCAGTGTTTTATTGTTATTGTTATTATGTTTTATCATGTTTGTTTTTCAGGTATGTAGTTATTTATACTTTATTGTTTACTGTGCTTTATTGTTAACCATTTTTTTGTCTTCAGGTACGCCATTCACAACTTTGAGTGGTTATACCAGAATGATGCCTGCAGGTTTAGGTATCATCTTGGTATCATTCTTTTCAGCCAGCGGTCGGCTTTCATGTAAAAGCAATCCTAGCGGCTAATTAGCCTCTAGACTGCCTTTACAAGCCGTGGGAGGGAATGCCCCCCCCCCCCCACCGTCTTCCGTGTTTTTCTCTGGCTCTCCTGTCTCAACAGGGAACCTGAGAATGCAGCCGGTGATTCAGCCAGCTGACCATAGAGCTGATCAGAGACAAGAGTGGCTCCAAACATCTCTATGGCCTAAGAAACCGGAAGCTACGAGCATTTTATGACTTAGATTTCGCCGGATGTAAATAGCGCCATTGGGAAATTGGGGAAGCATTTTATCACACCGATCTTGGTGTGGTCAGATGCTTTGAGGGCAGAGGAGAGATCTAGGGTCTAATAGACCCCAATTTTTTCAAAAAAGAGTACCTGTCACTACCTATTGCTATCATAGGGGATATTTACATTACCCGAGATAACAATAAAAATGATTTAAAAAAAAAAAAAATGAAAGGAACAGTTTAAAAATAAGATAAAAAAGCAAAAAAATAATAAAGAAAAAAAAAAAAAAAAAAAAAAGCACCCCTGTCGCCCCCTGCTCTTGCGCTAAGGCGAACGCAAGCGGCGGTCTGTCGTCAAACGTAAACCGCAATTGCACCATGCATGTGAGGTATCGCCGCGAAGGTCAGATCGAGGGCAGTAATTTTTGCAGTAGACCTCCTCTGTAGATCTAAAGTGGTAACCTGTAAAGGCTTTTAAAGGCTTTTAAAAATGTATTTATTTTGTTGCCACTGCACGTTTGTGCGCAATTGTAAAGCATGTCATGTTTGGTATCCATGTACTCGGTCTAAGATCATCTTTTTTATTTCATCAAACATTTGGGCAATATAGTGTGTTTTAGTGCATTAAAATTTAAAAAAGTGTGTTTTTTCCCCAAAAAATGCGTTTGAAAAATCGCTGCGCAAATACTGTGTGAAAAAAAAAAATGAAACACCCACCATTTTAATCTGTAGGGCATTTGCTTTAAAAAAATATATAATGTTTGGGGGTTCAAAGTAATTTTCTTGCAAAAAAAAAAAAACTTTTTCATGTAAAAAATAAGTGTCAGAAAGGGCTTTGTCTTCAAGTGGTTAGAAGAGTGGGTGATGTGTGACATAAGCTTCTAAATGTTGTGCATAAAATGCCAGGACAGTTCAAAACCCCCCCAAATGACCCCATTTTGGAAAGTAGACACCCCAAGCTATTTGCTGAGAGGCATGTCGAGTCCATGGAATATTTTATATTGCGACACAAGTTGCGGGAAAGAGACAAATTTTTTTTTTTTTTTTTTTTTTTTGCACAAAGTTGTCACTAAATGATATATTGCTCAAACATGCCATGGGAATATGTGAAATTACACCCCAAAATACATTCTGCTGCTTCTCCTGAGTACGGGGATACCACATGTGTGAGACTTTTTGGGAGCCTAGCCGTGTACGGGACCCCGAAAACCAAGCACCGCCTTCAGGCTTTCTAAGGGGCGTGAATTTTTGATTTCACTCTTCACTGCCTATCACAGTTTCGGAGGCCATGGAATGCCCAGGTGGCACAAAACCCCCCCAAATGACCCCATTTTGGAAAGTAGACACCCCAAGCTATTTGCTGAGAGGTATAGTGAGTATTTTGCAGACCTCACTTTTTGTCACAAAGTTTTGAAATTTGAAAAAAGAAAAAAAAAAAAAAGTTTTTTCTTGTCTTTCTTCATTTTCAAAAACAAATGAGAGCTGCAAAATACTCACCATGCCTCTCAGCAAATAGCTTGGGGTGTCTACTTTCCAAAATGGGGTCATTTGGGGGGGGTTTGTGCCACCTGGGCATTCCATGGCCTCCGAAACGGTGTTAGGCAGTGAAGAGTAAAATCAAAAATTCACGCCCTTAAAAACGCTGAAGGCGGTGATTGGTTTTCGGGGCCCCGTACGCGGCTAGGCTCCCAAAAAGTCCCACACATGTGGTATCCCCATACTCAGGAGAAGCAGCTAAATGTATTTTGGGGTGCAATTCCACATAGGCCCATGGCCTGTGTGAGCAATATATCATTTAGTGACAACTTTGTGCAAAAAAAAAAAAAAAAAAAAAAAAGTGTCACTTTCCCGCAACTTGTGTCAAAATATAAAATATTCCATGGACTCAATATGCCTCTCAGCAAATAGCTTGGGGTGTCTACTTTCCAAAATGGGGTCATTTGGGGGGGGGGTTGTGCCACCTGGGCATTCCATGGCCTCCGAAACTGTGATAGGCAGTGAAGAGTGAAATCAAAAAGTTACACCCTTAGAAATCCTGAAGGCGGTGATTGGTTTTCGGGGTCCCATACGCGGCTAGGCTCCCAAAAAGTCCCACACATGTGGTATCCCCGTACTCAGGAGAAGTAGCTGAATATATTTTGGGGTGCAATTCCACATAGGCCCATGGCCTGTGTGAGCAATATATCATTTAGTGACAACTTTTTGTAAATATTTTTTTTTTTTTTTTTTTTTGTCATTATTCAATCACTTGGGACAAAAAAAATAAATATTCAATGGGTTCAACATGCCTATCAGCAATTTCCTTGGGGTGTCTACTTTCCAAAATGGGGTCATTTGGGGGGGTTTTGTACTGCCCTGCCATTTTAGCACCTCAAGAAATGACATAGGCAGTCATAAACTAAAAGCTGTGTAAATTCCAGAAAATGTACCCTAGTTTGTAGACGCTATAACTTTTGCGCAAACCAATAAATATACGCTTATTGACATTTTTTTTACCAAAGACATGTGGCCGAATACATTTTGGCCTAAATGTATGACTAAAATTGAGTTTATTGGATTTTTTTTATAACAAAAAGTAGAAAATATCATTTTTTTTCAAAATTTTCGGTCTTTTTCCGTTTATAGCGCAAAAAATAAAAACTGCAGAAGTGATCAAATACCATCAAAAGAAAGCTCTATTTGTGGGAAGAAAAGGACGCAAATTTCGTTTGGGTACAGCATTGCATAACCGCGCAATTAGCAGTTAAAGCGACGCAGTGCCAAATTGGAAAAAGACCTCTGGTCCTTAGGCAGCATAATGGTCCGGGGCTCAAGTGGTTAAAGGCTTGCTTTGAGCCACGGTTAGGCAGTGTTAAGGTTTATTTTTCCCACACCTAGTCATTTATTAAATGCCTCTACTCTAGACTGCAGCATCTGAGATGTATTGAGTGCAGCATTAGCCTTCCGCCTTACCGACCTGAATTTGATAATAGCCCCAAAACAGTTATACCCAATCGTATTATATAAAGAAATGCAATGTAAAATACCTCATATTTTGTCAAGTTATATGATTCATGCTCTCATGAGCAACTTGTTTGCATATACTGTAGGTATTTTTCATTACAGTTTTAGTAACCTTTAAAGTGAGGGCTCAAGAATTAAACACAGCTGAATGAGTTATTAAACCTTAAATATATACAATGTTTTTGACACTGTTGCCTTTCATGCAGCCCTTACACATCTTTTCTTACATCCTATACTATATAATACTCAAGAATAGTGTCACTTATACTTGGGCGATTGTGCCTTCAGTCTCCTGAGATCCAACCCCGCGCACAACCATTGGTTTTTACTCTATATCCTACCGCTAGCACACGCCTCACTTCCCAGGTTCCATGACAGTAGTGACATAACTTCTCCAGTACACAGAGCCACCTTTCTTATCTTGTATTCTATAATAAGTAATTAAAAAAAAAACTAGAGATTTTTTGCAACCTCATCATTACTCCCTTAAGCCAGCTATAGACTGATTCATTCGAATCATATATGGGCTGGCTGAATGTTGATCAATCGATCAACTTGAGTAAAAGCAGCCTGCTGGGTTTTACATGATATTATTGCTAGAAGACCACCAAGTATTGGGCTACCTTATACACTTACTTTTTGGCCATATTGGCTCAAAACAAATTATGCAAATGCAACCCCTGCGCAGAGGATAATGAATCCATAATTTACTGTTGTAACCTATGCTACATACAGGAAGCAGTTTCCTCCTCTGGCAGTAATTTCAGAGACTTCCCCTCTGTGTTAAACAAAGAAAGTCACTTGCTGCACATCCTCCACCAATCATAAGAAGCCTTGTATTTTTCAGTGAATACAAGGCTTCCTCTAATTGGCCAATATGAGATTGTGATGTCATCCACTACAACAGTAAATTACAGATTTACCATTGGCCACAGAGTTGCTATCTTCATAATTGAAACAGACAAAGGACACTTATGCGCTACCCAATTTCTACTCAAATGAAATAAATGCAGAATGATAGAGAGCTGCCAGCACTATAATATGTCCCCACAATTAAAAACAATAATATAGGTATGAAGTGTGGCGCTCAATCCAACCAGTAATATGAATGTGCAAAAAACAATGATTATGGCAGTTATCAATAAATATTATATACAAAGAACTAATTGATAAAAATAAAATATCAAAATCATATATATAAATAAATATATAAAAAATCTGTGTGATCCCCTACTGGGTAGTGATCCCATAAAGTGCTGCAAAAACTGTAAACATTAATAAAAACTGTGACACCCTGCAAAATATATAGGTTTTAGCAACGCACAATAACTTGCCCTGATCAATAGTGATCCCAAACTTAAGTGCTGTAAATAAAATAATAAATAGTCCATAAGCTGAATATACTGTGAAATCCCCAATAAAAGTCCAGTGTCTCTATCATTGCAACCAAACAATGTCCTGTGCTGGTGACTCCACTTCAAAGTGATCCATGCTCCATCACTATGCAAAATAACAGCTCACCTTAAGTTTAGACCTATCCTTTCATATCGGTCCAACTGTGCTTCAGTGACCAGCCAGCTTTCCTCCACAGGTCAGTTTCAGAACCAAACCTCCTCTCCTCAGTCCACCACAATATGTAAATAAAAAAACCCCACATAGTGTAGTACAATTTATTAAAAAGTAATAAAACCACTCACATTTAAAAAAAAAAAAAAAAAACACTAAGACAAGGCATTGGTAATCTCCCCACAAACGATTCCTACCACACACTTTTGGGTCTTGGCTGCGACCGGAAGTGATCAAAGAGATTCAGCAGCTACATAATAGTTATAGGGAGGAATGGAGGACCTTGGCAAGAACTGACACTCTCAGAAGAGAAGAAAGGAAGGGGGGAAGCGCCACCTAAGTGCAGTATCACAGGGGGTTTATTAAACAATGGTTAAAAACACTTACAACAAGTAAGATAAAGGAAGGCTTATTGTATACTGGCTCGTCTGCCAAAAGGTCCTTAGTCCTTACTCCTGCATGATCCACTGGGTTCTGGTTCCCTGGGAAGCAGTGGCGGTGGAAGGAGGTTCCTGTGGTGTGTAGGAAGTCCACATCAAACCAGCCTGGAACACTCAGGTGGACTTGACGTCACCAGGAGGGGAACGAGTAGCTGGAATACTGGATAGAAACCATGCACTCTGAGCTGTCTGCTCCTTCTGAAGGCCTTCCCCCTTCCTTACTTCTTGTGTTTGTTTGCAGAACTGGCTCAACTCTGAGGATAGCAGCCCCACAGTGCATCACAAACTTGTGCCAAGGCATCAGAGACCTTCATTACCACCCCAGCAGCCATTGCTGCATATTTTGCCAGAACTACTGTCCAGCAATAACTCCATGCGCCTGATCTTATGACTTTTTGTACTCTCCGAAGAGAAGGCTTTGCTAAGGAAAAATAAAAACACTGCAAGTGCGTTTACCTTAAATTGTTTAAGTTGGGGACAGGGTCACTGTAAATGTTTAAAATGGCACCCATAGAGAGTAGAAGTTTATTGTCCAGTATAAGGAAATTTTAACTGGGTAGTGTGCGGTATTCATGTAATTGCAATAGAAAAGTTTTAGATACCAAAGTTAAACAAAACCCTATACTTACTACTTTTAAAATATAACGAAAAATGTTGTCCTCAGTTGTGTATATAGGAAGAAAACAGTGCACAGTGGTTCTCAAGCATGTGACATGGTGGTTGTAAATGTTGGTCCAATCTTAAGGTTAAGCAAGTGTTTTTTTGTTTTTATTGCACTCACACTTAAGTTGTGCAAAGCTTAAAAATCCAACAAAGTAATATATTTTAGCTTACCAGAATCTAGCTGCACATTTTCTTTTTTTTTTTATTTTGTTTTCACTATGTAGTCCTGCAATTACACACTCTCTGTCTTATGGTAATGATAACTTATGTACTGTATCTATGAAGAAGTATCATTGTCACCTAGCACAGAAAGTAGGTTAGGATTACAGACTACCTGGGAACAATGTTAATTGATAACAGTCAGCAGAGGCAAGTGCACACAAAGTTTTTAGATCACAAGATTTCTGGAAGGATGAACAGGAATCTTTCTGGTATATTTAACAAACCAAAGGGGAATAAACAAAAGACAATTGGGTTGATTTTCTAAAACTGGAGAGTGTAAAATCGGGTGCAGCCCTGCATAGAAACCAATCAGCTTCCAGGTTAATTTGTCAAAGCTTAATTGAACAAGCTGAAGTTAGAAGCTGATTGGCTACCATGTACAGCTGCACCAGATTTTGCACTCTCCAGCTTTAGTAAATCAACCCCATTATTGTTTAGACCTTATATACACTTTCATGTAATATATGTGAGAAACAGGAGAATAGCCAGACATTCCTAGCACCAGCATTGGCAATCGACATCCAAAATAAATTCCAAACTGGCCAATTAACTAGTATTCAAAGAGCATCTGGGAAGTGGTTTCAGCAACTAACTCATGAAGCAGATTTACCCCCTCAATACCGGGCACTTTCACCCCCTTCCTGCCCAGGCCAAATTTCAGCTTTCAGCGCTGTCACACTTTGAATGACAATTGCGAGGTCATGCAACACTGTATATAAAATTTACAGTAGAGCTTTCTTTTGATGGTATTTAATCACCACTGGGGTTTTTATTTTTTGCTGACTAATTGAAAAAAGGTCTGAAAAAAAAATGTTTTTCTTTGTTTCTCTTATAAAATTTTGAAAATAAGTAATTTTTCTTCTTCACTGATGTGCACTGATGGTAAGCTGCACTGATAATCAGGGCACTGATGATTAGTGTCCTAATTATCAGTGTAAACAAAGTGCTGACAGGCTCTTCTTTCCTCCCACAGACACAGTGTGGGTGGAAAGGACTGTCGATAACCTGCAAGTCTGGTTACATGTGATTGGACACAGCTGAACACATGTTAAAGGGCCGCTGTGATACCGCGATCTGTGATCAGCTGTGGTGTTAGACCCCTTTCACACTGGGGCGGTTTGCAGGCGTTATTGCGCTAAAAATAGCGCCTGCAAACTGCCCCTAAACAGCCTCCTCCCTCGGGCTTTCACACTGAAGCGGTGCGCTGGCAGGAGAAGAAGAAATCTCCTGTCACCGCTCCTAAACCGATCCTGCCCATTGAAATCAATGGGACAGCGCGGCTATACCGCGGTAATACCGCGGCTATAGCCGCGCTATACGAGGGGTTTTAACCCTTTTTCGGCCGCCAGCGGGGGGTTAAAACCGCACCGCTAGCGGACGAATACCGCGGTAAAACAGCGCTAAATATAGCGCTGTTTTACCGCCGACGCCCCCTACCGCCCCAGTGTGAAAGGGGCCTAAATGAAGGAGTTGAGAATCTTTACACAATAATTTCCTGTTTAATCTTTTTTTTTTTTTTTTTTTTTTTTTAACGGTAAATTTTGTTGGGTTTTACAGGTTGCAAACAAGAACACACATGTTCCATAGATTGTCAAAGTAATATGATATACAGCAATTTTTGGAACATGCATTTAATCCAAAGAAGTACACTAGTGCAAAGGAAGGTCATATAAAGTATCAATATATACCCTGTTTCCCCAAAAATAAGACCCAGCGTGATTGCCAGTGATGGCTGCAATATAAGCCCTACCCCCCAAATAAGCCCTAGTTAAAGTCCTTGTAGGCCTTATTTTCAGGGTAGGGCTTATTTTCGGGGAAACAGGGTAGGGCTTATTTGGGGGGTAGGGCTTATATTGCAGCCATCACTGGCAATCACGCTAGGTCTTATTTTCGGGGAAACAGGGTATATATATCAAAGATTGGGTAGTCAAAGTAAACAATAGTTTGCTTTTTACTTGATTGGATCAATCTCTTTAGAAACCAGTCCATGTGTCTATCTATGGCCTTAAATGGCCTTAAAGTGGTTCTAAAGCCTTAGGCACGGTTCACACTTGTGCGATGCGGGAACCAGCGAGATTCCGGTGCGGGTTCACTTGCAGGCAGTTGACTCTGACATCTGCAAAACCACTGCAGGTGTCAATGTAAAGTTAATGACACACCCAATTCGGATCGCAGTGAAATCGGATAGGAATCAGGTTGCATGGGTGTGGACACCCATGCGATCTGATTCCAGTGCAGACCAAAAAAAGGGTCCTGCACCATTTTGGTCCAAATGCAATGTGAATTCAACTATACAAACTGCACAGCAGCAAAAACTGTAGCTGCTGACTTTTAATAAACAGACACTTAACTGTCCCACAATCCAGTGCTGTGCTCACCTGGGGGGACGCAGGGGACCATCTTCAGTCCCCGGTGACGATATCTGCAGCTCCAAGAAAAAGCTGCTTTTATTTCGTTGCCTAAAAGCTTGAACAAGCTTGTGCTTTTGTGCGCTCTTTTGCACATTTTTATTGAGCTTATTTGAGTTTATTTGTGCTCTTTTGAGCATAAGCATTTTTTTCACAAACCCTTCGCTCAGTTAATTTTTCCTTTATTTATTGAGCTTCTTTGCATGTTTTTGGGCACTTAGGCGTCTTTCCTGCTCAAAAGCTCCTCCTCTTGGTGGTTTTTTTTTCTGCCTGTAAGAGCATATGCCTGTAAACTGCTGAAAAACCATAGTGTGCATGGACACATTGGCTAACATGGATGGGAGTTTCCAGGCAGAAAAAAATGAGAGCTCAAAAGCCTGTAGGAGCCACTTCTATGAGCTTATTTGAGATGCAGTGTGCATGAGCCCCAACTGCGGGCACCTGGCTGTGACAGCTTGCAGTTCCACAGCCGGGTGCTGACTGCATAGGCTGCACAGTGCAATGTGAATGGTTCCACAGTATTCTGAGACCCATGACGTGTAACAGAAGACTGCAGGGAGGGAAGGGGGAAGGAGAACTTCAAAACCAGGTACCTGCCCCCCCCAAAAAAAAGATTTCCAAATGTCAGAGGAGGGGGAGGAGGGAGCAGGCCTTAAAGCAGAACTTCCCCTTTTGGGTGGAGTTCCAATTTAACCGCTCGTGGACCAGCTGCAGCAATTTTACTGCGGCAGGTTGGCTCCACAGTGCGAAATCACATTATTGTATGTGATCTCGCAAAGCTTGGCTTGCCGGCGCGCGCGTGTCCGCAGCGGGTCCTGCAGACTCGATGTCCGCGGGGATACCCGCGATCGCCTTACAGAGAGGAAGAATGGGGAAGAACGGCTGATGTAAACAAGCATTTCCCCGTTCTGCCTAGTGACAGGACACTGATCACAGCTTCCTGTAATTGGGAGCGGTGATCAGTGTAGTGTCACACACTGCCCCTCCCCCCACAGTTACTCACTCCCTAGGACACACTTAACCCCTGCAGCGCCACCTAGTGTTAACCCCTTCACTGCCAGTCACATTTACACAGTAATCAATGCATTTTTAATCGCACTGATTGTTGTATAAATGTAAATGGTCCCAAAATAGCGCCAAAAGTGTCCGCCATAATGTCGCAGTCACGATAAAAATTGCTGATCGTCGCCATTACTAGTAAAAAAAAAAATTAATAAAATTGCCATAAAACTATCCCCTATTTTGTAGACGCTATAACTTTTGCGCAAACCAATCAATAAACGCTTATTGTGATTTTTTTTTTAACCAAAAATATGTAGAAGAATATGTATCGGCCTAAACTGAGGGGAAAAAATGTTACTATTACTCTGCTAATTTATGCTTTCTACAGTATGAGTCTGTGCCTGGCAGCCCTGATTGGTGCTATGCCAGACACATGACAAGAAAAAAAAAAAGTTTCAGAACAGTAATTTAAATTAAATGATAAATACGAAAACACTGTTTTACAGCTCCCATTAAATCTTTATTGAATATCAAACGTTTATATTTTGTGCATTAATATGGTGGAGGAAGAGTCAAAGATGATTGACACTAGCTTTCACTTTGTACAGATGGCATCTGCATCCAAGGCTGTGTTTTTTACTGTACAGGTATTAGCAATTACATTTGATATGTTTAATACTGATTTATATTTAAAATTAGCTTTTTGTGAGTTTCTTAGTCAATTCAATTAATCAGCATACTATATCTCGCCTCAATAGTGTTTAGCAATGGGAGGACATGGAGGAGGAGGGAGGAAGGGGAAGGTCTTACCACTGTTTATACACCCACATGTGAATTAAACAGATAAGAAAAAGAAGGAAATGAAGAGCTTAGAAAGGAACTGAAATTGAACATACTCCATAGAGAACACCAGCTGGTCTACACAATCTCAGCCTGCAGTAGGGACACAGAAAAGATGGGACTGGACAGCTGAAGGCAGGAGCAACCAGATACAGTTGTGCTCATAAGTTTACATACCCTGGCAGAATTTATGATTTCTTGACCATTTTTCAGAGAATATGAATGATAACACAAAACCTTTTCTTTCACTCATGGTTAGTGTTTGGCTAAAGCCATTTATTATCAGTCAATTGTGTTTACTCTTTTTAAATCCTAATCACAACAAAAACTACCCGAATGACCCTGATCAAAAGTTTACATATCCCAGTTCTTAATACATTGCCCCCTTTAACATCAATGACAGCTTGAAGTCTTTTGTGGTATTCGTGGATGAGGCTCTTTATCTTCTCAGATGGTAAAGCTGCCCATTCCTCTTGGCAAAAAGCCTCCAGTCCCTGTAAATTCGTGGGCTGTCTTGCGTGAACTGCACGTTTGAGATCTCCCCAGAGTGGCTCAATGATATTGAGGTCAGGAGACTGAGATGGCCACTCCAGAACCTTCACTTTATTCTGCTGTAGCCAATGACAGGTCGACTTGGCCTTTGTTTTTTGGATCATTGTCATGTTGGAATGTCCAAGTACGTCCCATGCGCAGCTTCCTGGCTGATGAATGCAAATGTTCCTCCAGTATTTATTGATAACATACTGCATTCATCTTGCCATCAATTTTGACCAAATATCCTGTCCTATTGTAGCTCACACATCCCCAAAACATCAGCGATCCACCTCCGTGTTTCACAGTAGGAATGGTGTACCTTTCATCATAGGCCTTGTTGACTCCTCTCCAAATGAAGCGTTTATGGTTGTGGCCAAAAACCTCAATTTTGTTCTCATAAGTCCAAATGAGGCTTGTCTCTGTGTGGCGTATTGTAAGTGGGATACTTTGTGGCATTTGCGTAGTAATGGCTTTCTTCTGGCGACTCGACCATACAGCCCATCTTTCTTCAAGTGCCTCCTTATTGTGCATCTTGAAACAGCCATACCACATGTTTTCAGAGAGTCCTGTATTTCACCTGAAGTTATTTGTGGGTCGTTCTTTGCATCCTGAACAATTTTTCTGGCAGTTTTGGCTGAAATTTTAGTTGGTCTACCCGACAGTGGTTTGGTTTCAACAGAACCCCTCATTTTCCACTTCTTGATTAGAGTTTGAACACTGCTGATTGGCATTATCAATTCCTTGAATACCTTTTTATATCCCTTTCCTGTTTTATACAGTTAAACTACCTTTTCCCGCAGATCCTTTGACAATTCTTTTGCTTTCCCAATGACTCAGAATCCAGAAATGTCAGTGCAGCACTGGATGAAAGATACAAGGATCTGTCAGGAGTCCAGAAACTCATTGACCTTTTATACACACACACTAATTACACACTAATTACAAGCAAAAAGAGTAAACACAGTTGATTGATAATAAATGGCTTCATCCAAACACTAACCACGAGTGAAAGGAACGTTTTTGTGTTATCATTCATATTCTCTGAAAAATGGCCAAGAAATCATAAATTCTGCCAGGGTATGTAAACTTATGAGCACAACTGTATATATAATGAATGCTTTGGTGGCTTTGTGAGTATGAACAGTCTGTTATATAGCATGTAATGAGAGTTTTTTAAATAGTCTGGGTTTAATGACACTTTAAAGGTGGCTATACAACTTTGATGAAAGCAGGCAATGATACAGATTCAGACAATGCTTATGTCAAATGATGAGTCAAGTTTGGTTTAACTACAAAATGAAAATGAGCCCTTGCGATCGCTGAATTTGTTTTAATTGTGCACAGATTTTTATGATTTTTCCCACAAAGAAAAGGACATGGTTTCTAATATTTAGGTTGTAATGTCGATGTTACTGAAAGTGCTGTATGTAACTAAGCTCCATTAAGGACTGGCCATGGTATCTGATTTTCCGTGAAATTATTTTGATGGCAGGTTCTCGCACTACACTTCCTGCGAATCACTTCATGTGAAATGAAGTTCAAATGTCAGTGAAGAGAGTGAAACGGCATCGGGGCTGTCATTTTAACTGTATTGTGTAGCAGTGAATAATCATACAATGCTGACCTTATTTAAGAAAATGAAACAATGCAGTTTGTTATCAAAAAGTAAAATGGTTAATTTCCTTTCATCTGTAATCTATAATTTTAATCAAAAGTGTGTATGAGTCATTAAAATTCTGTTATGGCTGCTTGATAACATTACATTCAATGAAAACATCAGCGGCCTACGAGATCAATATTTTTAATATGTGTGCATTGCAGTGCTGCAGATTTTTTGGCTAATAGATCGCACCCATATTGATTTCCATGGGAAATGTTAGACTAGTAGTGAAATAATTAAAAAAGAAAAAAAAGACTGGGTTATTGGTGTGGAATCTTAAAGAAGATAGAAGTATAAAAATTGGTTATTGACTAAATTGCTTGGGGTGAATGAACTTTGGGCAAATGCAATAAACAGATTCATACTGAGTAGCAGCACAACCCCATCAACCTAAAACAGTCAATAAGCTATTACAACAATGCAAATTGTGGTAAAAATACCATGCTGTGCATATATATATATATATATATATATATATATATATATATATATATATATATATATATATATATATATATAAAGAAAAACGTCCTATTGACTATTGGCGTTACCTAAACTGCTATAACTGTGCTTCAGAGCTAAACATGGGGCACCTTTTGTATAAAAATAAGCAAAATGATTGCATTTCATACATACTTCACCATATTCACCAAATGCCTCTCTGGTTTCCTCTAGTTTATGAGTTATACAATGTATAAAGGTTGGCAAAACTGATAACATTTGTCCAAAAAAATGGCTACTTTAATAAAAGTTTAGCTTCTCCGCATTAAAAAACAATGTATTGCAGGTTTAGGATGTGTAAATTCTTTTCATTTTTTGGCATCTCAAAGTTGTCTGTAATGACCTATTTTGACAAAATCTTCATCTTCACCTTTTGTTGAGGTATGAGGAGAATAACATTGTACATTAGAATACTGGTTAAGTTAAGTTGTGTATGCACATTCCCCTTAAAAAAAGCTGCAAGTACTGAAAAATACACATCGATCCTGCCAGAAATCCAGTAAGATCCTACATTCTCAGTGAGGGGTGGCAATGCTGACTCTGCTGCACTGTATTCTCAAATTGCGTTGTCAACACTGCCGGAGTTCTCCTCTGCTGGGCTATGACAGCACATTCCCCTCTCATTTGCAGAGACCTTTCTTGTTTACTATCTCGGCAGACCTTCTCTACCCACACAGGCTTCTAGCTATTTCTTCTTCTGTATGCTAACTGTTTAGCAGCCAGTAGATCTAGAGCTGTAACCGTGTATGCATACATACATTTCTTTCTCAGGACAACAATGCTGCTTGCTTGAGCCTGCCCACATTTGTTTTGTAGGTAAAGCACTCCTGGAAGATTCATTTCTGGAGATTTGCTTAGGTCTGTAGGAACTGACATGGGGTGCCCTGTTCATCCCTTTTCGAACCAGCTGAACCTGAAAGATATGACAAATGCTGTTGCCTGCCTGGAGATTAGACTGGAGTTATGGTACAATTATGGAGCTTTTACCATTTCCAATCTCCAGTATTTACCACCACCTACAGTTGTTCAGACTTCAAAGCAGTTGGAAATCAAGTTGCAGTGTGCGAAGAATACTTTAATTATTTCACCAGTAATTATGAGAAGAGATCTGGAAAACATGACCTGTTAGTGCCCCACTGAGAACAATTTTGAGGAAACCAATAGCATTTATACAGTATATGTTAAAACTGACCTAAAGTCCATTGACTCACACCTGTTCTAAAGTTCTACCTTCACAAAAATCATGTTTCACTTATTTCTGATCCTATCCTCAAATTCCCTGCAATTTCCTTCTCTACTAACCTAGTAATGTCTCTCTCATTATACAGTACCATTATACCCTATGTGAGAAAATAATTATGTTTTGTTACTTTGTTTTTCGATCAAACATCTTAAACAGACTGTCAAAACCTTAACTCTTCATAATTTCCAGTCCGCGCTGCTTTTATCCTACTTGTTGCCTTTACTTCCAGATACTTTGATCTCCCTTAAATGTATCTAGTAACCCACTACTTCTAAGATTTATGTAGGCAGCACCTTCTTCTTCCTTGGGTCTTGTTTTTGTATATTCTTTGGAGTCTGCAATTTGCACAATTTTATACATTTTTTTTATGCAGTACTATATAATATGTTGGCATGTTAATAACAGGGGATTGTATTAATAAAATACAGGTATGTTTGAGTTCTGCTAGTAAATTCAGAAACACATGTAAAAACATTGAAAAAGCATAAATTATGATTAGATCCAAAGCAGTTACTTTGGTGCATATAGAACTGTTGGAGATGCTTTATTTGGATCTTATCGGAGGCGACTGGTAGAGTAGGAAATCTTTAGCCAAAACCCCATATCAGCAATGCTGGGCATTGAAGTTGATTTACTAAAACTGGGGGATGCAAAATCTGATGCAGCTGTGCATGGTAACCAATACCTTTTAACTTCAGCTTGTTCAAATAAGCTTTGTTTAAAAAAAAAAACTGAAAGCTGATCGGTTTCTATGCAGAGCTGCACCAGATTTTGCTTGCTCCAGTTTTAGTAAATGTGTTGGTATTACAGCTTAGCAGTAGACATGTTATACTGACTGCAGAGATTTCACTAGTGACCAGGGCACGAGGTTAGAGAATATTTGCCTTAAGTCCCACATAACCAGCACTTCCTAATTCTCACTCCCTGAGCATGAAGCCATTGCTGGGACAGAGGCCATCAGCGTCTCTAACTGTATAAATCCAAATACTAACAGGAATGCTACAAGTATTTCTTTGGCCAGTCACCATTTCCTGTGATTTAGTTATAGTGATATTATGTGTGTGTTTTGAAGAAAGGCGTTGCACAAGAATTCATGCTTGACCATGGCAAGAGCAAGGCCCTGGGGAATTGTCAGTTTAAATTTTGATTGGCTGCACTCCAATTGAGACAAAAATTCTGTGTAAAAATTCCCCCTATGTTTGTGCTTTGAAAATAAAAGAAAAAATGTAAATAAACTGTCTATTATAGTATACGTAAAGTCTTAAAGTGGTTGTAAACCATTCTATGCATTAAGGTGAAAAAACCTTCTGTGCTGCACCTCCCCCCAGACCCCCCCCTTTTTCTTACTTGAGCCTGATCCAATCCAGTGATGTACACGATCGCAGTGGCTCCAGCCGCTGTCTCTCTCCTGATTGGACAGATTGATAGCAGCAGGAGCCATTGGCTCCCCCTACTGTCAATCAAATCATGTGACTTGGTGGGCGGGGCTTTGTCCCACTGTCTGTGTCAATGGGCGCAGCAACAGGGCATGAGAGCAATCAAGCATGGGTGCCCCCATGGAAAGCGGCTTTCCGTGGGGGCACCTGATGAAGAGGAGGGACCTGAAGCACTGGCAGGGGACCCCAGAAGAAGAGGATTAGGGCTGCTTTGTGCAAAAAGCATTGCACAGAGCAGGTAAGTGTAGGCATGTTTGTTTTTTTTACTACAAAAAAAATGCTTTACAGCCACTTTTAGGGATCTGCAATAAGAGTGTTTGTAATTCATGTGTATGAGATTTACAGTGTAAGACCTTGAATGGCCAAATTTCAAAAGTACTACCAAGTGGCCAATCTATCCGTGTTATACAAATATCCAAAAATATAGTGTTAAAGCTGAACTATGGGCACAAAAACATTTCACAATCACCACTTTGTATGCACCAAATGCCTTTGCAAGCCCAGATAATACCTTGTGACAGTGGCAGTGACATCATCTGTGCTGTACACAGTCTGTGCAGAGATAAGAACTGTGGTAGGGGTCCAGCAATCTCCACCTACTACAGGGAAACTGCAGGAGGGGGCAGAGACAAGACCTGTCACCCCACACAAGGAATGACAGGTCTTTATTACAGGATCTCCTGCACAGAGGCAAAGTTTTACACTGCATTCTTGCACAGATCTGAATGATATACACAAAGCGCATCAGGATTAAAGGAAGAATACACATAACAAATGTATTTAGATCATATTTGTTTTTCAGAGAGTTCAGGTTTGGCCCGTTCACACTATTGTCAGCAAAGGTACTGTTCAAATCAGTGCGATCCAGATTTGAAAAAAAGGTCCCTGCACTATTATTTGTGATTGTGAATTGAAGTCCTGACCTGCAGCTTTGTAATCGTGTGATTTCAAGTATAGTTGCACGATTTCAAAGTCCAATTCAGTGTAAACAGGGGCTTAAAGTGGAAGACTGCGACTTGCTATCTATGCATAATATGCTATGGCTACATCCCAGTGACAGGAAACTCTTCTCAAACCTGATCAAGAACCAATCACCACTCAAATTTCAGCACATGAGGATTGCTTTCTCCTCATGTGCTGCTGTTCTCCTTCCCCCATCCATTTGTTCCTTTTCTGCCTGGGGAAAAACTTGTCATAACCAGGGTACACAAACTCATAGACTCCGATGGTATAAACCTCACCCGGTCCTGCAGAACAAATTTGACCTACCTAATACCAATTGTTTAGATATTTGTAATTCAACCACTTCCTATCACAAGTAGTCAAAGCTCACCCCCTCAGTTGTTTTGAACAGAAGTACTTGCAGGGCCCCAACACCTCAGATTTAATCAGCCTGTTGTTCTCTATTCTTGTTACCAAATTAGCCCTGAAAAAAACTTTAAGGTTCTTTCCCGCTGGTATGTAGTTTCAAATAGGATAGCTAAAGCTAGCCATAGATGGTTCAAATGTGGGCTGGTTCAGCAGGGACCAGCCAAGTTTCAAACCATGTATGGGATGGCTGATTGATCAATCAACTTGAGTACAACCAGCCTATCGGATTTTTTCATGCAATTATTGCCAGTGGCTAGAGCAGCTGGCAATAATCACTGTGTGTTCTCCTGGCCGGGATGACTCCCCTTGCCCCCTCTACCCCCGGTAGAACACAATATCTCAGTGGGAGGGATTCCCCCCATCAACACTGACTGTTGATGGGGGAATCAAGCGATTTGGATTTCTTTACAGGAAAGAAAACGCTCCATCTATGGGCGACTTAACCTTTTTCCAGGTCCCTACTTGGCACTCCTTGATAAATGATACCCAGAAATCAACTATGCTCAGTTCAAGCTCCAATTACAGGTACTTACAGCAGCTAAACAAATAATAGTTTAAGCTCAGAAGAGCCCTAAGTAAAAACAGGATCACACAAGCCAGGATACATGAAAAGATTGAAGCCACCTTAGCAGACAGAATCACCAAATATGTTTGGGTATGACAACCAAGGGTTAACAAATATCTGTCTCAGGCTTTGACAGCACCCTCCTGGTGCCATAATGACCCACTTCTGTTTGCCAAAACACATGGGGGGTTATTTACTAAAGGCAAATCCACTTTGCACTACAAGTGCACTTGAAAGTACACTGAAGGTGCACTTGGAAGTGCAGTTGCTGTAGATCTGAGGGGGACATGCAAGGAAAATAAAAAACAGCATTTTAGCTTGTACATGATTGGATGATAAAATCAGCAGAGTTTGCCCTGATTTCAGATCTTCCCCTCAGATCTACAGCGACTGCACTTCCAAGTGCACTTGCAGTGCTCTTGTAGTCTAAAGTGGATTTGCCTTCAGTAAATAACCCCCTTGTTGCATAATGCTTTCAGATGAGTCTCATATTTTGCCCTGGACTCTCAAGGTTCCTTTCCTCTCTCTCCCCCACTATCCTCTCTACCCCTTGTGCTTTTATGCATGTCTTTAGCCTCCCGAACAACACAACAATTTATTAAATTTGATAAAAAGATTTCTATCCCTATGCTGTACCCAATATGGCAAAGTACTACTATACGTTTTAGATGTGCATATCTTGTTAAATCCTGTTTTTGAAACTTAATAAAAAATGATTGAACAAGAAAGTATACAGTTTAAAGCTGTTTCTGACTGCCAGTCTTAGATGATCACAAAACAGCACACATAAAATCCAAGCTGCTTTCAATCTTTTTTTTTTTTTCTTAGAAATTCTTTCTTTAACCCCACAAAATGATAATGGAGGCTGTGCTTGACTCCACACCAATTTGTCTGAGTCTCCCCAAGTCTGTTTATAAACTAATCCCATTGCTCAGTGAGTATGTATAAGTACTAATTGGAGCTGCCAGTAGTGACTCTGCAGGAAACTAATTCTACCTTCTAATTACCCTTATGGTAGAAAAACTCCTAATAGGTTAGATAAAGCTCACTTTGTCTGATGTTTCTGCATGTCGGCTTGTGTGATTTATCAGTTTGAAAACGGCATGGACTCATTAAACCTCTTCTATGGACAAAATCTATTTGTCATTGTCTCCATCTGAGTGCTGTTCATGAAGCCATCTTCCCTATGCTGGCTCAGGCTGGGGGTAGTGTCACATGACAACATCCACCATTGAAATCTTCGGATAATGCAAGCTGCTGAATTGTTTCTTTACTGCAAGCGCTTTCTTCAGTTCCCATAGCAAATGTATCCAAACTTCCATGCTGCTTTTTAATTCAGAGAAAATGATTTCCCTATGGATTGGGCATCTGCCACACTCATATATATGAATTTTTATATATATATATATATTTTTTTACACATTAAGGAAATGTATGGTACAAGAGGGTAACAATAATGCTGCTTCCTTACAGTTTATTTTATGTTTCTTTGTGGCTAATTTGCATACTCTAGTCATATTAGACAATGTAGTATTCTTAAGGGTAAGCAATGAGACTCTTTAGTACTTTTTCGTTCTTTCCTGGGAAAGGGATGTTGTCTCCATTTTGGACTTTGTTTGAAGTTACTGGCTTTTTTGTGTGTTTATGCACTTCCTATTAAATATGATGTTGTACATTTTCATCGCCACATGTTTCCGCAGAAAGTCCCTTTTTGCCCACCTCTGTGCTCACTGTCAGAATTTATGCTGTATTGTTGTGAGGCAAGTTCTAAAGTACAATGTGAGGTGAGCTTATTCTTTTTTCAACACAAGAGCTGCAATGTTAAGTATTCTTGAATTTCTTTATACCATCTTTGGTTACAAAAGATATCAGACCTGCCCATCCTTGGCAAGCATCCTGAAGTCTATGTTAGATTTTGCCTTAAACTTTTTTAAACCATGGCGCCATGGAACTGGGAAAAGTGAATATTCAGCTGCAGACATCCTTTAGCTTACTGGAAAATGCATGCATGCATTCAGTTCTTGTTCTTGGTGATACTTTGTTCATGATGATTTATTGCTCTGTTACTTTAACAATGTGTTTACTTATCCATACTGGACTATAAAGTAGTGTGATAATGTAAGTGCAATCTACCTTTCTCCTACTGCCACTTACCATATTACATAGGAGAAAATATACACTATTTTATTGGTCACTTGAATTTTCCCACTGTACCAGAAGTTTTTTTAACTAGTGCTAACACTAGAACACAGGATGGATGCAAAGAGTAAGTTTTTGTGTTTTTTTTACATGTAAGTTTTATTATTTGTTCACCCTACAAAAGTAGTGAAGCGGTAAAACCTTTGTCGGGTTTTACTGCTATCTTGGGCTCTGTTAGAGATATTTTCCCTCAGTTCCTGTTCTGGTGACACAGTTTTACTAGAAAGAATTGAAAGAAAGCTCTCCAATTATCTTCTAATTCTTTACAAAGACAAGGTTGTTTTGAGGCCCAAAGACTAAGGTGATTCCTTTCTTCCACCTAGACTTTTTTTTCCATCTCTCTATTCTACTCTGGTTCATTGTACGGAGATATATCCATGGATTTGGTTTGATCTGTTCCGGTCTACTTCTCGTCTTTTCGATGTTTTCTCTGATGCCGCATACACACGACCGGACTTTACAGCATACTTGGTTCGGCGGACCGGAGTCCGTCAGACAATTCGATCGTGTGTGGGCTCCAGCGGACTTTTTTTCCCCAAAAGTTCGACGGACCTAGAAATGAAACATGTTTCAAATCTTTTCGACGGACTCGAGTGTGGTCGAAAAGTCCGCTCGTCTGTATGCTAGTCCGACGGACAAAAAACGACGCTAGAGCAGCTATTGGCTACTGGCTATGAACTTCCTTGTTTTAGTCCAGTCGTACGTCATCACATACAAATACGTCAGACTTTGGTTGATCGTGTGTAGGCAAGTCCGTTCAGTCGTAAAGTCCGTCGAAAAGTCCGCAGGACAAAGTCTGCCATAAAGTCCGCTCGTGTATACGCGGCATAAGAGAAACAAATTCACTCTTTGTCATTCCAGAAGGTCTCACAAGGGACAACCTGCCTCCCATTCCACCTTTTTTTAGTTGCTCAGGCTGGTCAATGTTCAGCCTACCAACTTAAAGTATAATTAAAGGCAAAACTTTTTTTTTTAGTTTTGAATAGAGCGAAGAGTGATTAGAAGACCAGTTTTTATTGCTGTCTGTGCTCCCATTTGGGAAATTCACCCTCTCTACTTGTCCTGTTTACCATTGAAAGTAAAAGAAAATCCCACATTTTGGGCTGTCCCCAGAAAAGTAATCGGGGGGAAATCTTCCAATGGGGACACTAGTTCTGGTGACCTGAGGGTCCCCAAGGAATTCCCTGCTTGGCACAGGAAGTGAAGGGAAATCTCTGCAATGAGACCCAGATGGCGAAAAAAATCTGACCAGGGTTATAACCCTCCCTTACTCTATCTGAAATTAAAAAACAACCCGTGCCGTTCCTTCTGAGCCCTGTGTCATGAACGGCTGCGGTGTGCATGCATGCGAGTGACATCATCGCGGCTTCGGCCAGTCACAGAGCCCGCAAACCTGGAAGCAAGACGGGTGAAGATGGAAGCGGCTGCAGTGCCGACATTGCGGCACTGGAACAGCCTTGTTTTAAGGTAAGTTTTACATAATGTACTAGTGTGCATACTATGCACATTATGACTTTACCTTACAGGAAGAGAAAACGTTTAGCGGAAAATTCTTCTCTTGGAGTTCATCAAGGGACACAGAGTCCGCCCCGTTGTATTGATGTATCTGCTCCTAATACTATCTGCTCCTGAGAAACATTTAAGTGGTGGAGGGTTACACTTGGCTGGCCAATTAATCTAAGGTTCCTGAATTCCTGTGTTCATGTTTCCTTTCATGCACTCCAGGAAAAGGATTTTATGGTGAGTTAAAAAATCCTATTTTGTAAGTTAGATAGGGAAATGCTATAATCCCAGACAGCGTGTTGTTGTTTTCTGTTTCTCTGTTTCATTTTCCCTCACTTCTTGTCTGGCAATAAAAGGTGTCATCGGGAGAGAAAGTGAGAGAAAATCTTTGTAATGGAGCCCAGAATAACAGTAAAATCTGAGAAGGGTTCTAATAGCTTTGTCTATAGATAGACTTTCTTAATTTTCCTTTTGGGTGGAACCAGGAATATTTTTAAAGCAAAAGTCAAGGTTTTGAACAAATTATCATATTATTTCAAATGCGATTTTCTGAGGGCAATGAGGCATGTCAATGGAAGAGCAAATGCATGATTTCTCAGAGCTCCCCATCATGGGTTGTAAAATTTCACAAAAACTCTTTTTAGAGCTATCCCTTGCTAATGACGAGGAAGGAGGACAGGGGGGACTCACCAGGTCAACTTGACCTGGTGAGTGACCCTAGACATTCAAATCTTCACTTGGAAGCATTCAGAAATGTATCCCTCCAATATGGCATCCTCACTTGTGAAGCCCAATGTATCAGACAGGCCAGGGGACATAGCAGCCAAATGTAATTCCTCCCAACGCTGCAGCTGTGACAAGATCTCCACACCATCTGCCTGCTTTACTGGCTTACCCTTCAGTGTGAGCTCAAAAACAGACACACACAAATACCGACATACATTCACACATTCTCTCACACGCCATGAAAACATTGCTGGTTGATCTGGTCAGCAGGATTGAAACCGGCTTCAAGGCCAAGATAGACAGTCAAGCAAAAAGACGTTCATTTAGGTTGCAAACTTTCCATCCTTGAGGGTGAAACTACCAGAGAAGAATGTTTGAATGTCTTGGAAGCCCTTTGCAACACTTACCAGCATTGGTTCATGCAGCTCTAGCTTCAGATAATAGATGTAGAGAATTGAATCGGTTTTAGTTTGGAGAAGCACTATTGCAGTGTGAAACGCGTCACCTCTCTGTTGTTCCTGTCTTTGTTGGCAGTCATGTATACCAGTTTGTTACAATAAAACTACGTTGGATCGTTATTGGCGGTGTGCAGCCATTTCTTCTTTTCCAGAGGACTGAAATGGTCAGAACAACTTGCAACTTCATGGCTTTCCTGCGACATCAAGTCAATGGTCACAGCTATCTTCATTAGAGTCCTGGAGAGGCCACTTATGGCTTGATTTTAATTGAGTGCACCGTACAGCATGATTGATTTGCCTAATCATCTCAGAGATGTCCTATATCAATGCATTTTTATATAATAACCACTGTCATTGTACATCAGAAATTTGATGCTAAATACTGTTGTTATAGCAGCAGATAGCTGCCATAACCCCAGTATTATCAACAGCGGCGAGCGGATGGTTTTCAGATAAAAGTGTTATAAAGGAATAAACTTGTGCGCTACTATGTATAATTTTAAAGTGAAAGTGAATAAAGTCAAAATAAACTCAGAAAAGGAAAAACATATATAATAAATGTATAGTGACCATGAATTAGCTGCAACCACTTGGTAGTGTACCCAAAAAAACTGCGTAATCAAATATAAAAAGAAGAAATAAGAGTGGTGCGCTTGAATGTGACATGAATTAATATACTTAAAGAAAAAACATGATAAGTATCCAAAACATACAAATAAATAAATGTGAATACAAGTCCAACTAAAGCCCAGTGGTAGGAGTCAGTTCATATGAAGATAAAAATCTCATAGGGGTAACTTGATAGAAGAAAAAACAGACAGCACATCAATCCAAACATCGACTGTTATATTTATGAATTGGCCGCTCACCTCCAAAAATGACCCAAAGGTCAAACCAGGCTCATCGGAAAGTCAGAATCCTGCTGATAGATCTGTAAAGACATCCAGGTCCCAAGCGAAGACTAAGAACTATGTCCAGATCATAGTATCAAAACATCTTGGGAAACTCCATATGTAGAGGAAACAGCTCGCTCCAAGAAATGGCACTTCTTGTATGAATGGCGCTCAAAGGAAACAAAGAACAGCCATAGTGCAATATTGCCAAATAAAACGTAAATTTATTAAGCAAAAGAAGCTGCTTACATCAAGTAAGAATAAAAATCACCGTAAGAAACAATGGGAGTAAAACGCCACTGGAAATGACGTCACAGGGCTCCACCCGACGCATTGCGTCACTGGTCACGTGACTTCCTCCGCTGCTTGCCGGAGCTGCCGTAACAGCGGAGATGATCGCGTCCTTCCTCCTGACAGGCATGGAGACAAGTGAGGCTCAGCTCCATAACATTGAATGGTGGAAGCGACATCCCTTACGCCCAGTGGTCTTAAAGGGGACATTTTTTCATTTTTTTAAATTGCATTTTAGTGTAAATGTTAGATCTGAGGTCTTTTTGACCCCAGATCTCACATTTAAGAGGTCCTGTCATGCTTTTTTTTCTATTACAAGGGATGTTTACATTCCTTGTAATAGGAATAAAAGTGACCCAATTTTTTATTTTTTTTTAAAAGGACAGTGTAAAAATAAAAAGTAAAATAAGAAAAAAAATTGTAAGCGCCGCGTCCTGCCAAGCTTGCACGCAGAAGCGAGCCCATACGTAAGTCGCGCCCGCATATGAAAGGGTGTTAAAGCCACACATGTAAGGTATCACCATGATTGTTGGAGCGAGAGCAATAATGCAATAATTCTAGTACTAGACCTCCTCTGTAACTGTAACCATGTAACCTGTAGAAATTTTAAGGGTAAAAGTTTGTCGCCATTCCACGAGCAGGCGCAATTTTGAAGCATGACACGTTGGGTATCAATTTACTCGTCATAACATTATCTTTCACAATATAAAAAAAATGGGCTAACTTTACTGTTGTCTTATTTTTTAAGTCAAAAAAGTGTATTTTTTCCCCAAAAATTGCGCTTGTAAGGCTGCTGCGCAAATACGGTGTGACATAAAGTATTGCAACAACCGCCATTTTATTCTGTAGGGTGTCTGAAAAAAATATATAATGTTTGGGGGTTCTAAGCAATTTTCTAGCAAAAAAAAAATTATTTTAACTTGTAAACAACAAGTGTCAAAAAGAGTCTCGGTCCTTAAATGGTTAAGTAGAAATCAGGCATTAAAGTCCCATCTCTTTAGATCAGGGATATGCAATTAGGGGACCTCCAGCTGTCTCAGAACTACAAGTCCCATGAGGCATAGCAAAACTCTGACAGCCACAAGCATGACACCCAGAGGCAGGGGCATGATGGGACTAGTAGTTTTGCAACAGCTGGAGGTACGCTAATTGCATATCCCTGCTTTAGATGGTATTAAAACACTTGTACTACCAGACCATTCCTGCCATACATTGCACATGCCTTGACTGACAAAACCTCCTCTAGAATATATATAAACACTGGCCCCACTTGCAAGTATTTAGTTTGATCACCTGTAAACAAAGACCTTCTCTTTCTACTCACCTTCTTTGCTTCCCACGTTATTTAATTTTTTTTACTTTGAGGGGATCTTCCTTCCTTACCATCTAGCAGGTACAGAGGCCTATGGAACCCTATTTGTGTTGGCCACAGCGCTAGTGTCATTCACGTTTCATAATACACTCCAGGGAGGACGCCTGCATCTCCGCGGATGCCAATGAGGATTGAGCCTGCGACTCCTTACCCAATGATAAAGTTCTGAACCAGGACTCCATTAATACAGCTTCTATTTTCTTGTTAACTGTGCACTTTACATTGCTCTGAGCCTACTACCCTGACTCTGCTTTGTTTCACTGGCAGAGAATGGACACCACAGCTCCTCTTTACACACTATAGATTTTACATAGTTAGTCTAGCTGAAGTTCATTGAGTTCAAACAACAGATGTTTGTAGATGTCTTTAACTGTTCTATGTAACTCCACCTCTTATATTACTCCCCACACTCTTACAAGAACTCCAGATTTCACCCTTTTCCTGACAACAAAATAAACGAGAATTCAGATGCTCTGAGTGTCTCTCTAGCACCCAATTCAGTGGAGTGAATCCTCACTTCTCTTTTAGATGGTCTCAAACTGCAATCAACTATTTGGGTTCACAAATCCCTACAAACCTGTCCTGCATCCTGAATTTTACTCCTTCATGACCCATGCTTAGAAAAGACTTTGAATCAAGGCCAAAAAACACACTAATGTGGTTCAGCATGTTCTCAAAATCAACGCACTACCTGGGCTGCTGTACTTGCTATCAACTCTACTAGTTTTAATCCCTTAAAGCCCTTCACACTAAATTTATTAAAATTCATTTAGACTCACTATACATTACAAAGTCATACCATCCCAGTCAAGTGCAACTTGGGCTGGAGAGGCAGCATGCATGTGTCTACAGAATCATCTGTTGATAAATGCCACATTGTTTTTTTTAACCTCTTTATCACCCAATTGGAACTTCATGCCATATTTCTCTCCAATGATGCTTATAGGCCATTCTAAGTTGCCCACTAGCAAAAAAAGGAGGGTTAATGTAGATCAGACTGCAAAAGAGACCAAACTAATTTAGCGCTGTCTGTGATTTTTTTATTTGCTCTAAAATCCCAATTTTCACAACAAGCTTTGGGGTGTACCCCCTCTTCAAGGTCCAAGCATTATTAATACACAGAGTTTTAGCAGAATGTTAGTGAAACAATCTCTGAGGGAAAACAAAATCTTTCACACTTCTTGCATGCCTTGCTAGTGTAGTGGTACCCCCGTAGGAGCTGCTGAGTGATGTGGCCCACCTGTCACCCTACCCAGCCCGGCATTCACTTCCAGACACTTCAAAGACAATGAACAAGTCCATCAGCTTTGTTTGTGTATATTATTGAGGGATTAGAACTTGGATGGGGTTAAGGAATTCATGGGATGCCCAGAAAATTATTCTTGCATGGTTTGGGACAATTCAGATATTCTCCTCCTGCACAACACTTGCTGCAGACTATCTCTCCTTCTCCCTCCATCACAGTTCTTCAGGCTCAGCTAGCATATGGTTAGGCCTAACTCTGGTTTCAGCCAGGCCTTAGCAAAGTTCCTTATTACAGGCAGGGACCGTGGGCCCCTTTAGTGTAGCAAGAAAAATAGGAAAGTCTTTAGTGCTAGCTGACCTTGGTGGACTACCGATCCCAGTCAGCCCTTTGCAAGCTCTGACGGCCCTCCTGACTGCAGCGGCCCAACTTCACTGCCAGTAACATCACAGTCTCTCCCACTGGCACTGCATCCACCTCTGACTGCACACTCCCAGTCCTCTCCGGCATGCCTCTCCCAGCTCTCCCAACTGTGCCTGCCATTCACCGACACATGATGGATCCCTCCTGGAGACTTGCCAGGCAGTATTCCCCGCTGTCCTCTCCTGCTCCTGTTCAGGACACCCCTTGTGTTGTGTGGGGTTCCTGTTCAGCTCTGAGCCCCTGGTCCAAGGTCACCCCCCCCCAGACTGAGGGGCTCCCTCCAAGGCCTCCAGAGCCTAATATTTCATCTCTAGTTCTTCCACAACTCCCAACTTGGCTGTCTCCAGGTATTTAAGGAGGCCTGCCCCCTGCCAATCCAGGTTGGGGATTGGTCAGGGCTCCTTAGAATACCCCAGACAGCTCCACCTCTCTTCCCACCTTACTTCTAGAAGCCTCTACAAGCAGAAACTAGCTGTGAGTCACCAGCCTACTCTGAGCCACTCCCAGTCCACAGATCAAAACAAACAGGCCTAGCTTCTGGCTAGGACTGCTTAAATTTACCTGTACTACAAAAAAATCTCACCCAAGCACCTACACTAGGTAGAGGGTGCTACACTAGATTGTAACAAAAATGCCTATCCTCTCAATCTCCTTGAGGAGATCTGCACTGCCAGGGGTCACTGCGGACTTGTCCTCAACCATGGCAAACCACCACCTCCCAGTTCTAATTATGTCTAGATGAACAAAATTGGAAAAAAATTATTTCAGTGGATACCATGTCAGTTATGGGTGGACCATTGTGGCACCTGAGAACTCTCAGGGACAGGCTGCCAATGTCCTTAGCTCCACTCTGTGTCCATTTAAAAAGCAAAGGAGTCTCACTTCTCCATCATAACTCATTGTAATGTAAAGTCATTTGAAAATCTAGTGGTGAGAGTGTGGACCTCTTGTAATGGCCTCCAGCAGATCTCCTCCCAAAACTGAAGACCATTTATATGAAACCAGTTAATGGAGAAATGCTTGGCCTGCTATTACTGACTTCCTTCTGAAAATGCTTCTTCCCTGGCAGTCTCTGGTTTTACATTTTTTCAAGTTGCTGAGCATGCAGCTGTTCTTAGGTCGGTGGCTTGGACAGTATTGAAGCTGAGGGATCAGAATGATCAGAAGGGTGAGCAATGGAAGCCCATCCATCTTTCATGACAGGTTTCCTTTAAGGGATCCACTTGCTGATAGAATCTCAGGTTCCCTCCAGACTGATGGAGCTCATATGCTTCCCCCACCCCAGCAAATCTCACCCACCTGGTGGATAAACAGAACTCGGCAAGAGTTTTTTCAGGGTTTGTACACTGTTACAATGTACTGTCTGTCTCTCCTCCCCTGTACAGTTGTGCTCATAAGTTTACATACCCTGGCAGAATTTATGATTTCTTGCCCATTTTTCAGAGAATATGAATGATAACATAAAAACTTTTCTTTCACTCGTGGTTAGTGTTTGGCTGAAGCCATTTATTATCAATCAACTGAGTTAACTCTTTTTAAAAGGGAGGTCTGCCCACTGGTGCAAAAATGAAAAGCCAGCAGCTGCACATACTGCAGCTGCTGACTTTTAATAACCAGACACTTACTTGTCCTGGAGTCCAGCGATGGTGGCACTGCAGCAGATGTTACCATCAGCTGTAGGGTGCTGCTGCCTCCATTGCAAGTAATGGAGCCCGGCAGTGTAGCCTTATGGCTTCATGCCTGGGAACCCTACTGCACATGTGCGAGGCTCCGCGCCTTTCTCCTGCTGGCCCGGCGGCCAGGGAAGGAGAAGGGAGCCCGAGCGGTGATGCAAATATCCACGGATGAGGCTCCCAGAAGTGAGGACAGGATACCTGTGAAAGACAGGAATCCTGTCCCCCCCCCCCCCCCAAAAGGTGCCAAATGTTGCACCGGAGGGGGGAAGGATTACAATGAGCAGAAGTTCCACTTTCGATTGGAACGCCACTTTAAATCATAATGATAGCAGATACTACCTAAATGACCCTGATCAAAAGTTTACATACCCCAGTTCTTAATACCGTGTATTGCCCCCTTTAACATCAATGCCATGGCTCTTTATCTTCTCAGATGGTAAAGCTGCCCATTCCTCTTGGCAAAAAGCCTCCAGTTTCTGTAAATTCGTGGGCTGTCTTGCATGAACTGCACGTTTGAGATCTCCCCAGAGTGGCTCAATGATATTGAGGTCAGTAGACTGAGATGGCCACTCCAGAACCTTCACTTTATTCTGCTGTAGCCAATGACAGGTCGACTTGGCCTTGGGTTTTGGATCATTGTCATGTTGGAATGTCCAAATACGTTCAATTCGCAGCTTCCTGGCTGATGAATGCAAATGTTCCTCCAGTATTTATTGATAACATACTGCATTCATCTTGCCATCAATTTTGACCAAATTTCCTGTGCCTTTGTAGCTCACACATCCCCAAAACATCAGTGATCCACCTCGCTGATCCACCTGTTTCACATTAGCTTTCATCATAGGCCTGGTTGACTCCTCTCCAAATGAAGCGTTTATGGTTGTGGCTAAAAAGCTCAATTTTGGTCTCATCACTCCAAATGACTTTGTGCCAGAAGGTTTGAGGCTTGTCTCTGCGCTGTTTGGTGTATTGTAAGCAGGATACTTTGTGGCATTTGCGTAGTAATGGCTTTCTTCTGGCGACTCGACCATACAGCCCATCTTTCTTCAAGTGCCTCCTTATTGTGCATTTTGAAACAGTCACACCACCTGCATTTCACCTGAAGTTATTGTGTAAGTTATTTGTGGGTTTTTCTTTGCATCCTGTACAATTTTCCTGGCAGTTGTGGCTGAAATTTTAGTTGGTCTACCTGACCCTGGTTTGGTTTCAACAGAACCCCTCATTTTCCACTTCTTGATTAGAGTTTGGCATTCCCATTTCCTTGGATATCTTTTTGTATCCCTTTCCTGTCTTATACAGTTCAACTACCTTTTCCCGCAGATCCTTTGACAATTCTTTTGCTTTCCCCATGACTCAGAATCCAAAAACGTCAGTGCAGCACTGGATGACAGATGCAAGGGTCTGTCAGGAGTCCAGAAACTCTTTTGCCCCGTGCACACGATCAGATTTTCCAACAACAAAACCATGGATTTTTTTCCGAAGGGTGTTGGCTCATACTTGTCTGGCATACACACGGTCAGACAAATGTTGGCCAAAAATTCCGAATGTGAGAACGCGGTGATGTACAACACGTACGACGAGCTGAGAAAAGAGCCAGTGCGGCTCCTTTTGCTTGATTCAGAGCATGCGTGAACTTTTGTGTGACGGACTTGTGTACACACGATCTGACTTTCCGACAACAAAACTTGAGAACCTGCTCTCAAACATTTGTGTGCGGAAATTCCAACCGCAAATGTTCAATGGAGCATACACACGGTCGGACTTTCCGACAAAAGGCTCACATCGAACATTTCCTGTGGGAAAATCCGACCGTGTGTACGCGGCTTTAGACCTTTTATACACACACACACTAATTACAAGCAAACAGATCACAGGTGAGGATGGTTACCTTTTAATAGCCATTCAAACCCCTTTGTGTCAACTCGTGTGCATGTTATCAAGCCAAAATCACCAGGGTATGTAAGCTTTTGATCAGGGTCATTTGGGTAGTTTCTGTTGTGATTATTATTTAAAAAGAGTAAACACAGTTGATTGATAATAAATGGCTTCAGCCAAACACTAACCATGAGTGAAAGAAATGTTTTTGTGTCATCATTCATATTCTCTGAAAAATGGCCAAGAAATCATACATTCTGTCAGGGTATGTAAAATTATGAGCACAATTGTATATAACAGATTTTTAACTAGCGAGCTTGATAATTAAATTAAAGGATGTATTTTCTGCAAAAAAAAAAAATCCTTTACTGCGACCATACATGACCAATGTTTTCAGCTATAAACAGAAACTGAGGTGTCAAACAGGTAGCCCTCCAGCTGTTGCAGAACTATAAGTCCAATGAGGCATTGCAAGGCTGACAGTTACAAAGTTACAAGCATGGCTCCCATAGGCAGAAGCATGATGGAACCAACAGCTGGAGTGCCGCCAGTTTCACACCCCTGGTCTAAGATGAACCCTCTCCACATCCTATCAAATTAATCAACACCACAGCCTACCCTAAGACTTCTTAAAAAATGGGAAAGGACTTGAATACTTCTTTCTCTCCTAAACAGGTAGATCACATTATTAATTTCTGTGCTTCAATAAGTAACAAATGTCAGGAGATGAATTTAAACTTATGATGTGGTGGCATAGAACCTTCTTGGAATTTTTCCAGGTGCAGAGGAAGAATGTTGGAGATGCAGTGGGGCCAAAGGCACCCTCATACATATCGTCTGGAACTGTCCTAGGATTAAACAGTTAAGGTCACAAATGGATCGGTGTGGTCTTCTGCTGTCAGTCCATCCAATTTATGGTTTGACTTATTTTGCATATTGCAACCTATTCTGTAGGACTGCTGCTCACTGGATGTTTTTTGAATGTTGCACCATTCTGAGAAAATTATAGAGACTATTGTGTGTAAAATCCTAGATCAAAAGTTATAGAAATACTGAAACCAGCTTGTCTGGCACCAACAATTATGCCACAGTCAAAATCAATGAGGTCACATTTTTCCAATTTCTTGTGTTTGAATTGAACATCAGTAGCTTATGACCTGTATCTGCTTGATTTTTTAGTTTGCCCTGCTGCAGCGAGATGGACTGAGTAGATAATTGCATGAATAGGCAGATGTATAGATGTTTCGAATAATTTGCTGTGTGAGTGTACATTGTACTAACAACTACATTCTCATAGTCTTTGCTTTGCTTTCCTTTTACAGCAGAGCTGGTTAGACACACCAGGCCCCTTCAATATAATACAAGTCTGCGGGGAGTATTTGTGCTGAGGGGTGTGGTCATTACCCAGCTCTGCCAGCATGGAGCACTGGGCTTTAAAAGAATAATAGAAGTGAAATGTGTTTGTTCATGTGTGTAGTAAAAAAAAAAAATACTATAAACAATTAAAGTAGTTTCAAAGGCTAAAGTTTTTATAACCTCAATGCATTATCTGCATTCCCCCCCCCCCCCCCCCCCCCAAAAAAAATACTTACCCGAGTCCTATCTGGTTCCAGCGCTCTGTCTGAGAGCAGCAACACTGCTTTATCGCTTTCCTCATAGGGACTGAAGCAGTAGCGGGATTTGTTAACTCCTGCTGCTGTTAATCAAATCCTGTGCGCCAAGGGGAAGGGCCAAGTCATCCTGTGTGTGTCAATAGATGCACGCAGCCTGGCTTGGGATCAAGCCAGCATGTGTGCAACCGTGGGAAGTGACTTCCTATGGTGGCACATGGAAAAGAGGAGTAACCGAGAGCACCAGCGGGGGATCCCAGAAGAGGAGGATCGGGGTGGTTTTATGCAATACCATTGCATTTTTTTTGAATGGAAACTTTACTATCACTTTAATTAGCAAAAATGGGGAATGGAGGTGGTTGTTCACTTTAGGCTTGATATTCTTGGAATCACTGAAAGTAGTTAGTTGTCTTTCTAGTACAGTGTATAGAGTTGAATCTGAATGTGTTTTCATGACCCTTGTTCTCACTTTACTACTGGTGCACAGACTGAACAACATTCTGTAATCTCGGTTGTATTAACAGTAATTATATGCATAGTGTAGCATGTTACCATCCGGATTTCCTGTATAATCAGTACAGAGCATCTTACAAGTGCAGCTGAAAAGGGCAAACAAAATTAAGGCTTTATACACCAAAACAAGTTTGATTTGCTAATCTCCCAGCATTCCAAAGTACACAAATTTGTTCCACCAAGTTTTCCGATGGCTTGCAGATGGGCAATGATTAATCAGAGAGCTAACTGTGAAGTAGTTTGCAATTAAACTGGAAAGCTCTGAAGCATGCTAATTGAATCAGAAAATTAGAGACACTGAGTAGTAATTGGCTATTTCTCATGCAGCAGGTGCTAGGCCACTCATCTGTGGAACAAGGTATTTAAGGCACATTAGCAGTAGTAAAAATACTTCTTGATATGGAACAGTTAGATTTTCTGCTCATTTTCACTACTGATGTCAAAACATACAGCTGTGGGTTTTTCAAGGCTCTGCAAGTCATGTTCATCAGAAATAAGCAAGGTGAGTTTGGTGAGCCAGCAGAAAAAAGCCACAGGATCAAGTCAACATAAACTCTCTTAATGATCACAAAACCATTAAGTGTACCTGTGACTTTGCAATAGATTTTTATGTTGCAAAGGAGGGCAAACATACACTATGTTCATGTATTTTTCAGTTATGTTTTGTGTGTGTGGGTGCACATTGCGAAATAGAGTATTTAAGAATAATATCCAGTTTCTTTACTCTGGCTCCCATTGAGTTTCAACCGTTCTTTAATTCATGTTATTCTAGCAACTTTGGAGAAGCTAGTCTATAAGAATATGGTGTCATCTCTGGTGATGTTGGGAGGAAAATAAAGTTGGTTTCAGAAACTATAAATACTAATCTGAAATAAAGGATCTATGCAATAAGAGATGCTAAAAAGCGTATTTGTTTTTAGATGCGGTCAAAATAGAGTACAGGGGCACTAATCTAGCTAATGATCTCATTCAGGCTGCCAGAATAGATAGAGATACATTGCAGTTGCCTATCTTAGATGGAGCCTATCTTGCTGTACTGAACCTACAAATATACTATATAGCCTCTCAATTGGCTCATGCCCATTGGTGGTTTGACTCCGAAGCTAATAATGCTGCTTCGGCTTTAGAAGTGGCCATTCTTACTTCTTTGAAACCTTGCAAAATTTAGTTGGTCGTCAGTCTACTTTGGGCAGGACTAGTACTAGCGTGTTGTCTATGACATTGCGTATCTTTACGCTTTCTAAATTAACCACACCTAAGTCAGTTAATGATTATTCCCCTAATGCCCCTCTTTGGTATAATCCACGCTTTAAAGAATTCTACCGTAGAACCGCTGGGGCGTTCTGGGCTAGACATGGGGTGAAATTAGTATTTCATTTGTTTTCTGAGGGTGTCTTTCGCTCCTTTGCGGACTTTCAGCACAATCATAACCTTCCCTCCACTGCTGCATAGTTTGGGTTGACTAATGTGTCTCTCCAACCCTCTGCGCTGGAAAAATTGCTTTGTGACCCTTCTCATGATAAATTGATATCCACTTACTACTCTTTATTACATTCTAAAACCGATAGGCTATTGACTACGGAATCACATTGGAGAGCTGATATTCTGAGCCTCACGGAGGTGGCAGGAAATTCTCCCCCTACAGGTTCTCATGATTAGGTCTTCAGGGGATAAAGTTAAAAAATTTTAAAAAAAATTGTATATATAAGAATTTGTAACAAAATCTTATTATACACCCAGTTTTTTATTTCGCATTGGCAAGCTGTCCTCTCCTATCTGTGCAAAATGCCCCATGGCTTATGGTACATTCTTCCATATGTTTTGGGAGTGCCCTCCTATCAGTTTCTGGTCTGAAGTCACAGCTTTCATTAGTAATCTTACGCAATTGCCAAATGTCTGTGATCCTCCACGATGTCTATTTGGGTATATAGATGATGATAATATTCCTAGCCGCACAAAAATTTTCCTACACCTGATCTTCTTTTATGCCAAAAAATCTATAGCCATACATTGGAAATCGCAAACCCCTCCTGACGTACTTTTTTGGATCACATTAATCAAACAAGAAATCCTATTGTATGAGATGACCTATGAAGCCAGAGAGTGCCCTAAAAAATTTCTTACAATTTGGTCACTTTGGGTAGACTCTGAAAGCACTATAGCACCTGATGGGAGTGATACCTCCTGATCTTGCAATGTATCTTACTCACTCTGTATGCTTTGTATGTATCTACCCCCCCCCCCCCTTCCTTTTTTCCTTTTTTATGTTCTGGTCAAAATACGCCATTTTCTTTTTTGTGATGGTTCTGTATTTCATGGACATTTTGTTTACTACCATGCTACCCATTTGTATAAATGTTTTTCACCATGATTTTAATTTGCTATCTTCCAATAAAAGTTACCTTTAAAAACAAAAAAAAAGATAATGATCTCAAAAAATGTCTCAGTGGGAGTCCTCATCTTCTGATTTTGAGAAGAGTACACACTGTAAAACTTTGTCCTGATATCACAGGTTCCCTATTACAATATGGTGTTTTGGAACTGAGTGACAGAGGAGGTTTTCTGCCAGTGAAAACTTCCAACACTAGACATGCTCAGGAGACAGTCCCATAGAGGTTTATAGGGACCAAACAAGTCTAAAGGAGTGCAAAACCCACTTAAAGCAGGTCACATACAGATCAGGAGGAGGTTAGTTGCACCTGTCAGTGAATTATGAATAATCTTAGAAGTATCTCAAATTGATGCCATCAACACAAGCCCAAATTGTGTTGGCACAGACCCTATAGTGGATGTGGGCTGGGGAAGGTGGCTTACTGTAAGTCAGGGTGACCAGGCAGGAATTATATGAGAGTGCACTTTAAGAAACCCTGGCTTGAGGAAATAAAGGAGGCTGCTATTGCTGAACTCTTTCTGTAAATGCCAGTTCCCTGGTTGTTATGCAGATGCTATTGTTTAAGTGTTGCCTGAGTCGTTGGAATGCTGACACTTTTCTTACCCTCATTTACAGCATGCTAGTTCCAGGTCTGACCCAAAAATACTTGTCAAATAAAGCCAAACTAACAGCATTTTCAAAAAGAGGCCTCTAATGGCAGCCCCCATACTGCTATCATGAGAGCATCATTGTGTTTTACTGCATCTTTAGTTACAGGATCACATGACAAGTCTGGGATCTGTTTTTAATGGGGTGCAGTAATACAAATTTTCAATGAAATGGTTACAGTAATCCGATTTTTAAACTTGTTGTAAAGGTAAAAGGTTTTTTTGTTTTTTGTTTTTTTTTGTTTTACCTTAATGCATTCTCTGCATTAAGGAAAAAAATGTTTTCGATCCAGCACTGTATATGTCTGCAACAGCTCTTCTCCCCTCTCTCATAGGCTTGGCTGAGAGCAGTGGGAGCCATTACCTCCTTCTACTTGTCAGTCAAACCTGTAAGCAGAGAGTGGGGGGGGGGCAGGGCCAAGCCACGGTGTACGTCTGAATAGACTAACACAGTCTTGCTCAAGATCTAGCCCACACCGGTGCCCTCATAGCAAGCAGCTTGCTATGAGGGCACTGGGACGCGAGGAGGAGCCCAGAACGCTGGCCGGTAACACCAGAAAAGGAGGTTCAGGACAGCTTTGTGGAAAACCATTGCAAAAAGCAGGTAAGTATACAATGTTGGTTGTTAAAAAAAAATCACTTTCAGGGCATATGGTAGTAATTTAAAAAAATAAATACAAATTTCTATGTACTTGTACACAGTAAAAGAAAACCTACCAAGTTTTATTTGCAAAAATAACATAAAAAATAACATCTGTATTTTTTTTTTTTTTTACTTTTTAGCTTTTAAACATGTAATTTTGATAAAATCTTTTCATCGTTATTTTGCTAAAAGGAAAGGAAATCTTAAATGAAGTTAAAGTAATTGGTAACAAAAGAGAATGAATATACAGAAGTACAGATGCTAATGATAGTGCTGTGTGGATAATGGAGAAGAATAGTGGATTTAAAGTGACTGACATAAATTATAGATTGTAAACAGTGTGTGTGGGGTATTTTATAAGTGAGCTTCATTTAAATTAAGACAGAAATTTTGCTCCTCAGCAGATTATGTGCCTTCATTAAGTTTTAAAATCGCCTTTAGAATATTTTATTAAATTCTCTTGACAACTCATTCATTGGGCGTTAAAAAAATGAAGTCTGCAGTAGCACTAGGTGCCATTATGCTGTCCAACTGTTGCATTAGGATATGTCAGCTTTGCTTGCCTAGCACCATTACTACATGATTTCGTGTTGATGAGAAACTAGGAACAAATATTGTATATGAATTTTTATATTTTCTATAAAAAAAAAAATCAGGATCCAGGGCCAGCCTCTGTAGTAAAAGCCTCTGCAGAGGAGAACCCATGAGTCCATTCAGACAAATCAGCCCCATACTTCAGGCAAATCCCAAAATTTGCCAATAAGCCATTCCAAGATGCTGGCAGCCTAAAGATGACACACCTGTCTTAATGTCAGTCATTGTACCCAACGTCTTGAGTAATTACAGGAAGGCCACTTATAGCAACTGCTCAGTGACACACAAGTCAATGACTTTCATGGGTGGAATTCTCTAAGCACTGTAAGTTGTGAAGTCCTATTGAAAAACTAGTGCATGGTGAGTCATAGTATCTAAAGTATCCTAAACAAACCCTTCAGATGAGTCCTCCTTGCATGGGTGAATCGTTTCTTTACAAATGATCCTTTAGAATGGGTGATACAGCAATTCATCCTTTTTCCAGTTCATTAATGGGTAAACGTAAAATCTGTTAAATGAATAGTAAGAGAACACATCTAATTGTACCACCTTAGATGAAAGTACACTCATTAAGCTCCAAATTTAAAAGTGCTTACCTTCAAGGTTCTCTATGGTTCTCTAAATTACTGTTTTACAGCATGCAAGGTGAGCTGTGGATAATGTGGGTATTGAGGTGCTGATTTGGTAGACACCTTCAGGAAAGTAATAGAATCTAATAAACCATTAATACCGGCATTATAAACATTTAGATTTGCATGCAGTAGTACACTATAGTGGGATACAGCCAAACTTGAAGGTGAGCGCTTTTCAATGTTGAATTTACAGAGTGGTATATAAGTGCCGGTTCACACTGGTGCGATGCAAGAACACTGCAAATCCACTGTGTGTTCCCGCATCGCATGTCAGTTCACACTGCCATATGCGAATCGCTGGGGAGTGTCAATACATTGTTAATGACACCCCCAGTTCAGCTTGCATATCGCACTGCGAACTGACAGTTCGGACATGAATCGGATCGCATATGTGTGAGCACACATGCGATCCGATTCTGGTCCGAACAGAAAAAAGGGTCCTGTGCGTGTTTGCACCGAATGCGGTGCGATATCAGCCATACTATCTCTATGGCTGATATCGCACCACACAGACATCGCATGTAATGTGAACGGCAGTGCGCTGCGAATTACATGCAATGTAACATTATTTTAAAACATGTTACTAAAAAGCTGTTGTTTTAAGGAAATGGTACAAGTTAGGAAAACCCCTGTTTGGATTTATGTTTCAACATTGGTCACAAACCAACCAATTTCTTAAATTATTAGAGGTAACCCAGCACTCCTAATTACGGTTTCATAAATTGTAATGGGAAGTTTTCCCAGAATGCACTGAATAGAAAATATGCATATCATATAACTAAAGAATCATCTAAGGGTGTGAATGTTTAGATCTGAAAGATCATATCTCTATATTTGTGGCCATTTTTACTGAGGACAGGTGTGAATCCTACAGTAAGCAACATCAAGTAGCTTGGAGCCACATGAGGTTCCCCAAATTTTGTCTGCTCATCAATCCTTTAAGTCATAGTTTCCCAGCTGGCATCATCTGTACATCTAAGAATACTTCTGCTAGTTCAATTAAACATGGAAACATAGTCTCGTAAAACTCCTCCCGTGAGAGATATAATAGGGACTGCCATTATTAAAACTCTGAAAGTGCTAATTTCCTGACTGTTACATCTACACAATGGTTTTTTTAGTTTCTAATTCACTGATCTGAATCAAGTGCACAGACTAACAATGTCAGAAGTCCTTATATACATATTTGTTTTGGGTCAGAGCCGCTGATAAGGCAGTACAACTGGTCCTGTTGTACTGGGCCCAGACCTCATCAGCTAAAAAGGGGGGCCAAGGGCAACTTTATTGTTCATTTTTTACTAAATTAAGAAATGGATTTCAGTAGACCACACCCCCACTCCTACCCCTTTTTCCAGGGCTTAAATTACATTTCCCTGGGCCTCATCAGTTCAACAGAGGAGCCTAGGAAATGGGACTTTTTTTTTTTTCATTTTCGGGACATAGGAGGGTAAAGTCAGTGCCGCTGTTTCGCTGCACCCCAGGGTGGTGTATGGGGTTGGGGGGCCCTGTCAGGAAGGCTGTAAAGGGCCCCATGATTTATAACAGCAGCCCTGGTTAGAGTGCCAGTGATAGTCAGGCAACTAGTTCAACAGTAGCAACCAATATGTTTCATGGCAGGTTTCTTTTAAGTCTATTTTTGTCATTTTAAAGCAAACCTAAGATGGCACTTTGATACAAATATCTTAAAATAGCTCCTAAGCTCCGGTTCACACTGAGGCAGCGCGTCTTGCAGCGCGACTGCCTCAGGCGACCTGGACACGACAGGGGCGGCGACTTGCAAAACAACTTCTATATAGAAGTCTATGCAAGTCGCCTCAAGTCGCCCCCAAAGTAGTACAGGAACCTTTTTCTAAGTCTGTACAGAACAGGACGCTACTTGTCAGGCGGCTAGGTCGCCTGACAAGTCGTCCTAGTGTGAACCGACCCTAACGCAGCATAGACACAATCCAGTGACACTGCTAACAGTTCAGTTGATTTATCTTGTTGCCTGCTGCATGTAGTTTTTAGAGATCCCGCACATACACAGCAGTCTGTAACAGAAGATCCTGTGAGATCTAAAAGCTACATGGTGGTAAGCTTGGAGTACAGTGCATCAAACATTACTGAAGGGGACAGTGGCTGAGAGACATGAAGCTGTTATTTCCCAGCCCATCAATGGGTTAGGATCTTTAGTAATAAAATCACTGTTTGAAGCAAGCCAGTGCTGAGAGGAATGTATAGGCTGCCTCATTCTAAAATTACTATTTGCCTGGCAGTCAACCTGTAAGTATTGGCTGAATCACATACTTGGAGCATGCATGCAGTCAATGAAGTCAGAAAGAAGTCCTTAGCTGCATACTTGTTCCTGTTCAGTGACTCAGAATGTATTGCTGCAATTTGATCAGCAAGTGTGTATATGTGTGTGTGTGTGTGTGTGTGTGTGTATATATATATATATATATATATATATATATATATATATATACAGTATGTGTACAGCTGTATTTACTCAGTGCAACTTATAACATCCAAGTGATAGCTATAACACCAACATGTCAGCCTTTTTTTCTCTTCCTTTATCTGGAGATCTTTATGGCAGTGCCTTGCCCACCCATAGTTGACTGTTTGTCTCAGGGACTGAAATGCGCCAGGAAAGCACTTTTCATGCTGGGCTAATCAAAATGACCACAGCTGATCACAGTTGAAAGTCAAATGTCTTTGTGCGCCATTGAGAAAGTGATTAGCTACACCTAATTGAGTCATTTTTAGAAGGGGGTGATCCTTTTTACAACTCAGTGATTCTGTTTTTAAATTACCTTATTTTTTTTGTCATGTTGGTGTTATAGCTTTCACTTGGATTACAGCTGGATAAAACAAAAACTGTGTCTGTTTTCATTTCAGGCTGCAGAGCAACATGTGATTATTTTAACCACTTCACCCCCAGAAGGATTTACCCACTTAACGACCAGGCCTTTTTTTGCGATACAGCACTGGGTCGCTTTAACTGACAATTGCGTGGTCATGCGACATTGTACCCAAACAAAATCGATGTCCTTTATTTCCCACAAATAGAGCTTTCTTTTGGTGGTATTTGATCACCTCTGCGTTTTTGTTTTTTTTCGCTATAAACAAGAAAAAACGACAATTTTTTAAAAAAAAAATTTTTACTTTCTGCTATAAAACATACCGAATAAAAAATTTTTTTAAATCAAATTTCTTTATAAATTTAGGCCAATATGTATTCTGCTACACATTTTTTGGTAAAACAAAAAAAAGCGTATATTGATTTGTTTGCGCAACAGTTATAGCGTCTACAAAATAGGGGATAGATTTATGGCATTTTTATTGTTTATTTATTTTTTACTAGTAATTGTGGTGATCAGCGATTTTTAGCAGGATTGCGACGGACAGATCAGACATTTTTTACACTATTTTGGGAACCAGTGACATTATTACAGTAATCAGTGCTAAAAATATGCACTGACATTGTACTAATGACACTGGCAGGGAAGAGGTTAACATCGGGACAATCAAAGAGTTAACTGTGTTCCCTCAGTATGTTTCTAACTATGTGGGGGGATGGGCTGCCTGGGACAACACACAGATCCATCTTCCTGCATAGCAGAAAGACAAGATATTGTGTCGTTTCCCTGTCAGAACAAAGATCTGCCTTGTTTACTTCGGCAGATTCCCGTCCTGTCTCTGCGGGGAACGATCACGGGCAGCCGGCAGACATCAAGTCTGCCGGACCCACTGATTCGGCTCACCCGCTCACAAAACCTCGTGCACGAACCGACATACACCTACGGAGATTCGCACAGCCGAGCCAACTTGCCGCAGTATAACTGCAGTGGCTGGTCAGCAAGAGGTTAAAGGGGGGCGATTCTTTTCTCTTCTTTACCCACTGTGTGTGGGTGTATATATGTGTGTGTATACATAGATAGATGGATAGATAGAGAGATAGATAGATAGATTAGATTATACAGACTTTGTTAGTGTTGTAATGACACTGAGAAAGTCATTACAAAAATGTAATGGCATCTGCAGGTATTTCAGATAATCTGACACGCAACAGGGTTTTGGTAAAACCTTTTGTCAAGTTGGTTAATTTTCTAAGATGCATGGCATGGTAAAGTTGAGCGTGCTGCAGTATCATAGAATTTGTAATGAGACAGGTAGAGTGTATCTTTCAGAGAAAAGACATTACACAAAGGATGCAAAGAAAATAATTAAAACTATACTAGACTTTCAAAACAGTGACATGCATTGACAATATTACTTACATTAAAGTGCTTGTAAAGGCAGAAGGTTTTTATCTTAAAACATTCTATGCATTAAGATCAAAAAACTTCTGTGTGCGGCAGCCCCCCCCCATACTTAGTTGAGCCCCATATAGTTCCAGCGATATTGTAGGAGTGTCTTGGCTGCCCAGGACTCCCCTGCTCATTGGCTGAGATAGCAGCACGGTGCCATTGGCTCCCACTGCTGTCAATTAAAGTCAGTCAGCCAATAAGGAGAGAAATGGGGCCGGGCCACGGCTTCATCTCTGAATGGACACACGGAGCTGCAGCTCGACTCGAGTGCCCCCATAGCAAGCTGCTTGCTGTGGGGGCACTCAACAGGAAAGAGGGTCCAGGAGCACCAAAGATGGACCTGAGAAGAGGAGGATCTGGGCTGCTTTGCGCAAAACCGTTACACAGGGCAGGTAAGTATAACATGTTAGTTATTTTTAACTGAAAAAAAAAAAGAACTTTAGTATCACTTTAAGTTATTTGTCATCCCCAAGATGATTCCCTTTTAAAATAGCAATTCTTTCTGCATTTACAGTAACTCTTAGCACTGAAATGAATGCCATGTGCTGACAGACCTCAGGTCACATGATAAAAGGAAAACCTACTAGGTTGCATTTTACCTTCACCTTTTACTGCTAGAAGGGTATAAAGAGGGCTACTTCCATGCCAGGGAACCAAGTTACAGTGACTGGCAGTCAGCTGGTGTTATCAGAAGTTGTAGTGTTTAAGAGGAACAAATGATCTCTCAAATGTGGTCAGATTACAAGGGGAATTCTAAGAAAGGGAAATTTTTTCTCTGTTATTGAAATGTTATTACTCTTGTGGAAGTGTCATGTACACATTGAACTTTTTCTCTATTTCGGTTCTAAAAGGAACTGTATGATGATAAAACTGAAATGGATATTCGCTTGTTCTGTTCATCCTACTAAAAATATTGTTAGACTTGACTAGGAATTACATTCAGGAAATAGGTGGAGTGCGTTTTAGATTTTTAAAAATATCATTATTAAATTTTTTATTTTTTAGAGATTTTAAAAGCATACACTAGGAACACACCAACAGACATTTGAAATATTATATTCATAATGTATTGTAAATGTATGTGTTTCATATTTTCCTGTAATGTCAAAGAGTTTATTTTTCTATATTTCCTTATTTCAGTCAAATCATAACAGGTCATCCTACCACCAAGGTGTATCCATATAAATTCCTTTCCTACGGTGTCAACACTTAGGGCCCAGTTCACAATAGTGTAATTTGTCCTGCGTCTGTTGTCATGCTGCATAGCACAGCAATAGAAATCCCATTATTCCCTAGGGTGGCCATTGACATCAGTATAACATGGTGCTGTACGATTTTTTTGCAGATGCTTCTTTTGGAGCAGCATAGTGCGTATTTGGCCACGTAGACTTCAATGGATGCACATAAAAAGCTCATAAAAAATACATGTTTTTGGCAGGGTTTTTTTTTTTTTTAACAATCAGTCTCCTCCTTCTCCTACTAAAAAACCCCATGAAAATGCATCAAAAATGCATGTAAAAATACATGATTATGCAGCAGCACTAGTGTCAGTCTAGGCTTAGGCATTAGCTATGGTGTTATTACTCTTTCCTGCACGCTCCTGCGTTGGACTGCAAGTGGCCGTAACAATGCCAATTGCCCTATCACCTTCTACTGTAGTCTCTGCAGTAAAGCTGTCATATTCAGCCACTGCTGGAGGACGCACAAGTCAAGAGTCTTCAGGATGCACAAAGTGTAGGGATAGAAAACATGAGCAAAGCAAAGGAAAACTCTCTCTTTCTTGTATGATACAAGATGCAGGAAAAGTCATAGATGGCTGTGTTATAGGTAGCTAACAGTCATATCTGACTATGCCTGTATCCTGTACTGTAGTCCAAGAAAAGAAGTTTACTGGAAAAAAAAAAAAAAAAATCAAATTGTTTTCAAAAACTGCACAAACGTGTGCTCATAGCATGTAACCGCACATGTTCATGTATTAAAGTGACGATAAACAATATATTCATTTTCCTAAAATAACCCATACCCATCCACTGCTTAAAGCAGAGTTCCAATATGATTTTTTTTTCTTTAAATCTATCTCTTACTATCATATAATGTCCATTTAGCAATGGATAGTCTCATAAATAGCGCCGCTTTCATGAATATTTTATTAAAAAAATTACCTTATATTATTGCTGCTAGGGCACTCCCATCTTACTTGTGGGCAGACGAAGCTCACAAGCATAAACTTCCGGGATATTACCAGCATGCACCGCCCGTTCTCGCGCATGTGCAGTAAGCACAGCAAGCGGCGCAGGAAACTTCTAATGTTGCCATTACAACAGGCGTCGGAAGTGCCCGCCCCGTTGTAATGACAACCATGATAAGCCTATCAAATACCAAGATTCTAGCCCTCGCCGCTGCCTGGGAACTCCTGGGAAATGACACACATCTCCCAGGAGAGCAAGCAAGCACAGGTGACGAGGGAAATGACTTCAGGTGCCACAGAGAGGAAGGGGCAGATTACAAGGGACATGATAGCAACAGCCCTGAACAAGTAAGTAAAAAAAAAAATTTTTTTTTTCCAAATGCTGTTGCTGATGTTTATTGCTGATGAATACTGTAAAGTTTATTTTATGGGTGGAACTCTGCTTTAATGGACCTGTAATCTATTTTTCACAACATTTTTTTACTGTGTTTTTCTGCCTCCTTGTAATGTCCCCTGTGATTTCCAGGATCTCTCCCCCCCCCCCTTTAATTCAGTTGGTTTGAAAGGAGCAGTGCACATTAGTTGTAGTCATGTGCACTGCTTTATGCACTACAAATCCCATAGTCCATAGTCCTGAGTCCAGTGATGGCGAACCTTGGCACCCCAGATGTTTTGGAGCTACATTTCCCATGATGCGCATGCACTCTGCAATGTTGTTGAGCATCATGGGAAATGTAGTTCCAAATCATTGGGGGTGCCAAGGTTCGCCATCACTGCCCTAGTCCATCTCAGGAGTGAGCAAGAGAGAGGAAGTCTATGTTCCTACATACAGTGAGACCATGGAGAATGAACGTTGCCACCCTCTAACATGTAGATGGATCACAGCAACAAAAGGAAAACTAGTTTAGGGGAGGCTGGGAGCAACAGCTGGTTCTTTTTGAGTTAACAGTACATACTTAAATAGATTTTATTTTTTTCAAATAGTTTGGTGTTACTTTAAGTAAGCATTGTGCAGCCACTGCAAGCACAATCCTTATCAGCAGCGATTGACCATAAAAATCCAGCCTGACTGATTCACTATTCTGAGCCAGGGGTGTCTGAATGTAGCTTTAGACATAACAATCATCACTTAAAACTGCCTGGACAGCTGACAATCATCTTGCTTCTAGAGGTATTTACAACAATGTGATCAGCTTTGATGTAGCAATTGTCAGTATCCTTGTTAGTTTACCAAACACTTTTTCTTCTGAGATCACCTAATTACCTCTTATCTTATTTCTGTCCTAGAGTAGTGTAAATCTAAGTTGAGTTTCTAACAACAAAGATAGGAGGAATTTCAAAGTGTTTATTTTTAAGTGTGAAACGCTGATATGCTACCCCATATCCTGGCCAAGTGTGAGATCTCAACTGCTTCTTATAATTTACTTCTTTAAAGTCCTTTGTTTGACCAGGAGTCCAAAACATTTACATGATCAATATCTGCTGCTTCAGGGGAAGATTTTTTTTTTTTTTTGCTTCTGCTGACAAGTGTGAATATATTGATTTGGCTATTTACTATTTTTATTCTGTTTCTTGCTAGTCGATAAGCAAGATCAAGAGTATACCACTTTTTTGTATTACTGCTTGTAGTTTGTTCTCAAGATACATTTTTGATTAATCACAAATGCACCCAGGGTCACGGAGAGCAAATGTGTTTGTCGAGTGTCAGCTAAGGCTGTCAGATAAATATCTTAAGCTCAGGCCAGGGTTCATGCCACAGCTTCAGGCTTCGCCAAACGATTCCCCTTGTTGAGGAAGATAACAGCCACGCTACAGGCAATGGAGAGGTTTTACTCACTGAAAGAGCTGACCTTGCCACTTGTTTCTTCAGGCAGGTGAAATGGGTTATTAAGTGACAAATTGTATTTTAAAATATATATATATATATTTAAAGTTCTGAGTAACCAATATTCACCACAGAAGTTAACTCGTACGCTTTAATCTAATATAGTGATGACTAGTTAACTCTCTATTAATATTGTTTACCATTATCACCAAAAGTGAAACTAAAAGAAAACCCCAATTTTTGGGTTGACCCCAAAACAGGTATAGTGAGGATATCTTCCAATGGGGACACTACTTCTGGTGACATCACTTTAGAGGGATTTTGTAACTTCCTGTCTTAGCGATGGCACAGGAAGTGAAGGGAAGCAGATGGCAAAAATAAACCTAGGGTTATACCGATGCCTAATCCAATACCTGGGCAGTCAGGGGTGATCGGTGCGGCGGTGGGGGGAGTTAAAAGCACCGATCTCCCTGTATAGATTTCAATGATGCAGCTGACAGCCGATTCCCCTATTTTGTAATCTATACAGGGAGATTGGTACTTGTAACTCCCCCACCACCGCACTGATTGCCCCTGACTGTCCCCTGTGTCCTTCTCCATGTCCTCCTCTGTGTACTCCTCCGATCCCCCTCTCTGCTCTCCTCCGGTCCTCCTCCAGTCCCCCTCCGTGTCCTCGGTGCTCCTCCTGTCTCCCTCCCTTTCCTCCGGTCCTCCAGTCCCCCTCAGTGTCCTCTGGTCTTCCTCCAGTCCCCCTCCATGTCCTCCGTCCTGCTCCGGTCCCCCTCTGCCTTCTGTCCTCCTCAGGTCCCCCCCTGTCCCAGATCTGTCAAGATGGAGAGCGGAGGAAGGAGGCAGTCATTTACCGGCTCCTTCCTTTTCTGAATGCATAGAGTCAGTGATCACTGACTCTGTCCATTCATAACTGAGCAGAGTAAATTATGTTTATGACTGTAACGAGACCCTTTGCTCGCTCGGTTCCACTCTCCCGACACTCCTCTGCAGCTATTGAATCAGATTGCAACGTCTGATGGTTCGGTCATCCAATGTTCCGGGATTAGAACTACAGCTTTGTGCCGTTCTAACCCAGTTGTGATAGCTCAGAACAAACACCAGGCAAGGTTGTATGTAAGTTCAAACAGGAATCTATCTTTATTGACAAAATACAGGCTTTTATACACTCAAAGTGGAGGTGCAGACCTCCTGCTCATATTACTGTAACAATACAGCTGTAACCTAATTAACCTAATTAACATGAGCTAATTAACTAATCCCTTTAGACAGCCTAGATGACTCAGACATGACCGTTAGGCCAGACTGGCCATCTTGTAGTTCAGAAAATCCAATCAACATTATCACAATCAACATAAACTCTTCTTTACACAATGGCAGAGTTAATTAACACAAATAACAATGGGGATCTAATGACTCTTAGATCCCATAGTAGACTTATTTACAGTACACATTTTAGCAGACAATAGACAGACAGGTGTTGGAATTTACATCAGCATCTCCTAACAGTATCTGTCCCAGCATTATGAATCAGTCACTATTCCAATATGGCAAATCCAGGGTCCCCAGAATCTGTGTGTCCTGGGGGACCAGGACCCGAATCCACAGTAATACCACCTCAAGAATCCCCAGGCATACAGCTCACAAAGAGCACCGTCCCCCCAAATGCAAGGGCCCCCGATCGATCGGCAAGAGGCTAGCATACTGTCCCCTCCAAAAGTCTCTCTCCCGGCTAGGTCTGTCACAATGACGCTCCCGTCTATGAACGGAGAGGAGAATCTGTCCCCAGTCCATTATTTTTCAGTGCAGCTGAGACTGCAGAAAAATGGACTGGGGAATCTGTGTCCTCAGTCCCTTTCCCTGTCTCAAAGGGGAGATGTCAGGGGTCTATTTAGACCCCTGATATCTCACCAAAGCCCCCCCAGCAGGGCTGATAAAAAAAAATTATAATAATAAAAAAGTAATAAATATTTAAAAGGTAAAATTGTAAAAAAAAAAAAAAATATATAAATTGTAAAAAAAAAAAAACTGTAAAAAATAAATAAAATAAAACTAAAAGCTACTGACACAGTCCACTGTCACGTGACATTAAAAAAAAGTATCGGTAGTGGCGAGTACTTTAAAAAAAAGTATCGGTACTTGGTCTTAAAAAAGTGGTATCGGTGCAACCCAAGTTATAACTCTCCCTTACTGTATCAAAAATTGAAAAAAAAAGCTTTGTATTTAGTTCTGCTTTAACTATGTGTGCCTACTCTCCTGAGCATTGCCACATCTCTTTTATGTCAGTGCAGTACAACTGATGGAACAAGTTCACAGTAGTTTCCACCAACTGCATGTTGCAATAGACTAATTTAGGAAGTGAATAGGCAATACAGAAAAAAGTGTGCAAATTTAATTTTTTGCTAAATGTTGGTGCTGGTCAAGCAAAATTTAGATCTTTCATACACCAACCTTTCTGGCAGCTTTTCTGTATTTCTTTCCGACTCAACGCACTCAATATGTGTTTGTTTTTTTAACAAAACCCCTGAAACCCATCTGAAACCACTTTGACTCCATGGCACTGTTTTTGCTAACAGAAATCGGTGGTAAGAAGTTTATCCCTTGGCTGTCCACTGCTCAGCAGACCAGCCTTGTTGATCACCCCTCGTTCTGATATCTGGAATGCCTCAGGACCCTGTGAGGTCCCAGTGATATGGCAGCCAGTGGACAACAGGAAGAGACATGGGTACTAAAGACCTGACCCTCCTACAGTACAGAGAAGAAGGAAAAGACCTGGTCACATGACCAGAATTTTAGGTAAGTAAATTGAATTAAATTGAGTATAGGTAGTTTTTTTAACTATAGATTAGGTACATGGGGTGGAATAGAGGAGTCCTCTTTCCAGATATAATATTCCTTAGCCAGTCTATCCAGTAAACCATGTCTCTGGATCTACTAATCATTTGCACATGTGGCTAAACATAAAAGCAACATCTGCTTTTCGTCATATTCTCAGTTTGAATTGGCCAGGTTTGCAAGAAGTTTACTTTAGGCATTGTACCCCACTGGTACTGCAGTGCTAATCCCCCACCTTAAAAATTCTGAAGACAGGTTTCGATCATAATGTAAAAAACAATGATCTCTCCATAACTGTTCCCTGGAAAACCTAAATTAATAGGAGAGAAGCGTGCACATTCACTCAAAAATACAGAAAAATGCGTGTAACAAGCCAATTACCATTCTATTGGTAGACCAGTATAAGGAACTGTTTAGCTGGCTGTTGATTGAAGCTTGAACTTGTGTTACCACTAATGATAAGAAACCACTATGTGTACCTAGGCATAAAATGAGTGGTCTTACTGCCTTATGAAGTAACTTGGCCAGTAATCTAGTTCATGTAGCCAGTATTACCAATAAATGTTGAGTTTTTCCTTTGCTCACATGTCTACCAGAGCTCCATATTATTGTAGCTTGTCCTAATAAAACCAGCTTTTCCAAACTAACTCTTTCATACCCAGCTCAATCCATTACATCAAGACAATCCAGCAGAGGAGAAAATTCAACAGTACAACATTATAGACAGGGAAATTACCACTAAACCCAAGGAAAACAACACTGCTTTACAAACAGATACCTATTTGTTCTTCATTAATTTGTGTTTGGTTTACTGTTTTCAAGTAGAGAGTGTCAGACTAGTGCAGAGATTGTGTTATTGATTTTGAAATACAAGCAATGCTGAGGAAAACGCAGTGAACGTTGCATGAATATATAGCAGTGATAGGATCAGAAAGGTCATAGGGGATGTTACAGAGCTCACAGAGAGAAGGCTTTCTGAATCTAGTGCTGAATGTGTGCGCAAAAATTTCATTGTTGGAATCAAAGACTGAAAATTATGACTGCTAAGGACTGAAAACAACCCAGCCCATAAAAGTTTACTGTAAATTATTGAAGCATATTTACACTTCTTTTAAAGCTGAATTCTAGGCAAAACTCTAAATACACAGTGGAAAAACATAAATGAGAGCTGTTTACCTGCCGAAAGGATAAAGGATTTTTATTATGGTCCATCCAGTGTTGAGAATTACACAGTTCTGCTACACAATACAGTCCTGCCTGGCAGGGGAGGGTGGGGCAATATTTCTCTGTTGTATTTTTACTTTCACATAACCCCTTCATGATAGAAAGTAAAATAAATCCAAATGCCTGAACACAGTTTCTCTACTTTGACATGTATTAGTAAAACTGTACATCTCATTGCAACTACTTAGTGTATCTATGCAAATTATATCTCTTTTTTATAGGACAAATTGGCCTTTCATTTAGTTCTAGATTGTAATTAAAAGTAAATTGTAAGTAAAAATGTCCAAATTGGGCCCAATTAGCCATATTCCCTCCCCGGTGTCATGTGACTCAGTTTTACAAGGTCTCAGGTGTGAATAGGGAGCAGGTGTGTTAATTTTGGTGTTATTGCTCTCACTCTATCATAGTGGTCATTGGAGGTTCAACATGGCACCTAATGACAAAGAACTCTCTGAGGATCTGAAAAAAAGAATTGTTGCTCTACATAAAGATGGCTTAACCACTTCAGCCCCGGAAGGATTTACCCCCTTCCTGACCAGAGCTCTTTTTACAATTTGGCACTGCGTCGCTTTAACTGCTAATTGCGCGGTCATGCAATGCTGTAACCAAACGAAATTTGCGTCCTTTTCTTCCCACAAATAGAGCTTTCTTTTGATGGTATTTGATCACCTCTGCCGTTTTTATTTTTTGCGCTATACACGGAAAAAGACCGAAAATTTTGAAAACAAATGATATTTTCTACTTTTTGTTCTAAAAAAAATCCAATAAACTCAATTTTAGTCATACATTTAGTGTGTAATGTATTTGGCCACATGTCTTTGGTAAAAAAAATGTCAATAAGTGTATATTTATTGGTTTGCGCAAAAGTTATAGCGCCTACAATCTAGGGTACATTTTCTGGAATTTACACAGCCTTTAATTTATGACTGCCTATGTCGTTTCTTGAGGTGCTAAAATGGCAGGGCAGTACAAAACCCCCACAAATGACCCCATTTTGGAAAGTAGACACCCCAAGGAAATTGCTGAGAGGCATGTTGAGCCCATTGAATATTCATTTTTTTTTGTCCCAAGTGATTGAATAATGACAAAAAAAAAAAAAAAATTACAAAAAGTTGTCACTAAATGATATATTGCTCACACAGGCCATGGGCATATATGGAATTGCACCCCAAAATACATTTAGCTGCTTCTCCTGAGTATGGGGATACCACATGTGTGGGACTTTTTGGGAGCCTAGCCGCATACGGGGCCCCGAAAACCATTCACTGCCTTCAGGATTTCTAAGGGCGTACATTTTTGATTTTACTCCTCACTACCTATCACAGTTTTGAAGGCCATAAAATGCCCAGATGGCACAAACCCCCCCCAAATGACCCCATTTTGGAAAGTAGACACCCCAAGCTATTTGCTGAGAGGCATGTTGAGTCCATGGAATATTTTATATTTTGACACAAGTTGCGGGAAAGTGACAATTTATTATTTTTTTTTTTTTGCACACAGTTGTCACTAAATGATATATTGCTCACACAGGTCATGGGCATATGTGGAATTGCACCCCAAAATACATTCTGCTGCTTCTCTTGAGTACGGGGATACCACATGTGTGGGACTTTTTAGGAGCCTAGCCGCGTACGGGACCCCGAAAACCAATCACCGCCTTCAGGATTTCTAAGGGTGTACATTTTTGATTTCACTCTTCACTGCCTATCACAGTTTCGGAGGTCATGGAATGCCCAGGTGGCACAAACCCCCCCCAAATGACCCCATTTTGGAAAGTAGACACCCCAAGCTATTTGCTGAGAGGCATTGTGAGTATTTTGCAGCTCTCATTTGTTTTTGAAAATGAAGAAAGACAAAATAAAAAATTTTTTTTTCTTTTTTTAATTTTCAAAACTTTGTGACAAAAAGTGAGGTCTGCAAAATACTCACTATACCGCTCAGCAAATAGCTTTGGGTGTCTGCTTTCCAAAATGGGGTAATTTGGGGGGGGTTTGTGCCACCTGGGCATTCCATGGCCTCCGAGACTGTGATAGGCAGTGAAGAGTGAAATCAAAAATTTACGCCCTTAGAAAGCCTGAAGGCGGTGCTTGGTTTTCGGGGTCCCATACGCGGCTAGGCTCCCAAAAAGTCTCACACATGTGGTATCCCCGTACTCAGGAGAAGCAACAGAATGTATTTTGGGGTGTAATTTCACATATTCCCATGGCATGTTTGAGCAATATATCATTTAGTGACAACTTTGTGCAAAAAAAAAAAAAAAATTTGTCTCTTTCCTGCAACTTGTGTCACAATATAAAATATTCCATGGACTCGACATGCCTCTCAGCAAATAGCTTGGGGTGTCTACTTTCCAAAATGGGGTCATTTGGGGGGGGTTTGAACTGTCCTGGCATTTTATGCACAACATTTAGAAGCTTATGTCACACATCACCCACTCTTCTAACCACTTGAAGACAAAGCCCTTTCTGACACTTTTTGATTATATGAAAAAATTATTTTTTTTTGCAAGAAAATTACTTTGAACCCCCACACATTATATATTTTTTTTAAGCAAATGCCCTACAGATTAAAATGGTGGGTGTTTAATTTTTTTTTTTCACACAGTATTTGCGCAGCGATTTTTCAAACGCATTTTTTGGGGAAAAAACACACTTTTTTACATTTTAATGCACTAAAACACACTATATTGCCCAAATGTTTGATGAAATAAAAAAGATGATCTTAGGCCGAGTACATGGATACCAAACATGACATGCTTTACAATTGCGCACAAACGTGCAGTGGCAACAAAATAAGTACATTTTTAAAAGCCTTTAAAAGCCTTTACAGGTTACCACTTTAGATTTACAGAGGAGGTCTACTGCTAAAATTACTGCCCTCGATCTGACCGTCGCGGTGATACCTCACATGCATGGTGCAATTGCTGTTTACATTTGACGCCAGACCGACGCTTGCGTTCGCCTTAGCGCGAGAGCAGGGGGGACAGGGGTGCTTTTTTTTTTTTTTTTTTTTTTTTTTTTTTCCTTTATTATTTTTTTGCTTTTTTATCTTATTTTAAAACTGTTCCTTTCATTTTTTTTTTTTTTAATCATTTTTACTGTTATCTCAGGGAATGTAAATATCCCCTATGATAGCAATAGGTAGTGACAGGTACTCTTTTTTGAAAAAATTGGGGTCTATTAGACCCTAGATTTCTCCTCTGCCCTCAAAGCATCTGACCACACCAAGATCGGTGTGATAAAATGCTTCCCCAATTTCCCAATGGCGCTATTTACATCCGGCGAAATCTAAGTCATAAAATGCTCGTAGCTTCCGGTTTCTTAGGCCATAGAGATGTTTGGAGCCACTCTGGTCTCTGATCAGCTCTATGGTCAGCTGGCTGAATCACCGGCTGCATTCTCAGGTTCCCTGTTGAGACAGGAGAGCCAGAGAAAAACACGGAAGACGATGGGGGGGGGGCATTCTCTCCCACTGCTTGTAAAAGCAGTCTAGAGGCTAATTAGCCGCTAGGATTGCTTTTACATGAAAGCCGACCGCTGGCTGAAAAGAATGATACCAAGATGATACCTAAACCTGCAAGCATCATTCTGGTATAACCACTCAAAGTCGTGAATGCTGTACCTGAAGACAAAAAAATGGTTAACAATAAAGCACAGTAAACGGTAAAGTATAAAAAATTGCATACCTGAAAAGCAAACATGATAAAACATAATAACAATAAAACATTGCAGAATAGAATACAGTAAAAAAGAGCAGAACAATAGAGAGAATAGAGAGAGAGAGAATAGAGAGAGAACAATAAAACGACAACTATTATTTTTTATTTTATATTTTTGTTTTTGTTTTTTTTTTGCACTTTTTTTGTAACTGTAACTTTTATAACTGTAACCGGTTCCAGGTTCGGGTCTCTCAAAATGTGATGGCATCTTGGGAGACCCTGTGAAAGTGTGCCTAGTCTGTGCAATGCTGTACCCTACGCTAATACTCAGCTAGTGAATGGTAGCATTCAAAACATTCACCAATGCAAAGACCAGGATTGTCAGGACAGGAGGGACAATAATAGCGGGTGTCACGCCTATATCCGCGCTTGCTGCAGACACAACATCTTTTTTGGGGGGGTTCGTTGGGTAGGGGTACTCGGGAGGACATAAAGAAAATGCCTCTCATGCAGCCGACTGCATTTGGTTGGGGATGTGAATGGGGGAAATACGGGCGCTGCAGAAGTGGTGGGTTCCCAATTAGGATTGGCGAATGCAGCAGGAAGGGCATTATGGGCACGACGGGCCTGTGTTTGTCTTCTTGGTGGCAGCGGGACACTATTTGTGCTTGCCACCTCACCAGCTTGAACTGCACTTATGGGACTCGCCACGTCACCAAGTGTTACTGCAGTGCTGGTTTGACTACGACCGGGGTGTACTAGGCCGCTGGCGCTTGCCAGTTCACCAAAACGCTACCAAAAAAACTGTTAACGATCGCAGGGATCAGGCCTGACTCTGCGAACGCTGCAGTTATGCGTTTAGTGTTTTGTAAGTGACAGTGATCGATCGATACTGCACTTGGGTGGGCTGGGCTGGGCTGGGCCGGGCGGAGGGGCAAAACGCAGGTGCTAGCAGGTATCTGGGCTGATCCCACTAACACTGCGTTTTTGGGAACCCTAAACTGCTGGGGACGCCAGTATAGATCTGATCGGATCAGATCAGATATTGATCAGTTCAGATACTATACCACTAAGGGAGGTGTATGGTGCGTGCGTGGGTGTTAGCGCTACTGGCACTAACCTGATGCTGCCTGGGGCTGGTGCTTGCCAGTTCACCAAAATGCTACCAAAAAAACTGTTAGCGATCGCAGGGATCAGGCCTGACTCTGTGAACGCTGCAGTTATGCGTTTAGTGTTTTGTAAGTGACAGTGATCGATCGATACTGCACTTGGGTGGGCTGGGCTGGGCCGGGCGGAGGGGCAAAACGCAGGTGCTAGCAGGTATCTGGGCTGATCCCGCTAACACTGCGTTTTTGGGAATCCTAAACTGCTGGGGACGCTAGTATAGATCTGATCGGATCAGATATTGATGCGTTCAGATACTATACCACTAAGGGAGGTGTACGGTGCGTGGGTGTTAGCGCTACTGGCACTAACCTGACGCTGCCTGGGGCTGGTGCTTGCCATTTCACCAAAACGCTACCAAAAAAACTGTTAGCGATCGCAGGGATCAGGCCTGACTCTGCGAACGCTGCAGTTATGCGTTTAGTGTTTTGTAAGTGACAGTGATCGATCGATACTGCACTTGGGTGGGCTGGGCCGAGCCGGGCGGAGGGGCAAAACGCAGGTGCTAGCAGGTATCTGGGCTGATCCCGCTAACACTGTGTTTTTGGGAACCCTAAACTGCTGGGGACGCTAGTATAGATCTGATCGGATCAGATATTGATCCGTACAGATACTATACCACTAAGGGAGGCGTATGCTGCGTGCGTGGGTGTTAGCAGTACTGGCGCTAATCTGACGCTGCCTGGGGCGACGCATATCACCGCCGGGCGATCAGGGGGCTAAATCTTTATTCGGTAATAAACGGCGGGTGCCCTGACACTATAAAAAATAAACAAACTAACCAGCATCACCCGTAACGGTTATACAGTGATCAGTGGTGAAAGGGTTAACTAGGGGGCAATCAAGGGGTTAAAACATTTATTAGGTAGTATATGGGGGTCCCTGTCGCTATAAAACGCTGACGGCGAACCTAAATATTTACCTCACTAACTAGCGTCACCAGCGACACTAATACAGCGATCAGAAAAATGATCGCTTAGCGACACTGGTGACGGGGGGTGATCAAGGGGTTAAAACTTTATTAGGGGGGGTTAGGGGGGTATCCTAGACCTAAAGGGGGCCTAACACTCACTGCCCTAACACTGTAACTGTCACAAAGTGACACCAATACAGTAATCAGAAAAAAAAAAAAAAAACCTGCTTGGTGTCAGTTTGTGACAGGGGGGGGGTAATTGGGGGGGGGGATCGGGGGGGATCGGGGGGGGGGGATCGGGGTGTTTTGTGTGCCTGGCATGTTCTACTGTGTGTGTGTGTGTTGTGCACTCACATTGCAGTCTTCTCTCCTCGGCCCGGAACGGAAAATACCGAGCCGAGGAGAGATGACATCATTTCCTCTGCCTCTGTGTACAATACAGAGGCAGGGAAATGATCCCATTGGCTGGGAGCGATCGCGAGGGGGGGGCCACGAATGGATGGCCTCCCCCTCACCACCGATCGCCGGGGGAGATTTGCCAACCGCCGCAGGCACCGGGGGGGGGGTCCGATCGGACCCCCCACCCGCGGGCAGGCAAGGACGTACCTGTAAGTCCTTTTGCCTGCCCGTGCCGCTCTGTCGACGTATATAGTCGTGCGGCGGTCGGCAAGTGGTTAAGCTATAAGAATATTGCCAAGACCCTGAAACTGAGCTGCAGCATGGTGGCCAAGACTATACAGCGCTTTAACAGGACAGGATCCCCTCAGAGCAGACCACTGCCTTGCTAAAGAAGCTGAGGGTAAAGGTGAAGGACTCGCCAAGCATGTCTCCAGACCTAAACCCAAGTGAGCACCTGTGGGGCGTCCTCAAACAGAAGGTGGAGGAGCGCAAGGTCTCTAACATCCACCAGATCTGTGATGTCGTCATGGAGGAGTGGAAGAGGACTCCGGTGGCAACCTGTGAAGCTCTGGTGAACTCCATGCCCAAGAGGGTTAAGGCAGTGCTGGAAAATGGTGGCCACACAAAATATTGATACTTTGGGCCCAATTTGGTAATTTTCACTTAGGGGTGTGCTCACTTTTGTTGCCAGCGGTTTAGACATTAATGGCTGTGTGTTGAGTTATTTTGAGGGGACAGCAAATTTACACTGTTATACAGGCTGTACACTCACTACTTTACATTGTAGCAAAGTGTCATTTCTTCAGTGTTGTCACATGAAAAAATATAAAGAATATTTACAAAAATGTGAGGGGTGTACTCACTTTTGTGATATACTGTACATTTGTATGCAAAACTGTTTAAACTGATGCTAGATATATATAGACAATTCTATAACTAAGAAGGTGGTGAAAGACGTGCCCACCCTTTCCTGAACTGTGCATCTCCAGAACCTGGTTCAATTTTTCACCTCCAAAATGGGCCTACATTTATGTGTTGCTCATAGAGCACACAAAATATGCACGCTTTTTTTTTTTTTCTGTTTTTTTTATACATTATTTTGTTCTTCCAATAAACTTTCTAATCTAAAGTTATAGCAAATTAATTTTTACCAAATTAACAAAACTAGTTTAAAACAACCAAAAGGGAAAATGGACATTACTTTTTTTCTGATAAGGAAAAAGGGATAAAGACTTTTTGGTAAGAGGAAAATCTTAAACATCTGAGACCAATCTGATCTAATACTAAATCAAGAATTTGTCACACACGAGTTAGCTACCAGATTTGTGTAAATATAAAATGTAAATGTTTGTGTTTTTGAAAGGTAGCCGTGTTTATGAGACCACATGTTAAAAAAATATTTGTCTTATTGATCATTCAACAATACTTGATAAAATATTCACTGTTTAGTGAAAGGGTAACAATATGTGAGCATCTGCAGAGTTTTTATTTTTTTATTGCATGGTATTGACAAATTTACCATGTGATTTTGAACGGCATTCAGACTTTATAAAGAATGCTACAAGAAATGTAAGGGTGGAATTAGGGCGGCTATGATAGAACACGAAAGACACATAGCGGAGGAGAGCAAAAAAAAATCCCAAGAAATTCTTTAAGTATGTAAACAATAAAAAAGGAGGACAGACCATATTAGCCCCATAAAGAATGAGGAAGGACATCTGGTTACAAAGGATGGGGAGATGGCAAAGGTATTGAATTTATTCTTCTGCTCAGTCTTCACAAGGGAATCGGGGGGGCTTCAGTAACCAAAACTGCAGTGTTTATCCTTCTTATGACACATCACAGGAAGCACCTCCATGGTTAACAGAGGACAGAATTAAAATTAGACTTGGGAAACTTAACATTAATAAATCACCGGGACCAGATAGCTTGCATCCGAGCGTACTCAGGGAACTCAGTCAAGTGATTGCCAGACCATTGTTCCTAATTTTTACTGACAGTCTACTGACTGGAATGGTACCAGGTGATTGGAGAAAAGCCAGTGTAGCACCAATATTTTAAAAGGCCCCAAAATACATCCCTGGGAATTACGGGCCTAACATCAATAGTATGCAAGCTCTTGGATGATAAGGGACTATATACAAGATTTTAGTAACGAGAACGGTATCATTAGCCGTAATCAGCATGGATTCATGAAGAATTGTTCTTGCCAAACCAAACTATTAACCTTCTATGAGGAGGTGAGTTGCCATCTAGATAAAGGAAGGCCCGTAGACGTGGCTGGATTTTGCAAAAGCATTTGACACAGTTTCCCTTAAAAGTTTACTGTACAAAATAAGGTCTGTTGTCATGAACCATACAGTGAGTACATGGATTGAAAACTTGCTACAAGGGCGAGATAAATGGGGAGTACTCGGAATGGTCAGAGGTGAGTAGTGGGGTCCCCCAGGGTTCTGTGCTGGGACCAATCCTATTCATTTTGTTCATAAACGACCTGGAGGATGGGGTAAATAGTTCAATCTCTGTATTTGTGGACGATACTAAGCTAAGCAGGGCAATAACTTCTCCGCAGGATGTGGAAACCTTGCAAACAGATCTGAACAAATTTATGGGGTGGGCAACTACATGGCAAATGAGGTTTAATGTAGAAAAATGTAAAATAATGCAATTGGGTGGCAAAAATATGAATGCAATCTATACACTGGGGAAGAACCTCTGGGGAAATCTAGGATGGAAGAGGACCAGGGGGTTCTAGTAGATGATTGCCTTAGCAATGGAATGCAATGCCAAGCTGCTGCTAACAAAGCAAACAGAATATTGGCATGCATTAAAAAGGGGATCAACTCCAGAGATAAAACAATTCTCCCGCTCTACAAGACTCTGGTCCGGCCGCACCTGGAGTATGCTGTCCAGTTCTGGGCACCAGTCCTCAGGAACGATGTACTGGAAATGGAGCGAGTACAAAGAAGGACAACTAAGCTAATAAAGGGTCTGGAGGATATAAGTTATGAGGAAAGGTTGCAAGCACTGAACTTATTCTCTCTGGAGAAGAGACGCTTGAGAGGGGATATGATTTCAATTTATAAATACCCTACTGGGGACCCCACAATAGGGATAAAACTTTTTGCGGAAGGGAGTTTAACAAGACACGTGGCCACTCAATAAAATTAGAAGAAAAGAGGTTTAAACTTAAACTACGTAGAGGGTTCTTTACTGTAAAAGTGGCAAGGATGTGGAATTCCCTTCCACAGGCGGTGGTCTCAGCGGGGAGCATCAATAGTTTCAAAAAACTATTAGCTAAGCACCTGAACGACCGCAATATACAGGGATATACAATGTAATACTGACATATAATCACACATAGGTTGGACTTGTGTCTTTTTTCAACCTCACCTACTATGTAACTATGTAACTGCCTTGTCAATAGTTGAGTCTAGAACAATAAATATAGTAGATACAGTATTTTGTTTGGAGCCTTTGCTGTTGCTCCCTTTTCGCATTTCTTTTGAGCCATAACTATCAAGTTTGCTGGACATCTGTGGCAGGTTGGCTCTCCTGGGCGAACCGCCTTAGGTGTACATTGGCCAATTTAAGAGTGATAGGGGGTGCGCATGACGCTGCAGCCGATGCGCGTCGCTGGTGGCAGCGATGTCTGTCAGCCACCCGCGATCGCTCCACAGAGAGCCAGAATGACAGGGGAGTAGAGAGATCTGCTGTTCCTAGTGATCAGGAACAGTGATTTCTCTCCTCCAGTCAGTCCCATCCCGCACAGTTGGAAATACATCCCTAGGGAACACTTAACCCCTTGATCGCCCCCTAGTGTTAACCCATTCCCTGCCAGTGACATTTTTACAGTAATCAGTGGCTATTTTTAGCTCTGATCGCTGTATAAATGTCACTGGTTCCAAAAAAAGTGTCTGATCTGTCCGCCAAAATGTTGCAGTCCCGCTAAAAATCGCTGATCACTGCCATTACTAGTAAAAAAAAAAAATAAAATAATAATAAAAATGCCACAAATCTGTCCTCTATTTTGTAGACGCTATAACTTTTGCGCAAACCAATCAATATATGCTTATTGCAATTTTTTTACCAAAAATATGTAGAATACACATTGGCCTAAACTGATGAAGAAATTTCGTTTTTTTACATTTTGTGGCAGGGATATTTATTATAGCAAAACTTAAAAAAAAATATATATTTTTTTTTTGTCAAAATTGTCAGTGTTTTTTTAGTGTTTATAGCGCAAAAAATAAAAACCGCAGAGGTAATCAAATATAACCAAAAGAAAGCTCTATTTGTAGGAAAAAAAGTACATAAATTTTGTTTGAGTACAACGTCGCACGACCGTGCAGTTGTCAGTTAAAGCGATGCAGTGCCGTATCGTAAAAAATGGCCTGGTCATTAAGGGGCAAATCCTTCCAGTCCTTAAGTGCTTAATGCATTCTATTAATTAAAACCAAAAATGTTCTGTGTGCAGCAGTCCCCCCCCCAATACTTACCTGAGTCCCATCTTGATCCAGCGATGTTGCAAGACAGCCTCAAGACTTTAATATCACTTTAACAGTTCTGGGGTGGGGGGGAGCGAAGATGTGCAAGGAATTGGGCATTTACATTAAAATGCAGTAAGTACAGTGGCATCTCAGGGGAGCGGTGGCCTGTTCAAGAATCACTGTGCCCTGTTCAAGAATCACTGTGCCAGGCCCTCACGCCAGACGGTACACTTAAATTGGCTAGGGGCTGGGAGTGCTGTAGGTACTACAATAAAAGTGAGTTTGTACACCTGCAGCATTTTCCCTTCTCAGTCACATCTCTCTGGTCACCATTAAATGTTTTCGCAATGCCCAGTCTTAAGAATCTGCTAAAAAACAAACTGCTAAAGTACTTGTGGCTTTGGTGGTTGGGACAGATGCTAGAAGATTTTTTCAACCTTGGTTGCCCCACTTACCATTAATGTACCCAACACATATGACTTATCCCTCTACTTCCCACTGCAACACATGATATACATGGACTGAATTTCTGTCTGTGCATTCCGCTGTCTGTCTATTAACTGGCTTCTGTCAAACGGTCTTGCTGGAAAACCAGCATTCGATCTGCGCTTGCAGCCAATGGATGTAACACTGATCTGTGTATTCTGATGGGAGGGAATGTCAGAATACAATAAAATAGGGTGAGATCCCTGTGTCAACATCATTTATGTTGATGTGGGGATCCGTCAGTTTTTTTAGTTTAACCTACCAGTTGATTGGGAAAAAATTGAACGTGTATATCCTGCTTAGGATGGAGAATAAAAAATTAAAATACCTTTATAGACATGTTTTCCTTTGCTCTAATTTTCATAGATCAGTCCCAATGTACTGTATACTGTATATGCAGAGTTTAAAGGTGCAATAGGTGAACAGATGTCTTATTGAAAATGATAGGCCTTGAGACATATGCCCATCCTCAAAGTAAGAATGCTGCTCTGTCAGGAAGAAAGGATAGATATCATTTAATGCAGCTGTGTTAATTAATAAATCTTCAAATGTTTTTAAGTCCCTGGATTTACCTTGGTGTTGGCCTTTGTTGCAATCCCTTTATACAGGAACACTCACCTTGGGAAAGGAAGGCGCAGCATAGAGAGCCAGCCGGATGTGCTGAATGCAGATATGCTGACAAGGGACCTTATCAGTTTGCTGCTACTCTTTCACTGTGCAGTCAGCAGACTGGAGTGGAGAGAGTACACCATTGCGTTCTACAGTATATAACCAACATAGCGAAAGTGACGTAATCCCCAACTGTGCTGTGTGATAGGGCTATGTAAATCACAGAGATGGATGAACAAATACAAATATTCTGGCAGTTGAAAATAGCTATTTCTTTTTCATACATCATGGGACACAGAATTAGGCTAATATTCATTACCTACTGGTTATACGCCATCTCTACATGAATGGACACTGGTAGACAAAGACAGGAAGTGATCCTCTATATAACTCCTGCCATACAGGAAGTACATCAATTTTTACCAGCGTCTGCAAGGTGGATGGGCACGTTTGTTTGAGCTCTCTGAGCCCCACAAACGGTTCTTAAATGAAGCAGGGAATTGACCGATCAGATCCATTTGACGCAGGATCTATATACTTAGATAAATGGTACCCGAGCCTCGCAAAGAACACTCAAGACCCTGCGAGGTTTTGCCTGTAATGCGACCTCCGGGCGTTGGACCCTGCAAAGTGGAATCCTGAACACCACAGTGCTAAGACATTCCTGCAGGGTGCTATACAGGTCCAAGGGAGTGGACCCTAAACATGAAAGGGTACCCAGTCCTTGAAGGTCCTCAAGTGACAGGAACCCACCGGGATGGGTGAAGATTGGGCTCTTAGTTTCTAAGCTGCCCTGCACCTGGGTGGGTAAGTGAAACCCCTTTATTTACTTATTGTGGGGTGTCCCAGTGATTGTAACAATCAGTCAAGCTAGCTAGAGGCTGGCCCCCTCTGTGCGTTGACCATACAGGGGAGTTTTGGGCTAGATGTGGGTGTTTGCAAAGTGTACCTTTATTGCTTTTGTCTGGGTGTTTTTTACCTGTATGATGGTGCGCCATCATTCGCAAGAGCGCTGCTGTGCTCAGCAGTTTGTTTGGCGGCCATGGCGCACGCGGCTTCACCATAGGTGTTATGCGCACTCGGAGCCGTGCATGCGCCGTAGCCTAATCTGGGCGCATGAAAATTTGCATCAAATGCGAATACAGCCGCACCCATTCGCCAGGACCACACATGTGCGTGCACAGAACATTGCGGCACACAGCCAGCTTATTTAAGCTGTGTATGCCAAGCATGCGGTGCTTCCAGAAGGCAGCTATGGGACACAGAGCAGAATCTGAACCAGGCATTTGAAGTGGTTCATTTATCCTAACCCGGGTCACGTGAGTCACCAGGTGTTGCTTGGTAGGCTAAGGTGCTTAGCAGGATTGTTGCATAGGGGCTAGGTGAGCACTATTAAAGGATCTCCCTTCTGAGGTGTGTTAACCACTTGAGGACCGAGCCTCTTTCTGAGATTTGTTGTTAAAAACAGCTTTTTTTGCTAGAAAATTACTTAGAACCCCCAAACATTATACATTTTTTTTTCAACACCCTAAAGAATAAAATGGCGGTCGTTGCAATACTTTCTGTCACACCGTATTTGCACAGCGGTCTTACAAATGTACTTTTTTTGGAAAAGATACACTTTTTTGAATTAAAAAATAAGACAAGATTAAAGTTAGCCCAATTTTTTTTATATTGTGAAAGATAATGTTACGCCAAATAAATTGATACCCAACATGTCACGCTTCAAATTTGCGCCCACTCGTGAAATGGCGACAAACTTTTACCCTTAAAAATCTCCATAGGCGACGTTTAAAAAATTCTATAGGTTGCATGTTTTAAGTTACAGTGGAGGTCTAGGGCTAGAATTATTGCTCTCACTCTACTGATCGCGGCGATACCTCACATGTGTGGTTTGAACACTGTTTTCATATGCGGCCGCTAGTCAAGTATGCGTTCGCTTCTGCACGCGAGCTCGTCGGGACGTGGCAGTTTAAAAATTTTTTTTTTTCTTATTTAGTTTACCTTTTATTTTTTATTTTTACTCTGTTTTTTTTTTTTTAAATTGTCACTTTTATTACTATTACAAGGAATGTAAACATCCCTTGTAATAGAAAAAAGCATGACAGGACCTCTTCAATATGAGATCTGGGGTCAAAAAGACCTCAGATCTCATATTTAGACTAAAATGCAATAAAAAAAAAAAATTGTCATTTAAAAAAATTATTTAAAAAAAATGGCCCTTTAAGAGCTGTGGGCTGAAGTGACATTTTGACGTTTCCACCCAGCAATTGTATTGCCATCTTCCCCCCACTCATCTCCATACCCAGCTAGCAACAGGACGCGATCACCTCCACCGCTGCCGACGGCTTCGGTAAGCGGCAGAGGTCACCGGATCGCGGCGGGAGGGGGGCCCCTCTCCCGCCGTCGATAAAAGTGATCTTGCGGCGAATCCACCGCAGAGACCACTTTTATCTTGTAGCGGACAGCCCGCTAAAGAAGGGGACACCGGGGTCATGGCAGCTAGCTGCTGCCATAACAACAATATCCTCCTTTAAACAGCCGACGTAAAACTGCGGCGGGCAGTCAGTAAGTGGTTAATACTACACCCAGGTACTCTCTTTTTGTGGCTTGTAAATGTCTTCAAAAAAGAGGAGCAGGAACACTACAGGGGAGGGAACACCTATGTCGTCAGCTCCTGATGAACCTAGTCATATCCCTAGTGTTGTATCGCCTGAAAGACCAGAGACTTCCGGGCAATCTGAGCCAGTGCGCCTATCTGGTATAGTGCCTACAGTCAACGCTGCTGCTTCACCCTGTTATCACCAAGGATGAACTGTCCTCGGCCCTAGCTGGGTTATAGTACAGGATTGCTGGCATGATTGCCTCCATCCCACAGGGTGGCAAGAAGCATGACAGATCCCCCTCCCCTGAGCCTCTTAGTTTGGAGCAGGAATGGGTTGAGGATGGGGAAGAGCTAAAAGCTCAGGATTCTGTTGAGGGCCTGGCAGATGTGTCTGCTTCTGAGCAATCTGGACAAGAAGATATCCAGTTGGTGTCTGCCTCTCAGTCTTTTGCTCCAGACTCTTACTTAGATGGTTTGTTCTGCCTTTAAGTTGCCTCTTGCAGAGGCTACTGAGCCCCTGGTCCTCTTTGGGGTCCCTAAGGCCTCTTCAGACTGCACAGGCTTTCCCTTTACACCCACTGTTGGAACTTGGCATCCAAGTTCAACAACAAGCTACAGCAGTTTGTGTCCTGAACAAGGGATCTTCTGTCAATCGGAGCAGATGCTCTGGTAGTTCCATGGAGCCAGTACTCCCTGGTTTATGCTTTCCCCTGATCCCTCTCCTTCCACATTTGTTGCACAGGATTCAGAGAGAGGGGGTTCCAGTCATTCTGGTGGCACCAGCCTGGCCCAGAAGGCCCTGGTTCCCGGAGATTGAGAGACTGAAAATAGATGGACCATGGATGCTTCCACGTCGCCCCGATCTCCTGTCTCAAGGTCCTATATTCCACCCCAATTTAGTCTCTAAATTTGACGGCATGGCTATTGAAGCCAGGGTGTCGAAGGACCATGGCATCTCGGGGCCAGTGGTGTCTACCCTAGTGAATGCTAGAAAAGCTGTCACTAGGAAGATCTATCATAAGATCTGGAAGACTTATATTGCTTGGTGTGAAGCCAGAAAATGGCATCCTCGGAAATACGTGATTGGGAGAATTCTCTCTTTTCTACATTCAGCTGTGGAAATCAGATTGGCTTTGAGTACAATCAAAGGTCAGATTTCTGGCCTGTCAATATTCTTCCAAAGGTCCAATCGCTGGTCCGAACCTTTAGGCAGGGGGCAACTAGTTTGCTTGCACCCATTAGGTCACCTATGTGTCCTTGGGACTTGAACTTGGTGCTGTCTGTTTTACAGAAACAACCATTTGAGCCTATCAAGGAAATTCCATTAGTCTTGCTGTCACACAAGATGGCCATCACCTCGGCTAGAAGGGTGTCGGAGTTGGCGGCCCTTTCATGCAGGGAACCATACTTGATCCTTCACCACGACAGGGTCGTGTTATGACCGGTTTCATCCTTTTTGACAAAAGTGGCGTCAGTCTTTCATTTAAATCAGGACATTATTTTGCCTTCTTTTTTCTCTCAGCCTCGTTTGGCGGAAGAGAGACGACTGCATTCCTTGGACGTTGTCCGGGCAGTCAAGGTTTATTTGTCTATATCTGCGGAGATCCAAGGATCAGACTCCTTTTTTGTTTTACCAAAAGGACACAAGAAGGGGCAGGCAACTTCTAAAGCTTCCATTGCCAATTGGGTCCATCAGTTGGTCATTCAGGCCTATGCTCTGAAACATAAAGCTCCTCCCTTTAGGGTGAAAAAGCTCATTCTACCAGGTGTGTAGGAACCTCCTGGGCTTTTCGCCATCAGGTATTTGTGGCTCATATTTGTGAGGCTGCCACCTAATCTTCAATGCATACGTTCACAAAATGTTATCAAGTGGATGTTCGAGCAGCCGAGGACTCGGCTTTAGGCCTCAGTGTACTGCGGGCTGCCGTATAAGGTCTGATGGCTATTGCTTAGCAGGGTATCTCCCTCCCCTCAAGGCTATTGCTCCGGGACATCCCAGTAGGTAATGAATACAAGCCTAACTCTGTGTCCCATGATGTATGAAAAAGAAAATAGAATTTTACAGATAAGTATAACGAAAAAAATCCTATTTTTATACTGCGTGTATTTCATCTGCGTGTATTTAGCTGTTTTCCTGGCTTTATGCTATAAACTAAGATATTACTTCTATCTTTGAGGATCAAGGGACTTTGTCCACTAGAACATTAGTTCTTTTGTGTCAATGAATTAAAGAACTTGCAGGATAACATTGTTATGTTAAGCTATTGTTGCATTTTTATGCATGTATGCAATTCCAATATCTGCATAGCTGTGTGTGTGTCCTTGTGCGTGCCTGTTATACTCTAGGTTTTCTGAGATAACTTATGATCACTTAATTTTGCCCAGTTACTTCTACAGGGCCCCAACCAATGCTCAGTACAAAAGCAAGTGTGTATTGCTGCTTTAAAAAAGAAAGTTCAAGAGGAAGTTAAAGCTTTTTTTTTTTTTTCTGGTGACCTGCAAAGTAAAGGCATAATGCGCTAGTATGCATCACATACTAGCACATTATGTGAAACTTACCTGCAAACGAAGCCCTCATCGTCCCTGCTGGAGGACGCATCCTTCTTCATCTGTCTTCCTTCCAGGTCCGCGGACTCTGACTGTGTGACTGGCCGGAGCTGCTTGACGTCACTCCTGCGAGCGGTGAGTTCTGAAGAAATGGCACGGTTGGACGTTCCTTCAGAGCGAATCCACCGATGACGTCATTGGCGGCGTATACAGTAAATATCTCCTAAACTGTGCAAGTTTAGGAGATTTTTACACTACCTATGGGTAAGCCTTATTATAGGCTTACCTATAGATACATACAATCAAGGGAGGTTTATTTCCTCTTTAAGTAGACTGTTATACTTTAAAGTGCTTGTAAAGTGCTTGTACATTTATCCAGTGAAGTAACTATCCTCAAGTGTACCTGTTTATCTGCAGTCTTCTCTTCTCTACATTTATTCAAAGTACAGAATTTATACAGCCTGTCTGAACTTAAAGCATGGAGGCAGGGAGCTGAAATTACACACTGCAGAGCTCAATAAGGAGAGCTGAGAGCTGATTGGAGGGAAGAGATACACCCCCCTCACACAGCACACAGAAACAGAGCTGAGGTTGTCAATCACAGGCTGTGTGCTGCAGCTTCCTCCCCTGTCCCCTTTTTACCTCTTGGTGTCAGGAAGACCAGCTAGAAGTCATGCAGATAGCAGAGGAGGGAGCAGACAGAAGTACAGTCACTTTAAGCTGAGCTGCAGCCTTACTTTGGTCTTGCTCATTGTACAGGCTCCTCTTCTTTAATGAAATTGAATGTGATTTCCCTGAAGGTCCCACGTTGTGTATGAGAAGATAAAGCACATCAGATACTCTGCCTAATTTTCTGGTTGGATTATGTCCAGCATCATCTATGCCTTTCCTCCCCATATGTCCTGTCCCAGGACCACCCCTTTCAGTTATTCGATTCAGTCCTTTCAATAATGAAGGCTCAGCATCACATGTGGGTGTTACCAAGAGCAGAGTGTGCATACAAATTCTGCCTGCCTGGGAACACCCATTCCTCCAGAAAGCCCATCAAGACATTTTAATATTTGCATAACTCCTCCCACACACGATCCAGCTCACTGTTTGTATCAGGACTTGCTGGCCCCTCCCACCAGCCATGATCTGCCTGCATTGCATAGAGAAGCACAAAAAAATCAGTGATGATGTCAATAGATCTAAAATGCGGTATGCAAAAATAAAAATAAAAATGGAACAGTTTGCTTTAAAAAATTAATTAGCATGTCGATGAGGTGGGAAAGGAGGAACCAGGGAAGGCAAAATATAAGCAAATTTAAATTCAGCATTAACTGTTGTACTCGTCAATTTAGTATTTATTTTACAGAGCATTGCAAAGAACAGTACAAGATGTACTCTGAGAGATTTTACAGTGCTTCATTTATATTTGTAAAACTTAGCAATGAGTATTTTATACTGGAAATTGAGAAGCCCGCTGCGTAGTACAACACAATTGGAGTCTTGAAGGTACTTTATAAAGCACCATTCCCATTATCTTGCCACTCTTATGAGGCGAGGAACACTCATATTTGTGAATATGATAACAAAATTCTGTTTCATTTAGAAACCTCTTTTTTTTCTCTTTATCTAGTTATACTTTGTATTAGCATGTAGAACTCGGAGACTAAGCCCAGTGCAGTTCATTACATTGCTTAGGTGTTTGTCAGAACAGACGGCAGTGATAAGGCCATGTTTAGTACCTATGGAACACAGAAAATCTGTCTCTGTTTTGTAGTGCTAAAGGCAAAACCTTGTGTCATATGGTACGGCATAAATAAATAAGCTCTCTGTAGATTTGGGCTCACAAAAGAAATGCCTTTACTCCCTTCCATTCAGCCTGATCATCTTAACATGTTTCTTGGTGCGGTTCTAATGAAGTTCTCACTACCACAGTTATACCATCACAACTAATTAGATACCGTGATGGTAGCAAAAGCATACATTAAAAAAAGAACAACTCTGTCACATCTCTGAGAAACGAAGGATCTTGAATATTTTACATTCCACACACAGGTTTATCCCAAGATATATTTTGGATGTGATTCTTTTAGGGAATGCATTTATTGCATACCAATGCATTGTACACTCATACTGTGACCGTTTAATTGCATTTTTTTAAATTTTAAATAAAACTTTTTTTTTTTTTTTTTTTTTTTTTACATTTTATATAGTATACATGAATTACATAACTTAAAGTGGTTGTAAACCCTTAAACCCTTACAGACCACTTTAACCTACAGGTAAGAATTAGAATAAAGCTTACCTGTAGGTGCAAGAAAGACAACAGCGCAAGCGTACTGAGCATGCCGTTAGTGAAGGCTAACATGCCGTCACTGACGGCTCCCGCGCGCATGCGGCGGAGTAATGTCATCGCTGCTCCGGCCACTCACAGCGCCGGAGTAGCGATACCCCGAAGGAAGATGGACTCTTCGTGGAAGAGGGGACAGCGGTGACATTGCAGGCTCCTGTGTCAGGTAAGTGACACATAATGGGCAACTATGTGATACATAGTTGCCCATTATGCTTTACCTTTGCAGGGAAACAAAGAAGTAAACCCATCAGGGTTTACGTCCTCTTTAATTGTGACTTGTATCTATCTCCACCTAAAAACAATGTTTTTAATGTTGGTTGAAGCAAATGCTGCCACCTTTTGCCTTATACTTTTCAAGAACATGTGAGTAGGGCTTTATTCAGACATCATGCTCCCCTAGGCATATGAGAGTAATGGCAACCTTCTGTACAGGATCCGCCTTAATCTTGTGGTTATTTGCAAAAAATTATGTATATGCTTTTGGAGACAACACACTATCTGGCTTATATTGAAAAGGGAAGCATGGACTTCAAGTGTTACTAAATGCTAGTTTTTTACATTAAAATAACAAACATGTTACACTTACCTGCTCTGTGTAATGGTTTTACACAGAGCAGCCCGGATCCTCCTCTTCTCAGGTCCCCCACAGCAAGCAGCTTGCTGTGGAGGTACTCAAGCAGGTGCGCTCCCAAGCCGTGGATCTGTGTGTCCATTCACACATGTAGCCGTGGCTTGGCCCTGCCCCCTCTGTCTCCTGATTGGCTCACTGGCTGTGATTGACAGCAGCAGGAGCCAATGGCTCCCGCTGCTGCCAAAAGCCAATTCGGAGTGCGAGTTCTGGAGAGCCAAGGCTCTCATGAACATCACTGGATTGAGAGGGGGCTCAGATAAGTAATAGGGAGGATATGCTGCACACATAAGGTTGCATGAAGAATGCATGAAGGTAAAAAACCTTGTGCCTTTGCAACCACTTTATAAAAACAAACATTTATGCTCATCTAGGTGGATGCAGCATTCATCCGATGCTGCGTCTGTCCCCTGTCGGCTCTGCAGTGAGAACTGAGCAATGAAACTGATCGCTCCGCTCTCCCCCTCCGCTCTGAGCAGAGAGCCGTGGCTATCAGTCACCGGCTCTCTGCTCTGACCCTCCATAACTGGATTGCAGGGCTGTGAAGGGGATGGGAAGGGCGGCCTCAGGCTCTCAGTGGATCAATGAGCCAGGTGCCAGTTCAGTCATCCGGTTCAGTCAATGCAGCCTAGTGAGGTTTGGTGGTGACACAGTCTTGTACAGAACAATCTCATCTAGTCATTTTGAATTACTTTCCCTTATGGGCAGTCACATCTAGGAAATTTAAAGTGAAAATCTGGACTCATGCCATGTTTATTTTACAGCAGAAACTAGATGTATAGTTTGGTAAACACACAGAATAAACCACCATCCAGGGACTTTCTTGCATTGCTATCAACATCCGTATCATAAGAAGCTCTAATACTGTGACAATCGCTTACATAGCAGTACCGCTAAATCAACAGGTTAAAACAGAAAAACTGTGGTGCCAAAAAATTGCTTTATTGTCTGCAAGGACAACACAAATGATGTATTCTATTTTTCTTTTTAAGATAGTTATCTTGTCTCACGCTTGACAGATTTGTTTTAATAGGAGGTAATGTTTTAATGATATACGATGCTTTGTGTTAAGCTAATCGTGTACTGCATTAAAATAGCTAAATATCTAGGTGAGCTGTGGGTCCTACACCTGATTCTCAGGTTCTGACAGGTCAAGGGCCTTTGATTGTATAGGATTTTGATCACTTTTTACAGACATGCTGTGAGATACAATTTTTAACATTATTGATTTTATTCAGGTTACCTCATCTTTTCAGGTAAACAGCTGTACTCTAATGATTTATGAAAACTGTAGGACAAAAAGAGCACACATTAGGAAATTTCCAGGAGCAACTTTGAAGAGTAGCTCCACCTTTGTTTAGGAGTGGAGTTCTAAGTGGAACCTGTCCTGTTAAACCGCTGTATGGTCTTGGCCACCGTGCTGCAGCTCAGTTTCAGGGTCTTGGCAATCTTATAGCCTAGGCCATCTTTATGTAGAGCAACAATTCTTTTTTTTCAGATCATCAGAGAGTTCTTTGTCATCAGGTGCCATGTTGAACTTCCAGTGACCAGTATGAGAGAGTGAGAGCGATAACACCAAATTTAACACACCTGTTCCCCATTCACACCATAGACCCTGTAACACTAATGGGTCACATGATACTGGGGAGGGAAAATGGCTAATTGAGCCCAATTTGGACATTTTCACTTAGGGGTGTACTCACTTTTGTTGCCAGCGTTTTAGACATTAATGGCTGTGTGTTGAGTTATTTTGAGGGGACAGCAAATTTACACCGTTATACAAGATGTACACTCACTACTTTACATTGTAGCAAAGTGTCATTTCTTCTGTGTGGTCACATGAAAAGATATAATAAAATATTTACAACAATGCGAGGGGTGTACTCACTTTAGTGAGATACTGTGTGTTTTTATATATATATATATATATATATATATATATATATATATATATATATATATATATCATTTTTTTTTTTAATTATACTACTAATGGCATTAACTTGTGACTTGTAGTGGGACTGGCAACCTGACGTGGGTGGAGGGGGGGGGGTGGAGTACAAAGACAGGTGTGTCTTGCCTACAGTCAAGCATTGTGGTGATAGTGATAATACTATACACTGTCACTGTACTAATGACACTGGCTGGGAAGGGGTTAACATCTAGAGAAATCAAGGGGTTAAATGTGTGCCTAACAATGTGTAATGTGTGTTGCTTTTTACTAAAGATTGCTTTGTTTCTTATTCCTGGTTTGCAGGGATAACAAACAGATCATTCCCTCTGTACAAAGCCCTGTATCGATTGTCAAAACAGGGCTCTGGACTGTGATTGGACACAGTCAATCAACAGGTCCCAGCCTTGAATCATTGGCCAGGACCAGCTGACAGACTCCCGCTGTGTACAATCACAGGAAGCAGGCAGCAATATACTAGTACATTGTTTTGCCTGCACGGGCCGTGTGTCCCCGGTACATTGTGGGCGGGCACTCCTTAAGTGGTTAACAAACCTTGTTGCAGATTCCTACCATTTTCTCTAAAGGAATAGCTATTTGTTTCATGATGTCCTTTGAATGTTGATTCTGAATAGGAGGGCCTGGTTCATTATAATCACCCTGTAAACTCTCAGTGCTCCAGCGAGAAAAGCTGCATGGTCTACATCCCTTTAGAAGTATTTAACCCTTGAGTAGTATCTCACCAACATTCAAATTCCTATTGCAGAGGGTGTCTAAAATTTGACTTTTATCTTAGTGCAGACTTTTAGAAAAATCAGTGATCCAATCATACAAGCAGGAAATGACATTTCTCTGAGTGTTGTGTATACCAAAACTGCCTTGAGTTTTTAAGTTTAATGTTTGAAATGAAGCAGAGAATTTGATCTCCATGAGCTACAGTACAGTTCTGCATTTGCTCATTTTCTCTGCTCATATGTAGCCACTTTTCTGGTTTTGCCTTATTTAACTTTACTATTTAGCTGTCTTTCTAAAGTTAAGGGTGCACTGCACACAAGGTATGTTGCCAATAACAACCAGTTAGCTCTGATCTAAAAGTGCCTAGAGGCATTAGAAAACATTAACCCATCTGACGGATAACATAGGCAATGCCCAGACTGGTCTAACCCAAGACTGGCCAGACATTCAAAAGACAAAGCCATCAGGCGGAATGGATTTTCCCAGCTGAACACTGTTTTTTTGTATGCAATTATCACACAGACCATTTGTGTGGGCAAGGCTGACCTCCATATAAAGTGTTCAAGCACTTAACATTCTTTGAAAAATTAAAGTATGTGTAAACCTAAAGCAAATTATACAGAATTTATAGCATTGCTCGGAGACTCTACCTGTGGCCCAACCAGCCATGCGTGCTCAAGCCCAACTGGGCATCTCTTCCCCCGGTATTGCATAGGAAAAGGACAGGTTGCCTCACCACTGTTTACATTTCAGCTAAGCTTTAGGCCTCATGTAAATTATAAAAGTCAGTAGTGTTAGCTGTAGAAAGCGGTAAAATTTGTTTCTCAGCATTTTTGTAGTAGCGGTTTCCAGTATTTTATACTACCACAAAAGCTTATGGCTCAAAAACACTGATCAACGCTAAATAGTCATGTTTTTCAGCATTTTTGGTTGTTTTTCAGCTTTTTTCAGAGAACATTTTTACGGCTGAAAAGCTCCTCTCAAAACACACTACTGGGATTTTTTTTCCAGCCAGAAAACGCCCCTCCCAAAAACTGCTGATAACAGCCTATGTGTGCATGGACACATAGGATAACATGCTGGGGAGCTTATTGGCTGCAGAAAAAAACATCTGAAGCCAAAAACAGCAGCTGGAAAAACATCCAGTGCGCATGAGGCCTTATGCCCTGTACACACGACCGGTTTTGCCGTCCGAATAAACTCTGAAGGTTTTTCCGACGGAATTCCACTCAAGCTGTCTTGCATACACACGGTCACACCAAATTCCGACCGCCAAGAATGCGGTGACGTACAACACGTACAACGTCTCATACTTGCTTCAGAGCATGCTTCATTTTTGGTACGTCGGAACAGCATACAGACAAGCGGTTTTCCCGATAGGAATTTGTTCCGTCGGAAAAATATAGAACATGTTCTCTATCTAAGTCCGTCTGAATTTTCGACATAGAAAGTCAGATGGGGCATACACACGGTCAGAACATACGATGAGAAGCTCCCATCAGACTTTTTCTGTCGGAAATTCCGACCGTGTGTACGGGGCATAATTGTTCCCTGAGCATTTAACATCCCACTGGACACAGGCTCATCAGGAGCAATAAAAACTTTAATGAAAAGTAAAAAGTGGTTATGTGGCTTGTACTTTCTACTACATACAGTGGGGACGGAAAGTATTCAGACCCCCTTAAACTTTTCACTCTTTGTTATATTGCAGCCATTTGCTAAAATCATTTAAGTTCATTTTTTTTCCTCATTAATGTACACACAGCACCCCATATTGACAGAAAAACACAGAATTGTTGACATTTTTGCAGATTTATTAAAAAAGAAAAACTGAAATGTCACATGTTCCTAAGTATTCAGACCCTTTGCTCAGTATTTAGTAGAAGCACCCTTTTGATCTAATACAGCCATGAGTCTTTTTGGGAAACATGCAACAAGTTTTTCACACCTGGATTTGGGGATCCTCTGCCATTCCTCCTTGCAGATCCTCTCCAGTTCAGTCAGGTTGGATGGTAAACGTTGGTGGACAGCCATTTTTAGGTCTCTCCAGAGATGTTCAATTGGGTTTAAGTCAGGGCTCTGGCTGGGCCATTCAAGAACAGTCACTGAGTTGTTGTGAAGCCACTCCTAGGTTATTTTAGCTGTGTGCTTAGGGTCAATGTCTTGTTGGAAGGTAAACCTTCGGCCCAGTCTGAGGTCCTGAGCACTCTGGAGAAGGTTTTCGTCCAGGATATCCCTGTACTTGGCCGCATTCATCTTTCCCTCGATTGCAATCAGTCGTCCTGTCCCTGCAGCTGAAAAACACCCCCACAGCATGATGCTGCCACCACCATGCTCCACTGTTGGGACTGTATTGGACAGGTGATGAGCAGTGCCTGGTTTTCTCCACACATACCGCTTAAAATTAAGGCCAAAAAGTTCTATCTTGGTCTCATCAGACCACAGAATCTTATTTCTCACCATCTTGGAATCCTTCAGGTGTTTTCTAGCAAACTCCATGCGGGTTTTCATGTGTCTTGCACTGAGGAGAGGCTTCCGTCGGCCACTCTGCCATAAAGCCCCGACTGGTGGAGGGCTGCAGTGATGGTTGACTTTCTACAACTTTCTCCCATCTCCCGACTGCATCTCTGGAGCTCAGCCACAGTGATCTTTGGGTTCTTCTTTACCTTTCTCACCAAGGCTCTTCTCCCCCAAAAGCTCAGTTTGGCCGGACGGCCAGCTCTAGGAAGGGTTCTGATCGTCCCAAACATCTTCCATTTAAGGATTATGGAGGCCACTGTGCTCTTAGGAACCTTAAGTGCAGCAGAAATTTTTTGTAACCTTGGCCAGATCTGTGCCTTGCCACAATTCTGTCTCTGAGCTCTTCAGGCAGTTCCTTTGACCTCATGATTCTCATTTGCTCTGACATGCACTGTGAGCTGTAAGGCCTTATATAGACAGGTGTGTGGCTTTCCTAATCAAGTCCAATCAGTATAATCAAACACAGCTGGACTCAAATGAAGGTGTAGAACCATCTCAAGGATGATCAGAAGAAATGGACAGCACCTGAGCTAAATATATGAGTGTCACAGCAAAGGGTCTGAATACTTAGGACCATGTGATATTTCAGTTTTTCTTTTTTAATAAATCTGAAAAAATGTCAACAATTCTGTGTTTTTCTGTCAATATCGGGTGCTGTGTGTACATTAATGAGGAAAAAAATGAACTTAAATGATTTTAGCAAATGGCTGCAATATAACAAAGAGTGAAAAATTTAAGAGGGTCTGAATACTTTCCGTCCCCACTGTATATGTACACCCAATCATGAAAATCGGATACGATCTTTAAAATGTAATATCAATAGTGGAAGAATAGAACGCTGGATAGCCGCACTCCAAAAATTCACCTTTATTTTAAAATTAAATATCAAGGCATCACAGGTCACTACAAACTACACAGCTGCTGACGTGTTTCACACCAGATATGGTGCTTAGTCATGACTAAGCACCATCTTTTAAAGTGATTGTAAAGTCTAGGTTTTTTTTTTCTCTAAAAATAACAAACATGTTATACTTACCTACCCTGTGCAGTGGTTTTGCACAGAGCAGCCCCGATCCTCCTATTCTCGGGTCCCTCTTTAGCTCTCCGGGCCCCTCCCTCCTGTTCAGTGCCCCCACAGCAAGCAGCTTGCTATGGGGGCACCCAAGCCGAGTCATAGCTCCCTGTGTCCATTCTGACACGAAGCCCCTATTCGGACCCACCCTCTCAGTCTCCATAGAATGCATTAAAATAAAAAAAACCTTCTGACTTTGCAACCATTTTAAATGCACTTGTAAAGGCAGAGTGTGTGTCCAGACTTGCACACCATAGGCCCCCTCGTTCCTGTAACTGCAAGCTAGGGGTAGGGGAGAAGAACAGACCAGGTAGTGATATCCAAGGCTTCAGAATGATGCAAGATGGGTGCTTCTAAATTTACTTTCCTGCTGCAAGTGGTATTTTGAGATGTTTACATATAAGCTGCAAATTATTTAACTTGTTAAGCCCCTAAAGTGTTATAAGTGCACTTATGTTTTAAGTGCCAGATGCTGCTTATCCCTGCTGATTTGGTGAGGTTCTCTATAGGTAGTATATTTGCTAAACCTCTACGTTAAGGCGTGAAGCTGAACTGCGGGGAAATAAAAAAAAAACTTGCAGTGGGGTTCTCCATTCTCCCTGTACTGCAAGGGTTAAATGCTAATTTTTGCCTATGATACTATTAAAAGTACTGTTACCTTATCCAGTGTTCTCCTCTTCCCTCCAATGCTCCAGATTGTGGGCAAGCCATCTGCGTCCTTATTTACAATCCAGTACTGCTGTTCCTGCATTGTATGTGATGACTGAAGAGATGACTGAAGCATGGATCAGTAAAGGGAAGAGGCTTTTTTTTTTTTTTTCAAGTTTTGGATAAGGAATATCCAAAAGGAAATATTAAGCTCTCTGTCATGTTTTAATTGCTTTGTTTCCATTGAGGAAAATGTTCCTTGCTTCATGTGGCAGTGGAACAAATGTTTGTGCTTCTTGTATTCCTTTGAACTTATTATATAAAGCCGTGGCCAAATTTTTGAGAATGACACAAATATTAATTTTTACAAAGTCTGCTGCCTCAGTTTTCATGGTGCTAATTTGCATATACTCCAGAATGTTATGAAGAGTGATCATATGAATTGCAATTAATGGCAAAATCCCTCTTTGCTGTGAAAATGAACTTAATCCCATAAAAAAACTTTTCCACTGCATTTGTGAAGAAGGCTTCAGGACGCCCAAGAAAGTCCAGCAAGTGCCAGGACTGTCTCCTACAGTTGACTCAGCTGCGGGATCGGGGCACCACCAGTGCAGAGCTTGCTCAGGAATGGCAGCAGGCAGGTGTGAGTGCATCTACACGCACAGTGAGGCGAAGACTTTTGGAGGATGGCCTGGTGTTGAGAGGGGCAGCAAAGAAGCTACTTCTCTCCAGGAAAAACACCAGGGATAGACTGATATTCTGCAAAAGGTACAGGGATTGGACTGCTCAGCACTAGGGTAAAGTCATTTTTTTCTGATGAATCCCCTTTTCGATTGGGGCATCCGGAAAAAACCTTGTCCGGAGAAGAAAAGGTGAGTGTTACTATCAGTCCTGTGTCATGCCAACAGTAAAGCAACCTGAGACCATTCATGTGTGGGGTTGCTTCTCAGCCAAGGGAGTGGGCTCACTCACAATTTTGCCTAAGAACACAGCCATGAATAAAGAATGGTACAAAAACATCCTCCGAGAGCAACTTCTCCCAACCATCCAAGAACAGTTTGGTGATGAACAGTGCCTTTTCCAGCACGACGGAGTATCTTGCCATAAGACAAAAGTGATAACTAAGCGGCTTGGGGAACAAAACATCTAAATTTTGGGTCCATGGCCAGGAAACTCCCATTAATCCCATTGAGAACTTGTGGTCAATACTCAAGAGACAAGTGAACAAAAAAAAACCCCACAAATTCTGACAAACTCCAAGCACTGATTATACAAGAATGGTTCTGGCTCCTATAAACTCAGAGGGCAGTGCCACAGGGAGTGCAGCGAGTGGCAGCTGAAGGAGGAGGTGACTTCCAGTGGCAGCCCTGAATATAGAGTGAGGGAGGGAGCACAGAGCGAGAGCCCATGGCTAGATCAGGAGTAGAGATCCCTTGTTGAGTCTGTTGTATGGTAGCGGTGTGATGCAAAATACACAGGGGGAGGCGGGGGCAGAGAACCGGAGCACTGGTTAGGGTGTAAGGCAGCAGTCAATACAGACTGGGGGTTGGGCAGAGGGAGGGAGCACATGGCTGAAGCAGGAGGTGACATCCTGTGTATGGCAGCGGTGATGCAGACTGCAGAAAGTGGGAGCACACAGCTGGATCAGACTGAATGTAGCAGGAGGTGAGATCATAATAGCTTTATATTGTGCTATAACTTTACATAAAGTTATTATGATCTCACCTCCTGCTACATTCAGTCTCATCCAGCCATGCGCCCCTGCTCTCTGCTCCCCTTCTCTGTATTGAGCACTGCCATCCACTGGATGTCACCTCCTGCTACATTCATCCATGTGCTCCCACTCTCTGTTCCCCCCTCCACAGTCTGCATTTACCACTGCCATACACAGGATGTCACCTCCAGATCCAGCCACACGCTTGCACTCACTACACTCCTCTCAGTGCTGCTCTCTGAATATACAGGAGCTGCAACTACAGAGGAGGCATTCGGTATCAATGTGCACTGTCACTGTACATTATATCCACCCAGTGTTGTTTTCAATGTACATCTGTCACTAAAGGGAAACTACACCTGATATAACAAGTTAGTGGTACATATCCATCCAAAGGATGTACTTCCTTATGTATTACTTCTACACTAGCTAAAAGGTTATCTCAGATCTGTAACGAGTTAATGGTACCTATCTATCTTATCTATAGTAACCTTTGCAGACACACCTTTCCGTTCCTCAAACATTCATTCAATCATAGAAATACACTTGTCAAAGCATAGACTTATTAGTACGTACGGCATGAACGACTCTGCCATATACATGTTTATAATACTAAGAAACATTGCATAGTTAAACTTAGTTCCTCTTTTCCTATAGAAGCATCTTGGCAAAGTGCCAGGTACATTCCTTAAACAACTTCCTCTTTTTCTTCTGGGCATATTGGCAGGTTTCTCTTTCTACAAACATTGTTGCCACATATATTAATTGCAAGAAGCTAAAATGAATATTAAGGGGGCACCCCAAAATAAGCCACAGCAAAGGACATGCTGAAGCCAATGTTAAGGGTGCACCCTTACAGCCACAATATTGATTTACTCCATTTGAGAAACCCTGTGTTATGGATTTGCAGAGCAGTGCAGGGAAGCATACTGTTATTTACTGCACTGTTCCTTACCGGTCCTCTTCTTCTATTTGTCCCAGGCTCTTGTATGTGATATTACCTGGGATGGGCAAGAGGGGGGCTAGCAGGGATCAAGGGGAAAAAGGCATGTTAGAATAGCAGCTTCCCTTTACTGCTCTGCACATGGAGTAAAGCAACTCTCCATGTGCCTGCTTATCTCAAGTGCGGCCTACAATTGAGCATCTGTGCAGAAAAAAGCAAGCCCAAGCTTTACATTAAGAAGATTTTTTTTTATATTTATTCTTTTATTTTACGGCTGTTTGGTAATTGTTATACCAACAACTCACTGATCCGATGCAATGTTTTGTGAGCTGTAGATCTGAACATTTTTTTTTCAGGGTTCCCTGGTTTCTAAAACTTTTTGCCAAGGGTTCCCTCAAGGTGAAGAGATTGATAAACCCTGTGATAGGGCAATTTCTAGTTTATGTACATAACTGTATATAATTGTAAATAATTGGATTAATATTGTTCCTTCTGATGATAAAACCTAATAACATTACAACGCAGCAACCATCTAAGCTTTATGGAATGAGCAAGTTTTTAGGCTGAAGCAATGTTCAAATCAAAGAGTAGTTCTCGCATTATAATGTTTGGATGGGTACTATTCTAGAACCTGCTGCTGCTTAGTAACTTCTTTTATTTATAGTGTATGCTTTGTTTCATATTAACCTATGTCATTTAGTATATGGTTTACATTTGTATAATGTGTTGGGTTGTCTACTACTGTCATAACCAATGGAGGAGTGGTCGTTCCAGAGGAGGATGGTACTGTGTTATTTTTTTTAAATGAATATTCAAGAACTACTTATGCTTTTATAATGTAGACATTGTTTCTGACTGTCTATGACACTAGTGGGCACTGCTGGTTTGGTAAATAAGTATGCACCACACATTAAGCAGCCCGGCTCCACAAAGGTTTCCTTTTTGTATATACTACATTAATTAATAAACATGAGTGTGTCTGTGCTGCAAAGTGTGTGCAGCTGCTCAATTCTACCAGTATACAAGGGGTCAAGAGAGTCCCCTGGGAACAGAACTGCGCCACATGCCCACATGAATGCGGCCGACCTGTGGGGTGTGGCTGTGGAGTTAAGTATAACTTTCTTGATTTCATTATTACCCTTTATTCAGAACTGAATAGTTTTTGGGTGAAACTATACCTCATATTATACCATGGTTTGTGAGCATTCTGGAACTTGGTAGTGTTTTTGCTATCCTTCAGACTTTGGAGGCATAAGGCTGCCTGAAAACGGCAAGGTATAGTATTTGTTGATACCACTCTTTGATGATAAAAAGATTTGTCATGCCAAGCTCTGATTTGGATGTGTTCAGATAATGCAATGTATAGACAATTCGAATTGAAGATTTTGTTGCCTTAGATGCTGTTTTCTCTGAAGCCGCCACAGCTTGCATTTTGTACAGAAAGCGTTCATAACGGCAGGCATATGATTAGCACAGAAATTAAATACCCCATGAAGTCCATCCACTTGCTTCTCAAACACATTGCATTCAGCATTCTATCAGACACAGGGCCTGTGTTGCACACATAAGGATTCTGGATATTGTCATGTAAATTAACACATAATGCACTTTAATGCATCCCTTGTTGATAGATGCTCTTAGCAGTATACACAGATGTATTCCAGACAGAAATATAACAAAGCCATATAAATCATTGAAAAGCTTCAGATTTTATGTTCCCGAGGACTTCCTAATTGGACAGGTAACTTGTGACCACTTATTACCGAGATTATAATAAGACTGCATGGCACAAATGAGCCTTTTTAAAAAGAACACTGCCTAGAGTGTTTTTTTTTTTTTTCATTTCCTTAAAAGTGAATTTGTTACAAAGAAATAAGCGCCTGGAAATACGAGTGTTCATTAGATAACATGAGTCTATCAGTATCCTAGTTAATGCCGTACTAAATCCATTTTGGCCACGGCTATTTGGATTCATTTTCTATTGCGTCAAGGCACAGAGCGGTCAGGAGAGTTCTAGGGGTACCCCCAGACATGACAGACGTAGGTGGCCTCCAAGTAAGCAGTTGTGGCTGCTCTGAGGTGGAACAGTTGATATTAGAAAGCTTGCCCATTTGCAAAAGTTCCTTATTCTGAGAAGTCAGCAGTGTTTGTCCTGCTCTATCCATCACCTCTAAAAAAAAAAATAAAAAAATAAAAACCTGCAGTCCTCTTCTGTAAGTTGTCCTGAGCATGTAAGATTGTGTTTGGACTGCTCAAGTTTTTTCTAGTGTTGCAAATTTAAACAGAAGATATCAAACCATTTCTTCTTCCATTGTTGTTTGCTTAGTAATGTAATTTAAAATGTAAGAGCAACGTCTACATTACTCCATCTTCTCTACATTAGTGATTTTGCATCCTATAAGACAGTTTCACTGAAATCTTGTTCTGTTCATTCCTAATATTTCCTACTATATTTATGCAAATGTTTATTAAAGCAATATTTTGATAAAAATCATTATTGCTTCACCCCAGTACAAAATAATCACACAAGCGCACTAAAAACTGAACCTGACCCTTTTTTCAGCACAGCACCCCACAACACGTAGTAGTGCGTTACGTATGTTGTGATGCCCTGCACAGTGGGTGCCATTCAGAATGAATGCATGCTGTAGTAAAGTACTTTACTATTATGTCAAGTGTAAAGCTGGCCCAAGGGCTCATTTACACTCTGCATTTTAGTGTGTTGAGGTGTGTTGTGTTAATGAATTATTAGGCTAGCAATGCACAATTTAACAGACGTATGCCTATTCTTCAAGTAGAGATATTTTACATTTGTGCATTATGGTGCACTTAAAAGCATGTTGGTTGTGGTGCACTAAAGCACATGTGCATTGTGATTTGCTAGCTAGGTGCATTGGGGTGCAGTTCAGAGTGAATCACACCACAATACACTTGATATGTGCATTAATATGCAATGCACTAAGTAAAATGTGCGTTTTACTGCGCATTACTGCAAGCATCAGTGTGAATAGGCCCTAAGCCTGTAATGTGTGTGTGCCATGCTTTGCACTGATGAATGCAGAAACATATTTAACCACATATTTCCACAACGCAAGTGTGAAGAAGGACCTAAATGTGCATGAGTGCACGTGTAAGGGCTTTAATGTTTTTTTATTTTTTATCAAAGCGGACCTGCAGTCATTTTTTCAGCTTTCCATCTATTAAATCTTCTGCCCCTGTTGTTTTAACTTTGGATAGTAAAACATTTTTTTTCTGCCAGTAAATACGTTATACAGCCCACTTCCTGTTTCTTGTCTGATAAAAAGCCTAGGGTTATGACATCATACACAGCTCTCTCACTCTCCTGAGAGTTTGCCGGGGGGGGGGGGGGGAGTCATAGGAGGGCCAATGAGAGCTGCAGAGCTGGAGGTGTGCCTGTATGTGTCTGTGTAAATCCAGGAAGTGAACAGGCAGCATCTTCAGCCTCCCACAGTTAAAATGGTTGAAGCTAGACTCAGTGGAGGGAGATTTCTGCAGCATATTTGGTAAGTACAGAATCACAGTATATATAAAATAATATGCAAAGTGGTTGGAGGGAAGCTTCAGAATGGCGAATATGTTTTTATTACAAATTATGTGAGCAGACTGCAGTTCCTCTTTAGCTTTATCACATTCACATAATGAATCCCCTAATGTCAGTATACATAGGCATGACAGGTCCTCTTCACAGATGTCAGGGGTCTAAATAGACTCCCGATGTCTCCAGTGTATGCTGGAGAAGCAGACTGGTAACATTGTGTCTACAAACTTCTTCTCCCCCACTTCATGCACTACACTAAGCGTGAACTTGTTCCACCTTCTCCCCGCTCAGCATCCTGAATAAACAACCTGGCAATAGCAAAAGGATGCTGGTCTCATTAACATCATAAACAAGGAATTGGTAGCCGAAGTTGAAGGGGGCACCTTGCCTATGTTGCACAAGGGTTGCTGGAAAGCTGCCCTGGTTACTTCTACATACAGCACAGAGCCAATTTAAGCAAGCTCACGGCTCTTATTACTGTTATGACTGCCATTACATGTACATGTCATTGGCTGTCTAGGAGAGGAACAATCATGTGGACTCATCCTCGACAGTCAAAGGGTTAAATAGCACATGGATTCACCACTTTCCACAGTGTTGTATTTTTTAATAGAGGGTTTATTAATGTGTTTGCTATTGCATTCTTATATCATGGCTGCTGTGCAGTCTCCCTATATACTTCATCTATGCTATAACTCTGTAACAGAGGGTTTGTCGCTTTAATATCCCTTTACTCCCATTGTTTGTAAGCAGGGCTGCTGATAAGGCACTACAGCCAGCCCTCCTGTACTGGGCCTCATGAGCTCAAAATGTTGGGCCCAGGCAATGTTGAACAGGAGGTCTGGCTGTACTGTCTTATTACAAACACAGATCCTTAGATCCTCATCTGCCTCCCCCTGCAGTGCTGCCAGCTTCTCCTCTTCTTTCCCCCTCCGGTTGCACTGCAGGGGGATTGGTACTAGCACATGCGCCCCTTCCATTTGTTGTCAATGCCCTCCTGTGTGCCGCTTTTCCCTGCTGCACTGCCAGCTTCCCTCCCCTCCTGCCGGCAGCTGCTTCGGGCACACAGGGGGATGTTTCAAGATGGAGAGCGGGAGAAGGGGCAAGTAAATATGTAATTTACTGGCCCCTTTCCTGAATGACCACAGTGAATGATCGGTACCAAACACTCTTGTGTCGAATCATCAGTGAAGCATAGTAAACTGTGTTTACTATGCTTCAGTTTGTGAATGAGCAGGAAGCCTCGGAGTACTTCATAGTCATTCATCTTTGAGCTGGGGCTACAGAGAAATGGACAGATAAATCCTATGTTCTCAGTCACTTTTGGACAGGGAAAGGGGGCCCTGTCAGGTAGGCTGTATGGGGCCCCATGATTTCTAACAGCTGCCCTGTTTGTAAGCATTTGTCAGCACCACTAAATCTTAATGGATAATCGGTAATCTCATGTCCACCAGCAGGAAGTGCTGCAGCTAAACTCTCATAGCTTCACTTTATTAAACTAGGAAGCATCGAGAGGTCCAAATCCATACGTGGTAATTGATGGAGAGAACAGAAGAGTCTTAGTAGGATTTCCTTTTTTTACGGAAATGTGAAGAACGATGGAAATTGAGTATTGTTGATCAGAGATTACTATTGGAATATAAAAAATAACAGTTTATCTAGTTAATTGTGTTTCTATGAATTGTTCATTGTTGCCGGAAGTCTGTGACTTCATAGAGATACACAGAAAACCAATACATTCAAGATTTTCTTCCTAGTTTGCTCCATATATATTTTGGGAGTAAGCCCATACTCCGGAGTAGCTTCACACTCATTACTTAATCCCTTCAGTGATAAGACTATTTGTAATCTTTCATACACAGGCACTTTATTATCCTCTGCTATTCCTACCCATTTTACTGCAAATAATTACGCTGTCATCATTAGTCAAATAGATAAAACGAGACAATAGGAATTAAATAATTATTGAACTACTTTGGAAGTCCTAATTTATTGAATGTCTCTACATCTGTACTCTAATTCTATTTAACATCACAAGCTAAGACACAACTGCAGCTTGACTTATCCTAAATGAAAATCCTGCCACATAATTGTCAGTTTAATGCTTGCAAGCCCAGTAGGCAGCCTTACGTTGTGTCTTGCTGGCATTGTGCAAACAACGATGTGGGATCAGGAAGAGTATTAAAAGCAGAATATTTTCTATTTTAGAAAAACACGGTTGTGTGCAATTTCTGTTTCTGAAAAAGTTCTGGTAGATTTACTGTATTTGGCATTTTGCTGCGTTCATTTCATTTTCCAACTTTACTCCTTGAGTAAAGTTGTCTAGCCTCAGTGGTTTCTGATCTGACCCTGAAAACAAACACGGGTTCCATTCACACCTATACATGAGTGTTACTTTTAGGTATCAGGCATGTTTTTTTAGTGGTATGGCCATTCAATTCTGATTGGCTCTCAACATCCATGTCTCATAAAATGTATATGACTATAACGCACTGCAGTGCATAAACCTTATGCCTCCTTTCCACTGAGCGGATCAGTTCGGGTCGGTACAGTTTGGAAGGCCTAGAATGGTCCGGCCTATTCAGGTGAGCGTTTCCACTGCAAGTCGGACCGCCAGGGGCCATACGTGGGTTTAAAAAAAATGCCTAGCATGGCGTCACATGTCCGCCAATCAGTGGAATGTATGGTAGCTCCGCCCTAACTGAACCGTACCATTTTCTATGGCCCCACATCTGAAGCAGGACCCAGAATGGTGCTGTTCGGTTCAGTTATATGGGTCGCTTTCATAATGGAAACACTCAAAATAGCGTACCGTACCGAACCGATCCGCTCAGTGGAAACAAGGCATTATAGACACCTGGTTTGTGGTACATTGGAAACAGGATCATACGTTTTTTTTAAGGGTCTATATGGAAATAATTTGTGCATGCAAAAATACATGTACAGAAATGCACATTGACGGTTTAAGATGCACATAGGTGTCAGTACACACTAAATCTTTGCTCTTCACGGGTGAAATAGTGTAGCATAGAATAACCTAGCCACCATCTGTGCATTTCACCCCTGTGAACAAATTTCCCTAAAGAAGTACTTGGCTTATTGGTACCCTCTCTAGCTGCTGCACCTGCCCATAGCCTAGTATAAATTGTCATCAACATCTCAGCCCCCCATTCACACCATTTCCCTACTCATGACTATGATCAACATGCAGAATTCCATTCATTCTAATTGTCCCTGTTTGCACTTGTACTCGCTAAAAAAAAAAGTATATGCGCTTTTTGTTAGCATATTTAGGTGATTTTGGTCACATAGACTTCAGTGGCAGTGCCTGTATACATGCGATATGCACAGGACTAGCATGCTGTAAAACCAGCAGGTGACCGGCACCCGATCAGCGCTGATCGGAGTGTTCTTGCGTGGGGGTCCATCAGCTTAGTGGGGGAGATCACTGTACTAATGTCGAATCGTTAGTACAGCGGCTCTGACCGGAGCTGACAGGTTTTTTTTGTTCAAACCGCTGGGTTGAATGGAAAAAACTCAGTGTGTACCAGGCTTTAGAGAGCCCCCACTCTGAATAAAGGAGCACAGGGGGCACCTTTGAACAGCAGCTTTGTCAGTCTGGGGGGAGGGGAGTGTTAGATACACTAGCAGATTTTCATACAGTAACAAAATGAAGCCGAAGTCCCTTAAAATCAGTTACAGCAAAATGTTTTTTTTTTCCTTTTGGGATAAAGGTTTTACACAAATAAAAAGCTAATAATTTTAAGCACCCCTGTCAGTGGTACATGATTTGTCTGATCCTTGTAAATGCAAGAGAAAAACAGACCTACTGGCTGGATCACCAGATATAATAGAAGAAAGTCTAAGAAATTAAGCTAGTGCATCCATCACATCTAAAAATGGTAAGCAGCAATATAATAAATGTTTGTTTTGGGTTTAATACTGCTTTCTCTTCTATAGAACTGCTCTCCTCCCCTTTGTCCAGCCCAGGAAGCAGACGCCTGGGGCTTAAAGTGGTTGTTAAGCCACTCTAACCTGTATACACCATCAGCACTGCCTCCTATTGTAGTATCCCCTCTGTGTATGATTTATAAAAATAAATTATGCAAATACCTAATTTCACTGCCAAGATTGCGGTCACATGACTGGTCAGCTTTCTCCTTTTCTCCTCTGAGAGATGCAGCGGGCGGGGCTGAATTTCCCCTGCTGATGTCAGTCTGGAGGTGAGGAGGAGAGAGCTGGCTGGTCATGTGATCGCAATCTCGGCTCTTAACCACTTAAGCCCCAGACCATTTGGCTGCCGAAAGACCAGAGCACTTTTTGCGATTCGGCACTGCGTCACTTTAACTGACAATTGCGAGGTCGTGCGACATGGTTCCCAAACAAAATTGACGTGTTTTTTTTTCCCCCACAAATAGAGCTTTCTTTTGGTGGTATTTGATCACCTCTGCGGTTTTTATTTTTTGCACAATCAAAAAAATAGTGACGATTTTGAAAAAAAGCATTATTATTTACTTTTTGCTATAATAAATATCCCCAAAAAATATATTAAAAAAAATTTTTTTTCCTCAGTTTAGGACGATACGTATTCTTCTACATACTTATGGTAAAGAAAATCGCAATAAGCGTTTGATTGGTTTGCGCAAAATAGCGTCTACAAAATAGGGGATAGTTTTATGGCATTTTTATTAATAATTATTTTTTTACTAGTAATGGCAGCGATCAGCGATTTTTATCATCATTGCGACATTATGGCGGACAGATCGGACACTTTTGGCGCAATTTTGGGACCATTCACATTTATACAGAGATCAGTGCAATTAAAAATGCATTGATTACTGTGTAAATGTGACTGGCAGTGAAGGGTTAACCACTAGGTGGCACTGTAGGGGTTAAGTGTGTCCTAGGGATTGATTCTAACTGTGGGGGGAGGAGCTATGTGTGACACGACACTGATCACCGCTCCCAATTACAGGGAGCTATGATCAGTGTCAGTGTCACTAGGCAGAACGGGGAAATGCTTGTTTACATCAGCATTTCCCTGTTCTTCCTCTCCGTGAGGCGATTGCGGGTATCCCCGCGGACATCGAATTTGCAGGACCCGCGATCACACTCACGGAGGTCACAGCGGGCGCACGCATGCAAACCGCTTCATAAAGGGCAACGTACAGGTACGTTAATCTGCCTGTACGTGCCCTTCTGCTGACGTATATCGGCATGAGCCAGTCGGCAATCGGTTAAATGAGGTATTTACAGCATTTATATTTATAAATCATTCACAGAGGGGGACACTGCAATAGGAGGCAGTGTTGATGGTGTATACAGGTTAGTGTTATGAGAGCAGCAGTAGGGGGGAGGAGCGGCTCACACACAGACAGAGGGGAGGGGAAGGAGGACACAGGAGCAGAGAGGAGAGCAGATAGCAGGCTGCTGATGAGAGGCACGTAAACTGACCACGGTGTCTGGTCTCAGCAGCCATGATACACCGTGGTCAGTTTACAGAGGGGTGGGGAGAAACTGGCAGGATCAGCCAGGTTTTTTAGGTGTTACAAAACACCTGAAAAATGGCTGATTTTTTTTTTTTTAAATATCACTAATATGATCTGCTTATGCCCTGCTCAGATGTGAGTGCAAGCTTAGATCTACTGGGCATGTAGAAATGCATGCAATAGAAATTAATGGATTTTATCTCTAAGTTGCAGTGAAATAGATAGTACACTCATTTCTCAAGATGTTGGCTGCAAACACTGCTATGCTATGGAAGCAGAAACACAAAAATGATGTTTAGGTAAGTACTTATACAACAAAGGGAAGTTTGTCCTGGGGGTAAGAAGGCACAAATGACACAACTTGCTTATCATTTCATTTACCTGAATAATACATTTCTTCTCTCTGGGGTAACTCTTCTCTTCTCATACAACCTGTTTTTGGGTAACTCTGCTTTAGGCAGAACTTTTAGATTGTTTTAAGAAAATTGGTCACTGAAAATGTAGAGCTTGGGCTTGCAGCATTTTACTAATTAGACTTTAATCAATATTGAGCTGGTAATATTTTGTACTGCTCTGATATCTGTAAAGTGAATTATATGAAATGTCGCTTTTAACACTTAGCAGGTAAGAATACAGTATTTTTTTTCACTATAACCAAAATAAACATATATCTCCCATCAAATCTGTTTCCAATCAGATTATTATTACTGTGTGAAAAAGAATTCCAGGAAATGTGTTTTTTTCCCATGCAACTGGGCTGTGTCCACACTGCATTGATTAATTCCTTTTTTTCTAAGGGTGAGGAGAGCAGAGATGTACTTACCTAATCCACTGATCCTCCAAGTGTAAGACTGGTCCCTTCCACCCCTGAAAGCCCCCCCCCCCCCCCCCACGCTAGCAGTCTTGCAAATGGACTGTTCCTGAAGTCATCATGCCCATAGACTGGCTCTGGACGTGAGGATGGCAGGAACAGTCTACTGCTGGACATGGCGGAACGCTGTTTTCCGGTGTATGGAAGGATCAGGTAAGTATAGCTTTTCTGTGTGCCCCTGGACAACACAAGCAGCCAAAGTGGTTGTAAAGTCACAGAGAAAAATTACTGGAATCCCCTCTGTTATAGCAAGCTATACTGTGCAGTGTGTGTGTTTTCTTAATATGAAGCTAAATACCTTATTTCACAGGGCTGCAGTGCAGCAACATAACCGCCCACCTCTCTCCTTCACTATTCTCCTTCAGTAGGAGGGGTTGAGATTCCACTCTGACATCAGCTGGGAGGTCACATGACCGCACAGCCGTGCTGTGAAATAAGATATTTAGCTTCATAATTAAAAAAAAACACAAACACTGTACAATATTGCTTGCTATAACAGAAGGGATTCCACTAATAGGCCTCAGTGACTTTACAGCCACACGAATAGCAGCGGGAGGGGGATAGATCAGCTCAGAATACAGAGCTGACAGGCACACAGGGAGGGAGGGGGAGAGACTGACCACACAGCGGGTTGACTAAGGCAAGTAAACTTACCACATTATCATGGATAAGCAGCCATGATTACCGTGGTTAGCACATCTAGGGGGACACGGGAACAGGCAGGATCAACCAGGTATTTTACAGCATAAAAAATACCGGCGTTTTGCTTTAAACCAAATCTCTTTACCCCATTTTAGTCATCTATCTTTTACCTATAAATATCTTTTCATACTTTTCCTAGTGTTAAGAAGGATAATTAAATGTAAAACATGTTGAGTATGTATGTGAAACTATGTTATTATTATGTAAATGAAGGAAGTTCTAATATCTGACCATACTGGAAAAAATATAGCATTCTTTGATGCATGTCTAAGATCGGTTAACATATTTTTCAAAACCTTACTGAAAAGCTGGTTCCAGGCATGCAGTTAATGCCATTTCTTGTTTAAGTATACCTTCCTTCATTACTTCACAAGCCTGCATGAATATATTGGGCTTGATTTACTATAACTAGAGAGTGCAGAATATGGTGCAGCTCTGCATAGAAATTAATCAGCTTCCAGGTTTTATTGTCAAAGCTTAATTGAACAAGCTGAAGTTGATTGGCTACCATGCACAGCTGCACCAGATTTTACGCTCTTAAGTTATGGTAAATCAACCCTATTCTGTCATATCACAATATACAACAATATAATTTTTACATTGACAGAATGGCACGGGCAGGCAAAAGGGAATACCCATACATCCCTTTGAAATCCCCGCCTAGCAGGCACGCGTGCCCTGCGAACCTGATGTTCGCCGGCGGCCCGCGATTGCAGTGAGGAGAGGCAGAACAGGGAGATGTAAACAAGGCATTTCCCTGTTCTGCCTAGCAACATGACAGGGATCTACTACTCCCTGTCATCGGGAGCAGTGATCTCTGTCATGTTGTAGTGAGCCCATGCCCCCTACAGTTAGAACACACCCAGGGAACACACTTAACTCTTGATCGCCCCCTAGTGTTTAACCCCTTCCCTGCTAGTGACATTTATACAGTAATCAGTGACTATTTTTAGCTCTGATTGCTGTATAAATGTCAATGGTCCCAAAATAGTGTCAAAAGTGTCTGATCTGTTCGCCGCAATGTCGCAGTCACGATCAAAATTGCAGATTGCCGCCATTACTAGTAAAAAAAATTAATTATAATAATGCCATAAATCTATCCCCTATTTTGTATACGCTATAACTTTTGCGCAAACCAATCAATATACACTTATTGCGATTTTTTTTTTTTTTTTTTTTTTACCAAACATATGTAGAAGAATACATATCGGCCTAAACTGTGGAAGAAATTCGTTTTTTTATATATTTTTTGGGTATATTTATTATAGCAAAAAGTAAAAAATATTGCTTTTTTATTTCAAAATTGTCAGTCTTTTTTTGTTTATAGCGCAAAAAATAAAAACTGCAGAGGTGATCAAATACCACCAAAAGAAAGCTCTATCTGTGGGGGAAAAAAGGATGTCAATTTTGTTTGGGTGCAATGTCGCACCCGACTCGCAAAAAATGCTCTGGTCGGGAAGCGGTAAATCTTTCCGGGGCTAAAGTGGTTAAGCTGTAAAGAAGTCATCTGTCTGTTACAGGAAGGAGAAAGCATTTCCTCGGTCTTCTGTGTTACACTGATCATACTGCAACCTTGTAACTTAGGCCTCTTTCACACAGTTGCACCTTTGCAGTGCTGTTCTTTGCAGTGCTGTTCTAGGCTGAAAGTGCATGAAAACTATTCCCCATTAAGCCTGTCAGTGCACTGTGCTGCAAAAAGTGCCGCATGCTGTATCTTTGGTGCAGTTTTTCAAAGGCACACCAAAAGTGCACCTTCAATTGTAAGTCAATGGGAAAGCATCAAAAGCACATCAGTGTGAAAGGGCGCTCGGTAGCATGTAACATGAGGGGAGGCTTCAGCAGGAGTCTTATCTGTGTTAAGTCAGCCATAGATGATTGCTTGATTCCCCCATCAACACAGCCAGTGTTGATACGGGAATCCCTCCCGCAGGGCTATTGTGTTCTCCCGGCTGGGGGGCAGGGGGGGGGGTCAGGGGACCTTCACTGCCAGGAGAACACTGGCAATAATTTCATCCTAAAAATCCGGCATGCTGGATTGATGGATTGACTTGGGTACAATCAGCCTGCCCACGCATGGTTTGAATCTTGGCCGGTACCTGCTTAACCAGCCGAGATCTAAACCATCTGTGACCAGCTTTGTGAACAACTATGAACTGTCTACAGACACCAAGGATTACATAAAAAGATGTCAACCACCCCAAATGTATAACTAGCCTTTGCATTAAAGTGCACATGGAAGGGCAATGTACATTGCAAACAGACAAAAAATTCCCAACACATTTACCAGCTAGTCTGCAAAAAAAAATAATGGAATTGCCCCCAAAATGACCCCATTTTGGAAAGCAAACACCCCAACCTATAATCTATGAGGCATAATGAGTCTTTTGAAAGGTTCATTTTTTTCCAGAAGTTTTTGGAAAATGTGGAAAAAAGATGAAAACGCATTTTTTTTTACACAAAGTTGTCCATTTATAGAATATTTCCAACACATAGCAAATACATAGCAAAAATGACACCCCAAAATACATTTTGCTACTCCTCCTGAGTATGGTGATACTACATGTGTGAGCCTTTTACACAGCCTGGCCACATACAGAAGCCCGACATCCAAGTAGCACCATCAGGCGTTCTAGCAGCATAAATGACATATATAATTTCCTGGCAACCTATCATTTTTGAAGGCCCTTCATATTTCTAACACATAGCATGTACATACCAAGAATTACAATCCAAAATAAATTCTATTTCGGAAAGGGTAAAAAAAAAAAAGCATTCCCTTTGCTTTTAGTAGTAGCCACAGAGGAGAGCACTGGTCCAGGCAGCAGGCAGGGATGTGCTTAGCAACAGCAATAGTAATTATCCAGGCAGCAGGCAGGAATATTGTCTATAGTCAGCACAAGGATATTGTCAGCACAGCACAATCCATAGAAATTGTCCAGACAGAGACAGCCAGCACACCCATAATATTAGTCCTGGTACACTGTTACCTGCAGACACTCATTATTGTACCCCACTCCAGCCCTTCATAAACATACTGCCTCTTGCTACAGCTAATTATTTGCATAGTCCAGGTAGCGGTGCGGTCCGTTCATGTGGCAGGCAGAGGCATGATGGCAGTAAGTCAGCAGCAGGCGGAGGGCCGCAATCTGGTAAGACCTGTGCACAAGGGTAGAGGCTTCAACCCACCCAAATCTCTATGAAGCCTCCGTACTCCAGACCACCCTAATCCGGAAATTCTGAAACCCGAAGAAAACAAAAAAAATTGTTTTCTCCATCCGGAAAAACAATTCTTGAGCCCCTCACATATGTGAGACCCCTGTGTACTACAGTAGCAGGGCAATTGATCAGTCCAAGCAGTAGGCAAAAGCATAGTCCATAAAACAGACCAGGGTCAGTTCACTGGAAGCAGTCCAAACGGTAGGCAGAGGCATAGTCAAAAAACAGGTCAGGCTCAGTTCACGTGGAAGGCAGTGGCATGGTTATTTGGGGAAGCATGGAAAATGGTCAGCACAGATGATGGAAATGGTTAAAAATATTGGCTAATTATTTAGGGATGTATGATAAAGTTGGAAGCATTCACCAATGCAAAGGCCAGTTTGGGAGGGACACTGAGGACAATGGTAGCTGGTATCTTTTCAAAATCCTCTTTTGCTGCACACGCAACATTTTTTTTGCCGTCTTCGTCCTGCTTCAGATGGTGGAATGTTGAAGGGGAAGTGGCGCTCATGAAGTCGGCTAACAGCATCAGAGCGAAGGTCTTGTGGGGGGGGGGGGGGGGTCTTTGTTGATAGATGAGAGACGTGACAACTTCTTCTATGAATTTTAGGAAGGGGGCGGGGCTTTCCGTGGATTTGGTGTAGACTACGTAGGAATTATAAATGACCAAATGGATGAGATAAATTGCTACCTTCTTATACCAGAATCGGGACCTCCTTATTGACAAATAGGGCTGAATCATTTGACCATTGAAATCCACCCCCCCATGTAGAGATTATAATCTTGGACACATGTTGGCTTTTCAATGGGACCTTGTCTTCTTTGAACCTCAATTGTAGTGTCGTCATGGATGGTGAACAACATGTGCATGTCCCTTTTATCCTTCCACCTCAAGGCCAGCTCTTCGTTGCATCTCAATGTTGCTATTTCCCCCCTTTTTGTTCGCTAGAGATTGTGGGAAGCCCTTCCTATTCTTTCTGGAGGTTCCGCAGGCCAGGGTTTTTGCGATGTATAAGTGTTTGAAAAGGGACAGGCTGGTGTAGAAGTTATCAAGATATATGTGATATCCTTTGTGCAGAAGTGAGTATGCCAGGTCCCATACAATCTTTCCAGTTGTGCCCATGTAGGCTGGGCACTCGGGGGGCTGGAGCTGGGAATCCCGTACAGATATCCCATGGCGCTCTCACAGAGCTTGTAAAATTTTACTTGATATCTGGCCCTTTTGCTAGGAATATATTGCTTTATTCCTTGCCGGCCTGAAAAGGGTACCAGGGACTCATCGACACATATATTCTGATCGGGGACATAGAGTTCTGCAAATTGCTGGGAAAAGAAATTTATCAGTGGGCGAATTTTATACAACTTGTTGTAATTTGGATGATTGCAGGGAGGGCACTGGGTATTATCACTAAAATGAAAAAAGCGCATTATCATCTCATATCGGGACCTGGACATTACAGCAGAATAAATGGGCATGTGGTGGATGGGGTTGGTGGACCAATAGGCATGTCCTTCATTTTTTTTTGTAAGCCCCATATTTATGATGAGGCCCATAAATAATTTGAACAACTTCAGATCTCTCCACTCAAACAGACGGGCATATGATGATTGGGGGTTGTTGGCAATATACTGCTGGGCATATAAATTTGTCTGGTCCACAATGAATTGCAGTAAAGTGTCAGGAAAAAAAACAGATTAAAAAGAATCAATCGCTGTAATATTTTGGGTGTTGGCCTGCACACCTGGCTGTGCTGTGAAAGGGGGAATAATTGGTGATCCTGAATCAGAAGGCAGCCATGTTGGGTTGGCAAGAACATCTGGCATATATGTAGAGGCCCTGGCTCTTGGGGGACGTGACACTCCAGTAGTTGGGGGATTTGAATTCTCTGTGCTGGTACTCAGACGTGATGTTGCAGCACTGGTACTGGGCCTGGGCATTTGTTCCTGGGGCCTATCGCCGGCGGCTTCGCTGGTACTGGGCCTGGGAATTTGTTCTTGGGGGCCTATTGCTGGCGGCAGCACTGGTACTGGACCTGAGAATATAATCCTGGTTTTCAGAGTGCCGTGCCCTTTTAGGAGGGACCCATTCTTCCTCCGAATCATTTGCCGATTCACTATTCTCAATCGGTTCAAATGCCGAATTTGATTCGGAATCAGAATTGGAATTGGATGAGAACTCCCTGCTGCTCTCATCAGTCATGGAGAGGATATGGAACGCCTCCTTACTAGAATGATATCTTTTGGACATGAAACTGATGGCTGTGTGACAGGTGGCAGGTGACGGTCACTGGGCTGTGCGATCGGTGGCACGTGACATTCACTGATAGGTGATGACGGTGTGACAGGCGATGGTCACTGATGGGTGATAGGTCATGGACAGTGACGGTCACTGATGGGTGATGGTCACAGAGGGTGACAGGCCACGGTCACTGATGGGTGATGGGTGGCAGGGCACGGTCACTGATAGGTGACGGGTGCACCACTGATGGTCAGTGATGGGTGACGGTCACTGATGGGTGACGGGTAATGGGTGACAGTTGACGGTCACTGATGGGTGACAGGTGATGGTCACTGATGGGTGACGGTCACTGACGGGTGACAGTGACAGTTGATGGTCACTGATGGGTGACGGTGACAGGTGACGGTCACTGATGGTTGACGGTGACAGGTGACGGTCACTGATGGGTGCACCACAGACGGTCACTGATTGCAGACTCTTATGTGACAGGTGCACTTTATGGGGTGACTGCTGGGTGACAAATGACAATGGGGGGCGATGGAACAAGTGTTGTGCTTGTGCAGTACAATACAGACACAGATCGGTGACTCACTGCTCCTGGCTCTTCTCTCCTCACACTGGAAACGGTGTGTGAGGAGAGAGGAGCTGGTAACAGCTAGTTACCACTCTGTGTTTACATTTAGTGATCAGCTGTGAAAGGATCACAGCCGATCACATGGTAAACAGCCGTGCCCAATGGCTGTTTACCAGCGTCGGTGACGAGCAGTGTCCCCGGGAACACACTGCCACTGACGTGCACGCACAGTGTGCTAGCGATCGCGCGCATGCGTCGTGCACAGTGGGGCGGAACCATCTGTGAGCGGCCGTGATGAAGTCATGTTGTAAACAGCCATGCCCAATGGCTGTTCACCCCTCTCGGTGGCGAGTGGTGTCTCCGTGACACGCCACCACGGAAGGTACAGGGATACGCACACATGATCGCGCGCATTCCCTGTTGAAATGGGCGGACATCATATGACGCCTGCCCAGAACGAGAGCTGCGCCGCCTGGCCATCATATGACAGCCGGCGGTCGGCAACCGGTTAAAGGCACAGGGACACACTGGACGCACAGCAAAAGCACAATGGCATCCAGTGTGTCTCCCACATTAAATCCAGCGAACAAGCTTTACATAGAGATGGCAACCACCCCAATTTATAACGAGCCTTTACAGTAAGGTGCAAAAAGAATGGCAATGCACAACACAAACAGAGAAACATTTCCCAACACACCTACCAGCTAGCCTGTAAAAAAAACCCTGTTATTGTTGGGGTCAATTTTTTTTTGTTTTTTTATTCAGTAGATGCCTGGACAAAGATGATTCTATACTTTCAGAAAGGACATGAAGGCATTGTTCAGGGGAGTACTGTGAAAACATAGAAAATATATTTGATGCTGGGAACACTTTAAGGCTTTATTATCTTACAATGGGAGTTTGAATCTTACAAGATAAACATTCACTGTCTGTACCACACCAGTATCCATAATAAGTAATATGACATAATGTACTTTTCCTTAAAGAAACTCAGTCACCAGGAGACACTTTTTTAATTTGAATGATTTTTTTTTAATACCAAAACAAAATTGTGCCCCCACTTTTTTTTTTTTAATCCTTGCTTTGAAAGCGTCAAATTTTATTATCTGCCGGCTTCCACCCCCTGCATGATGACAGGCCTTTCATCACAGCAAACTATCTGCAAGTAGATCCCACTGTGAGTCTCAATGCTTATCAGCAGGCAAACTGACATTGGGGAGAGAGGCAGCAGATAGTATGATCTGACACTCCCAAAAGAGTCAAATAAAAAAAAAAAAAAAAAAATGGAGTTGTAAGTATCTTTTTTTTTTTTTCACAAATGAAAATCTGAAAGGTTCACTTTATGAGTGTAAAAGGCTCCCTAACACCTTTGAAATGTTAGGCACCATTTGTGTGCTTAGTCACTGTGCCACAAGGCTTCTAAACATTACCCTGCCATCATCTGGTACAAAACTTGAAACCACCGCAACATACGTGGATAGTGGTCACTTCTCTTGCCAGTAGGGATGTGGCTGATCAGCTTTTCCTTTATGACCGCTGACAGATTACGTAAAAAACATTGATTACCTTGTTACAATGGCATCTGAAAGTCGGTGGGATAGATTAGGCAGCAAGTAAACATGTTGCCCCTAAAGTTGATGTGTTGAAAGCAGAAAAAATGGGCATCACAGTTTGTTGTGTATGGGGCCACGTAGTTGCATACCAGACAGGTTGCCCATGCTGACCCATGTCCATAGCAAAACGCACCTACAATGGAAACGTGAGCATGTGATTTGGACCACAGAGCAATGGAAGAAGGTGGTCTGCGCTGATGAATCACATTTTCTTTTACATCGTATGAGATGGCTAGGTGTGTTTGCGTCACTTACCTGGGGAAGAGATGGCAACAGGATGCAGTATGGAAAGAAGGCATGCTGGCGGAGGCAGTGTGATGCTTTGGGCAATGTTCTGTTGTGAAAACCTTGGGTCCTGCATTTCATGTGGATGTTACGTGACAGGTACCACCTACCTAAATAAACATTGTTGCTGACCAAGTATACCCTTTCATGGAAATGGTATTCCCTGATGGCAGTGGACACTTACAGCAGAATAATGAGCCCTGCTCAACAAAAATTGTTCAAGAAAATGGTTTGAGAAACTCAACAACTAGTTTGAGGTATGGACTTGGCTTTTCAAATTCTCCAGGTCTCAATCCAATCAAGCATCTGTGCGAAGTATTGATAAAAACAACATTCATCCATGAAGGTCCCACCTTGCAACCTACAGGACTTAAAGGACTTGCTACTGATGGCTTGGTGCCAGATACCACAGCGTACCTTCAGCCCTGACCCATTGATGCACGGTGTCCATCCGTGCATCAATGGGTCAGGGCTGTTTTGGCAGCAAAATTGGGACGTACTCAATATTTGGTGGGTGGTCATAAAGTTATGGTTGATCGGTGTATATTGTCTTGCTTAAAGCCACCACTCAGACAGTTGTAGATACGTTTTCATTTGTGTATGTAGCACAAGTAGGGGCACTCCAACTAGGGTATCAACTAACCTTCTGGATACTGACTTCTGCCTAAATGCAATATATATACAGCAGGCCTCTAAATTATTTCATCAAGTTTTAAATCACATCAGGGCCAGTGTACTGTTAACGAGTTGGGGTGTTTGTTCTGTTTAAGCAGTAATTATGAATGCACATATATTTTTGTCGAACATGTTCCTCTTGTGTTAATTTTTACCTCACATTTGATTTACCTTGCTTATAGCTTCATCTACCTTCCTTCTAGTCAGAATACAAAGAAATTGTTCCTTCATGAGACTTGTTTCTCTTGCTTATGAAGCTCCAAAATGACTTCAGTAAAGGTCTCAAATGGAATAATTTGCAACTTTGAGCTGCTATTAATGATTATTCATGTACATTTTGTTAGCTGATTAAAAAAAAAAACACAGCCTTTGTAGTGATTGTAGCTCATAGCGATATATTTCCGAGCAACAAAAGGATTAACAGTTGGTGTGACACTAGAGATTGTGGTATCCGTTTATTTCTTTGGGCTAATTTGGCTTCTTCAGAACATGAGATTGTTCTATAATCTCTGGCATCTACTCCCTTTATACCAATACCAAATGGAAATGAGCACATTGAGGTCTGTAAAGTTGTGCTGGTTCTCTTGAGTTACACAGTTGTCCTCATTATTCCTTCTGTTTTGCTTAGCACATTTCAAGCTTGCGTAGTGTGCTGCGATTCTGTGAGGTCTTTGGAAAAAACTGTTAATTGCTTTGTAGACGCATTTGTACCATCATATGGAAAAAAATATGAGAAAGTTTTGCAAATATTTTTTACTTCACTAATTCTTTAGTTTATATAGAAGGTATGTATACCTGTGTATCCTATTTTACAGTGAACCAGAATTTTCTTTATGTTTTTATTACAATGTTCATACAAAACTTGCTTTATGATTGTGATAAAATGTTTTGTTTTCGGGCTTTTACAAATGTAAAGATAAGCAATTCATTGTTTCTGTTTTAAATACATATGTTACTAATTCAACTCTAGACCTGGTTAGAGTAAGTAGGGCATGTAACCTCTATCAGGTCTTTCTTGTCATTGTTTCCTTGTCAGGGAGACTTATCGTTTCTTTCCTGATAATTAAATCAGAAGTGGTGAGATCTCCCCAACAGGAACATAGATATTCCTAAAATCCAGATTCTCACCCCTACACATTCAAATTGTTTAATTAACCTCTGTGCCTCTGTTGGAGAGATTTTGTTTACTTCCTGTCTTGATGAGAACACGAGACATAAGGAAAGATCTCACCAATGCTTACAGAAACAGCAATTAAACTTGACAGAAGTTCTAAGCTTTACGTAGTCCAAAAAAGGTTTTGGCTGTAGCTATGCTTTAAGGAATTGTCGAACTTCCAAACAGATATAGCCTCCTACCGTGCTCTTATCACAGGCCCTGCCACTTGCACTGTTTATATTCCGCTTGTTTGCCTCTGCACTGTTAGTGCAAAGAGTGGGAATGAGGAAGGCATCTGCAAATATGTTTGGTTGGAATTAATCTGTATATAGCCAGGTGATGTAAACTATGGCACTTTTTTATGGGACTTTATATTAACTTTACCTTGGTTATTTTTTTATATTTCACTTTAGGACATGGAATTTGAACTTGTAGAATGATTGCTTAGCTCCCAAGAAAATCTGCAATTACATGCTGGATTTTTTGGTGTAATTGATGATATTTATATTGCAATGCACTCAGGAGATACCAAATTGCTAGAGGCTAGCAGTGCCTGTGTACAGTTTTGTCCTGTCCATCCTCTTATTGCATTTGATTCAAGAAACACAGTATTGTAAGACAGAATACACATCAGCAGGCCCAACCATTAGACTTGTACTCTCTACACTGTAACTAAAATCATGCATTCTAGCAGTTTGTGTTCTTCAATGATCATATAAGTGCATTGCAGCACAGTATTAATCACTGAATGCTGCATTTAGACATACTAATGCTTACACTGCTGCACTTTTTGCCTTGTGATAAGAGTACTCAAAATACAAGGAAGAAAATACAGAAGTAAGAGCTTATGATTACAAATGTGCTCAGCACCCCTGTATATGCAACGTGGATATGGTGATAATCTGTATTTATAGTGTAGTACAGTTATACCTGGCACACACGAGATTATTGGACAAATGATTGTCCGTTTATTTTGCATGCTAGTCTCATATTGAAAAGGAAGAGGTTACTAAACTTACGAAAAGTCTCTACGACAATAAAAATTTGGTAGCTATGTATTGTATTGGATTTGTATTGTATTTTTGGACAACAGCTGTACTGAATAAATGAAAATTGTACGATCTGGTATAGTACATGAAATTTTTTGTGCATGTACCGTCAGATAATTTTGCATGAACTGTCGTGATCGGCTCTCGAAAGCTGTGTACTAACAATCATATTTTTGTACAATCGCTTTGAAAGTGGTATCTATTGTACAAATTTCTGATCGTGTGCACAGGCCTTTAGATATGAACATAGCAATTTTTTTTATTTTTTTTTAGAATTCCAAAAAAAAACAAATTTATTTTTCGGCTCTTACAGTGTTCAGCCTAAAACTAAAATCTCTAAATCTACTTGCATCCACAATCTTAAGCATCATACACACAATCGGACTTTGTACGAACTTTCCTGTGGGTTTTTGTACAAAGGGTGTTGGCTGTAAACTAATTACGCATACACGCGGCAGGACTTTTTCGGCAACAAACACGAAGGTTTCAATGTACTGACGACACTTCAAAAAGAGGACGTTCTATTCTCCGGCGCCACCCTTTGGCCAACTTCTGTATTGTCTGATCTTTTGCATTGGTTCTGAGCATGCGTGTCTCTGGTTTGTACAAAAGTCCGATGGTTTTGTGTACACACGATCAGACTTTGCTCTATCGGACTTTTGTTGCTGGAAAGTCTGTCAATTCGCTAACAAAAGTCTGATGAAAACCAAAAAAGTTTGTCCGATGGAGCGTACACACAGTCGGATGTTGCCTTAAAACAGCTAATATTGCATGTTTGTTGTCAAAAAGTCCGATCGTGTGTATGCTCTATAAGACTAACCTATCTAGTAAAGCAAAAATCACTATACATACCTTTTCTGAAGCCGATCCGGACAACAGCTGGGAAGTGACGTCACCCATAGACTTACTATGGGGCTTCTGTTGTCAGATGCCTCTTTTGCCCACGCCTAAACAGAGTAGCCGCTGCTGACAGCTCAGCGTGGGACCGGACCTGCTTCAAAAAAGGTATGTATAGCGATTTTTGCTTTACAGGGCTAGAGAGGTTAGTCTAAGATTGTGGCTGCAAGTAGATTTAGAGATTTTAGTTTTAGGCTGAACTTCTACTTTATTTAAGATGGAGCAAATGACAGCAGTAAATTCCAAAATAAAATGGTGCAGCAATAGTACATTAAATGTTGCTATAATAAAGGCCGCTGACAGCTCAGCATGGTACTGGACTGGAGTGGCTTCAGAAAAGGTATGTATAGTGATTTTTGCTTTACAGGGTCAGCTAGGTTAGTCTTAAAATGTGGCTTCAAGTAGATTTAGAGATTTTCGTTTTAGGCTGAACTTCTACTTTAAATAAGATGGAGCAAATGCCAGCAGTAAACTCCAAAATAAAATGGTGCAGCTAATAATAGTAAATGAAATGTTGCTATAATAAAGGCAACAGCCACTAATGAGGTAGCATAGGCAGCAATAAAATATATAGATACATTTTTCCCCCCTACATGCTCATTCACTGCATGTTTGGAAAGATATCTGTAAACTTATAGTCCAGTTTATCCATACTCAGTCTGAAGAAATGAAAGAGAAAGTGACAACATTTGCATGAACATTCAGACTGCGCTTGGCTAGTTTAAACTACGCTTTGGTTATTGTGTACCATTTAAAAAAAACAGTCCGTGTACTGTGATGATTTGTACATTTTTCTATCATCACAGTTTTCATAAATAAACTTTTTTGAAGCAGAGATTATTTCTCACAGTGTTTACTACCCGTGACATAATGTGTGAGAATGTAGATTCTAATATTTGGACATGCAAATCAGGCCCTTTATTACAGTGTTTGAGAACAAGTGTTCTAGAACATCTCAAAACAATGCATGCTTTTTTGACACGGACATTCATTGGAACTTATTAAATTCAGGCATAGTATATACTTATGTTGTCACAAGATGTAAGTGCCTCAGCATGATTGCCCAGATTATTTAATTGTCCTGCTGGTGAGGTCATGCTCTTTTGGCATTAACTTGATGCTTCTCATGTAGCATTAATGGATGCTCAGTCATTTAGTCAGGTAAAAACGTTAGACACAAATGTGGGGGGAGGGGATATTTTTGAACCGTTTTAAAGCACCTTATGCTTAAGAAATTTGTGGCATTTACAATGCATTGTAAGTTTACAGATATACTCTTAAAGAGGAACTAAACCCTCCCATTGTTTACAGCCAAGGAAGCTGCCATCTTATCTTGTTTGATCTGCAGTTGCCATGGTGCTGCACATGTGATCAGCTATGACACCAGACATTTGATGGCTTGGTAGTTCGGTTGAGAGCGAACAAGCACACTAGTATACCTTGAATGTAACTGTTTTATGAAATCGTTCAATTTGTATGTTTATTTCCGCTTTAATATGTACTCTTACAGTGAGTGAAGGTTATCACTGGAGTAATTGTCACCTTAGAAGCGGTTATGATCATTGCCTTGCTTTCACAGTGTCTTCAGGTAGTCCAGATAGTTTTTGTGTAGGCAGCGAGAGTCCACATACTGTAGCAGTTCAAGTTTACATTGGCTGCTTTGTTGTGATTTCAGCATTAAATTAACATATGTAGTATTTGCACCATCCAGAACAAAAAAAAAAATCTACCAATGAGTTGAACCTTATGTTTAACGCCACAAAACATGAGTGGTTTACTTACAAGGCTGTCTCCACACAGTTTCTCTCCTTACATACCCACATAGTCTGGTTACTCCAATGTTTTTAGAGACCCATGCAATTTTCTTTTTTTTTTTCGCTATAGATGCAATCCACGGCAGTAGCATAATTTAACCCGATTAATCCAGCTTCTCAGGAAATTCAGTAGTGTGAATAACACCTATTTTACAGCTGAAATAGCCTTCCATGTGCTTCTCTCATCAAGCCCACATGACTTCTCTAGGCCCCAAAATAACTGGGTGCTATGCAAGATGCCTTCATTGTACATTAGCATTGTGTTTAATACTTGAACACAACTGGATTGTACTCCCGATCCTCACCTGTGGATATTTTTGTTGTTGCATATACAGTATATGCTTAGCAAGTCTTCCATATGTACAAAGTAAATATAATCGGGACAGTCATCCTCACAAGACCTGATCTAATAAGGTATAAAATGTAGCATAAATATAATTATCAGTACATTAACCACTTGCCTACTGGGCACTTTTACCCCCTTCCTGCCCAGGCCAATTTTCAACTTTCAGCACTGTCATACTTTGAATCATAATTGCACGGTCATGCAATACTGTACCTGTATAAAATTTTTATCATTTTTTTTTCACACAAATAGAACTGTCTTTTGGTGGTACTTAATCACCACTGGGTTTTGTTTTGGGTTTTTTTTGCTAAACAAACGAAAAAAGGCCAAAAATTTTGAAAAACAAAACATTTTTCATAGTTTGTCATAAAGTTAGTAATAAAGTAATTTTTCTCCTTCACTAATGTGGGCTGATGAGGCTGCACTGATAAGCTGTACTGATCTGCACTGATAGGTGGCACTGATGAGGCAGCGCTGGTGGGCCCTGATAGGTGGCACTGATGGGCACTGATTGGCGGCACTGATTGGCAACACTGTTGGGACTGCACTGATTATCAGGACTGTGATAATCAGTGCACATGTCCCTAACACAAGCCAGGTGTGGGTTTTCTTCTTCTCTTCTCACACTGTCAGCGTGAGGAAAGAAAAGCCGATAACTGGCTTGTGTTTACGTCCTGTCATTGGCTGACAGCTGATCACATGGTAAAGGGGCACTGTGATTAGCCCTTTACCCCAAACGCTACCCGGTGCAATCATGGGAGGACGTCCATGTACGCCCTCCCGGCATTGGAAACCTGCGCTGTAGCCGTCTTTCAGCTACAGCGTGGGCGGCAAATGGTTAAATGTCATCTGCACAGCCAAGACTAAACTTGCCCACCTCATCCCTGAAACCACCCTATCTTAGCACTAGGTTACTTTCATACTGCTCCACACATGTTTTTGCCACATTTTTACCATGTTTTTGCTGCGTTTCCAGTGCGTTTTGCACTTGTGGTTATCACTTCTCTGCCTTTTGGCTAAGATCAGGTGTAAGATCTGTTCTTATCCGTTTCCAGAGGAGGCGCTGTGCAACTCCCGAGTGTGAGGAGGGCACATGCAAATCCAATGGTGACCTGGAAGGGCGGTTCGGCAGTGCCGGTGTCTGGACGCCCATCGAGACGTCACCTGGCCTAGATTGGGGTAGCTCTAGTTTCGGTCAGTTTTTCGGGAGAGAACACTGGCTCCTCTTTAGCTAGAGGGGGAGGAGCAATTAGTATTCCCTGAATGTAATTAGATAGTAGTGATAGGATCAACGGTGGTGCCTGATGGCAAAGGGCTCTCACCAAGCTTCCAGAACTTCAGGCCTTCCTGGCTGGAGTGGGGGCTGCTGTGGTCTGGGTTGTTGGTCAGGGTTGGTACCGAAAGCCTATGGTGTATGTGCCCCTGGAGTGGCAGTCCAGGGGTGCCATAAAATCACTGAGTGAGGCTCACTTTGATTTGTGGCACCACGGTCACTGCTCCATTACACTTTTTTTAGCACCTGCCTCCTGGGCTGGGCCTTTTGGCTGGGACCGGAGGAATTCTTTATTCCTGGCCGGAGGCCCTGGCCATTGCACAATGGCCACTTTTTCACTCTCCTCTACTTCTTTCTCCCCCACTTTCTTTTTATGCGTTTCCTTTGTGTGTCACGTTTTTGTATTTTTGTGTTTGTATATGGTTTTGCACTGTGTGACTGGTAGGGTTGCAGGTCCTCGGGCCTGCCCTGAAAGTCTTGGGAGGGGGTGGACATGGCCTTTTGGCTTAGTTTGCCCTCTCTCACCCCACCGAGTACTTGGGTGGGTCTGTGTCGGCAGATCCTCCAGAGAAAGGGGTCCGTCTGGTTTTGGCGAGACGGACCAAGTGTAAGTACACTCTTTGTGTGTGCACATTTTTTTGGCACCGGGTGAAGTTTTTGAGTGTGTTTAGATACTTATGGCTCTATTATCAAATGATAGTGAAAAAAAGAAGAGGTTGACTTAATCAAGGCATTGGCTGAGAGCTGAAGGCTTCAGTACTGGCCACTTTTGTCTCTCTACAGACCTAATCATTTCTACAATTGCTGTAACCCCTGTTCCACTGCCACTGATCAGGTGTTCTTTTTCTGGATCAGTACCCTGAAGGTATGTAAGAGAGCCAGATGTGCTTAAACATACAAAAGTCGACTCCGTGCTGAATTTTTACAATTGTGTAGAATTCTTAAGGGGTATATGCATGAAAAATAAGCTAACAATAGTATATTTTAGCAACCATTTGAAGTTCTTACTTTACCATCAACTCTTCCCTGCACATTTTTCATACACAAGCCCTATATTTACTGCTTAAAACGTCATCTGTTTTTTGAGAATTCAAACTGGCATTGGTCAGGGCATTACAAACACTTTTCAAAATGAGGCCTTTTTTTGTGCACTACACCATGTATGCGTATGACAACCACATGCTGCTGCTCTGCCGAAATTCTTAGACTTTGACCCCTTGTGAATCAGAGTGAAAAAGGTGCTGACTGTCAACATCAGGTTAGGATTATAAAGTGTCCCAGGAAAGTGATGAGTTTTTTTATGGTTTTTATTAATATAGTTTGTTTAAATTTAAATGGAATGCACGTATGCATACCCCCACATTGTTGTACTTTCAAATGTGTTAAGTTATATGCTTTGTGACAGTTTCTTGGTCCATGGCCAGGAGTTGAGGTCATTTGGAGATTGCATTGAGAATACAGCACAGCTGCTGGAACCATTATACTCGACACAGACATTTTAGAGGTTATTTAAGCAATGGCGCTACAGTTTTGCAGATCACTAATGATATTTTTTATTCAAGCACTACATTTAAAGGTATGGTCCACCTTTAGCATGCTTAAATCCTTTTTTTTTTTTTGGTTACACTAAATTGTATCTTTTATTAAACAAAGAAAAATAATGTCATTAAAGAAATACATATTTTGTTGTACGGTTTACATTCACTTTTGATTACAAGTATACTTCCCTACAGGCATCAGAGGACAGCTGAACAGGTATGGTCAAACGGTAAAAAGGCCTTTCACACAAAAGTTCTCTCCACAAACATGTACTGTCGGGTCAGCCAGACACGTGTTTATGCCTGTTGAGGAGAAAGGAAAAGTAGGGCTGCACAGAATGGGGATCCTTGTATTTGCAGTGTTACAATGGATGCCCAAATAAATGTGTGTCGAATACAGAAAATCCAGCTGTTCACCAGATTTCTATATTTTTATACAGCCCTTACAAATAAGATCAAAGGAATGCCTGTTATGTAAGGCAACCGGCTGACATTTGAACCGTTAATGGGCAGACTGTATTGATCAACTTGGGTACAACCAACCTGCCGGATTTACTTGAAATTATCGCTAGCGTCTTCTATAGCCACTAGCAATAATCACTGTCTTCACCCAGCGGAGATGCCCGCCCCCCCCCCCCCCCGATCAGAGCAGACATTTGCTGATTCCCCTGTCAACACGGACTGTGTTGATGGGGGAATCGTGCAAATTTCTTTTCTGCAACCCGAAATTTGCACTATGCTTGAGGCCTGAGAGCTGTGGTCAACGATAAGTTGCCAGTTACAATGGTTCTAATGGTATAGAGCAGGGGTCTCAGACTGGCGGCCCTCCAGCTGTTGCGGAACTACAAGTCCCATGAGGCATTGCAAGGCTAACAGTTACAAGCATGACTCCCACAGGCTAAGGCATGATGGGACTTGTAGTTCCGCAACAGCTGGAGGGCCTCCAGTTTGAGACCCCTGGTATAGAGTATGCTTACAGTTTCTGGCAAATATAGGTAAACACAGGGGTACCAGCCATGGTAATTCAGCAGCTTTTTCCTCTTGCAGTGTAGTCATGGCTGTGGCTATTTCTCATTTCTGAAATTTGTTGTAGTGGTTTATTAATGGGTCAGTCACATCAGATGACCAACTGCTTCTTATTGGGACCAAACACTGCTAGACAATTGGAACATGTGACTTAGAATGGCATCAATTTGCACAGGCCCTCATGTATAAAAAGTACCTAACAAAAAAATAGAAGCCTTGCTAACATCAATCACAACATCCTAACTGTCCTCTTTTTTTTTTATATGCTAGAAAATTGTGGACTTGAAAATCAACTCTTGGAAGTGTTTGCTATATCCTTTAGGTCATATTTTTAAGAGGTATATAACATTCCCCACCCTTGTTTGGTTAAATTGTTGGTTCTGTCGTGGACAGGGCCTACCGGAATCCTGTTTGTAATTGGAGTTCTTATGCCTGCACATTCAGTTTGTTGTGAAGACAATCTCCTAGTCTCGCCCGAGGCATGGCGATTCCATCTCTTTTGCATTTGATTGTGGGAAGTGAGGCCAGATATCACTGGTTAATTAGGCCATCTGCATGCTGGAGACCTTCTCTCATCAGTTAACTTCTAGAGGTCACTTAATTTACATATTAATGAGGTGGGTGGGTCCAAAACGATGTTGCTGTTTTATCAGTTATACAATATAAGGATTTTAAATGTTCAGGAATAAATTAAATCTTAATGATGGTCAATATTGATTTCTGTAAAATCTGTAGCTATCCTTTTTTTAGTGCGCTCTGTAGAGCTATCTGGAGCTATCTTCTATCACGTTTGGTATCTTCCTTTAAGTTTGTATGACATTCTCTCTGTTGAATAGGATCAAGTCTCATTCTCGCTGTCAGGACTATTTGAAGCCATAGATTCATCTAGTCCTTTGTGGCTGCCATTTTATCAGGAATTCATAACAGCTTTTGCTGATCTGCCATTTTTACATATCACTGTTTCACTTGTATGATTTCTAGTGAGACAAGCCGAGAGCTGGCTTCCTTTTACTGTGTACCAGAGAAAAAAGAGCCGTCTCCAGTGTCTGCTCTGCAGAGAAGGCCGATTCATGTGTAAATGATCAGTTGCCCTTTATTTGCTTGGCCTGTGGAGAGTACACATTGAGATAAAAAGCTTGGTGGGTCAGGGCTTAGTGTGCGCTTGTTTCTCCAGTGGCCACAATGACAGTGTTAGAATTGTTGTCAAAGATTATCAGGCATACTATGATGTCTCTTCATTTTAATGCATTGGGTGAAAAGAAATCTTGAAGGCTACAGAAAATATGTATACTGCTTATAGTGCATCCATGCACATACACACACACACATTTAAAATAACGGCTTGATTTGTGCAATTCAAATTCTTGTGAACTGAATTCATAATGGTAAGAGTGATTAGCGTACATCATTGTAATAGAATCAGTGTGTTTATTTTATTTCAGATACCTGTATATTATAATATTTAAACATTAAACAGTTTTAATTAATCAGGGTGTTCCATGACCTGTATAATAAAAGCACTCAGTCTAGAAAAATTTCAGAAGCTTTTCATGGAACATTTCCTAAGAAATTATATATATATATATATATATATATATATATATATATATATATAAAATTTCCTTTCACAATTTCCAACCAATACCTGGCAATACTACTACTTTTACATCCCTTTGTCCAAGCTTTTATTCCCTTCCTCCTTTTTCTTTCTGTCAATTTCTTCCTTGCTCCTCCTTATTTACAAAGTAGAAAAAGTCCTTGGATGTTTGGACAGTGATCATTCAGGAGAAACATTTGGTGGCTGGATCATGCATGCATGGCTGGCATCCATCTACTGTCTGTAGGGATCATAAAGCACTGAATGAATAGCTTATTTTCTCTAAGTGACTACTTTTACTATAAAAAAGTATCCTGCTCTTCCCCCACCTGTACCTTACTATTGTTGAATTGGATGTAAATGCGATTTAGGCAGTAGCTTTCCATGTATAGCAGCATTTGAAATGTATTTACATGAACTCGTTGCTAATTAGCATTTGGATATGTATATAAAATTTGTGCTACGTCATCTAGGTAGATTGTGATTCCTAAAGACCTCATGCTACTTCTGTATATAATATATTTAGTGAAAACATATAATGAAATATATCCTGCATATAGCATCCATGAGATGGGAAATGTGGTTGTGTCAACTATCTTGTATGTATGTGTTTTTTTTTTTTCTTATTCCTGCTTTTTTTGGTGTTTTTTTGTTTTGTTTTTTATCACCCTCTAGCTGCTGGGCTGTTTTCACATCACAATGTACAAAAAAAAAATGTAATTAAAAATTAGACGGTATCAAATGCAAGAACTATATTTTCAGTATAAAATGCAAAGTACAGGAGGCGAGACAGTGCTTCCTCATTGTCTGTCTAATGATATTTGAGGAGTGATCTGTGTTCAGATCTCTCTTGAGATTGCACTTCACTGGGACTAGTGTGGTGGTGAGGACACTGTGACTGGCTACACTATTAAGGCTCTTTCACAAGGGAGGTTGGGGGTGGTAAAACCTCACAGTTGAGTGACGGTTTTACTGCCATACCCCCACCCAGTCACAGTTGGTGGGTGGAATGGGTTGCAGCCACAGCATGTGTACACCCCAAGCCAATACAGCTAAAGTAGGGGATACTTTAGCTGCAGTGGCTGAAGGTGTACACATGCTGTGGCTGCAACCCATTCTGTGCTCCAATGTTGACTTATTCAAGTGAACCGGGTGCCTCGTGCTGGATCCAAGGGGTTAAAGCAGGCTGGCACTCTCCCCTATTGATGCTTGTCCCCCCCCCCCATTTAAATACAGTGGCGGGAAGTGGTTAAAGCGTAACTCCACTTTTGTTGAGTAAAAAACATTCCTCTGGGTGATCTATGTACATTGCATGGATTTTAACAAACTTGTGTTATTCTGAAGAAATCACTCTTTGTTCCTCTGTGCCTCTATGCTGAGTGAGTCTAATGGGAGTGGTTTCATAATTATCAATCAGCTGCTGCAGAATCAGGGCTGTAATGAGGAAAATTGCAGGGTCTGCATCCATTTAGAAGTTTTTTCCTATTGGGAGTATCTTACCAAAAATGACATTTTTGTTGTAGGGGATGCCAAAAATCTGACTTGTATCTTAAGGCTGACTTCTGGGAAAATCGGTGAGCCAATCACACAAACAGGAAATTATGTTTCTGGGGGGGGGGGGGGGGCGTTCTGTACCCATTCTGTATACAGAATTCCTCCAGGTAGCCATATTGCATTTCACTTTACAGAAAATGACAGAGTTGCAGATTGAAGAGGATAGGTCATTTTAATACCATTCAATTACAATATGAGTGTGTGAATGTGTCATAATTGTATATGCTATATTATTTATTTTTTTTTGCTTGAACCTGGAGTTAACTTTTTAAAGTTGCTCTCTACTGTCATTTGGCATGAGTCCTATCAACACTCACTCCTGAATATCCAGGCTGTTTTATTGCAACTGAATTAGAGTATCTAAATTGAAAGACAATAATGTAAGATATTTTAGCTTATCAGGCCTTAAAAAGGAATTGTTAAATTTGTTTTCTTTCTTTCAGGCTTTTTTCTGTTATTTCTTCTTCTAGTAACCCTGCCAGTAACGCACTTCCTGTCCTAGGGTGACAGCTCTCACTGTATCTATGGAGAAGCAGCATTGTTCCCACTCTTCTGATTAAGGCCCCTTTCACACTGGAGCGGTTTTCAGGCGGTATTGCGCTTAAAATACCGCCTGAAAACCGCTCCTAAACAGCCTCCTCTGTTTGTTCAGTGTGAAAGCCCGAGGGCTTTCACACTGAAGCGGTGCGCTCGCAGGACTGTAAAAAAAGTCCTGCGAGCTGCTTCTTTGGAGCGGGGAAGGAGCGGTGTATTCACCGCTCCTAAATCGCTCCTGCCCATTGAAATCAATGGGACAGCGCGGCTATACCGCGGCTATAGCCGCGCTGTACGAGCGGATTTAACCCTTTTTCGGCCGCCAGCGGGGGTTAAAACCGAACCGCTAGCGGCCGAATACCGCTACAAGAACAACGGTACAGCAGCGCTAAAAATAGCGCTGTTGTACCGCCGACGCCCCCACCGCCCCAGTGTGAAAGGGGCCTTAGACTACAAACACCTACCTCCTCCTCATCTCCATTACATGGGGAGCGTGTTCTCTAGATTTGCATGTGCTTAGACTCAAAAGAAAACAAATGCAGCCACCACACATAAGGCCTGGTAAACTGCAATAAATAAAACGTTTTTTCTTGGGTTTATACACTTTAAATTTTAACATGAAGATAAGCAGGTTAAAAAAAATATGACAGTAGAAGAAACACTGCAGTCCTGCTTATTTAGATTGAGGATATAGCATGAAAATGTAGTAACTTTATTGTTTAATTAACAATAGGTTCAAGAGGGGATTGAATAAATCTACAGTTAAAACCCCTTTAAATCCATCAGCTGGAAGCTGCCGTATGACATCCAAGGTGACCATAAGAGAAAAGCGGAGTTTATTACACAATGCTGTATAAGCAGCAGCTAATTCTAAAATTACCTGTGAAGACAGAGATTACAAACCTACCCTGACAGCTCTATGTTCAGTAGAAATGTGGAGATAATATGCATTTATTATTTGGCACTTTCCCGCTTTTGTTTGATATTCACTAGCCTGTGGCTATGCCGCATCCTCCTTTTGTATGTAATGGAGCAGAATAACATCACTTGTATACAAGATGGAAAAACAAATGTTGAATAAAAAAAAAAGGCTCCTAAAAAGTTATTGATGTGGTATGTTCATAATGGCAGAAGCTAAATACTTAAAGTGCAAGTGGAAATTCATGTGTATAGTAAAGTGTTGATATGCTTGCTTCCCTTTGTTAGACTTGTAAAATGGTTGAATGAATTTGATTCGAAATTTGATGCTGTAAGCAAGTTCTTTTTGAAGTGTTTTATAAAAAGCAAACTTAACATTCCAAACTATTAGCCAGGATTCCAAGCAATGCTGACACCTACCATCTTACCGACTGGTTTAACTCCTAGGTGTAGTTTTATGTTTTGCCTAAACAGTTAATTGTCAGTTTTAAACAATTTGATTTCTTTATCATGGAGAGTAAATAGTCTTGATAGAGGATTATATCTACCCTGCTATTTTGAGTATTGTCCCCCATTAGCATGCATACTGTCTCTTGTATATAATTAGTTTGTTTTGCAAACTATCATAGCCTCAAAAAAATACATTACGTGTAAATAAGGCATTGTGTGCTGGTGTTTTACCTTTTAAAACACGTTTTACTGTAATAGTGCTCATTCTGCTCATCTTTTTTGTTATGTCTATGCAAAGTTTAAAGCTTACATTTATGAAGATAAAAAAGGACACAAAATAATGCAGTTCTGTGTTTTTTTTACGAAATAATGTGTTTTTTAACCACTTCCCTACCCAGCCATAGTAATATGACGTCCACAGATGGGATCTCCCATCCTGGGTGGACGTCATATGACGGGCTGGGATTCCCGGCCGTCTAGGGGGCGCGCGCCCGCCGCGTTGCTCGGGACCCGGTGCGTGTGCCCAGCGGCCGCAATGTTCGCCGGGCACCCGCGATTGCCCGTTAACCGGGCCGGACCGTGGATCTCTGTGTGTAAACACAGAGATCCACGTCCTGTCAGTTGTGAGGAGAGCGATCTGTGTTCTCAGTACAGCGGAACACTGATCGGTCTCCGCCCCCTACAGTTAGAATCACTCCCTTAGGAAACATATTTAACCCCTTGTGTCCCCCTAGTGGTTAACCCCTTCACTGCCTGTCACATTTACACAGTAATCAATGCAATTTTATAGCATTGGTCGCTGTATAAATGTGAATGGTCCCAAAAAGGTGTCAAAAGTGTCCGATGTGTCCGCCATAATGTCGCAGTCACGAAAAAAAATCGCGATCGCCGCCATTACTAGTAAAAAAAAAAAAAATAAATATTTTTTTTTTTTAAATGCCATAAATCTATCCCGTATTTTGTAGACGCTATAACTTTTGCGCAAACCAATCAATATACGCTTATTGCGATTTTTTTTTTTTTTTTTATTAAAAATATGTAGAAGAATACGTATCAGCCGAAACTGAGGAAAAAATTTGTTTTTTAAAAAAAAAATTGGGATATTTATTATAGCAAAAAGTAAAAAATATTGTGTTTTTTTTCAAAATTGTCGCTCTTCTTTTGTTTATAGCGCAAAAAATAAAAACCGTAGAGGTGATCAAACACCACCAAAAGAAAGATCTATTTGTGGGGAAAAAAGGACGTCAATTTTTTTTTGGGTACAACGTTGCACGACCGCGCAATTGTCGCTTAAAGTGCGACAGCGCTGAAAACTAAAAATTGGCCTGGGAAGGAAGGGGATGAAAATGCCCTGTATTGAACCGGTTAAATGCAGCTAGTGTAAGTATCTGAATATGACTTCATGTGAGCCTCTTGCAACCTCCTGTACAATAACCTTCAGAATGTGAGGAGGAGTGGTAACAGAGGGAGCCAGTTAGTCATACTACATTAAAATGTGCTGACAAGAAACATACAAGTAGGAGTAGAGAGCAGAGTGAGCAGATGGATGACCTCATCAGTCTGCTGCTTGTCTTTCACTGCTCATTGTGTTTTACCTGGAGTTTACCTTAAAATTCTAAATTGGTAAAAACTGCACCTGTTTTGTGAGCTGCTAGCTTGATCAGAGTGTACAAAGTAAAGCAAAAACTTCAGTGAACACTATTCTGATCTTACATAACACAACTCATTTTATTTCAGAATACCTATAGACCTATAGTTCCTTTTGTGGGGAAAAATGTTTTTGTGGTATTAAAACGCATGTAACCATCAATTACTAACATTCTCTTGTTGAAGCTTCCCCTGTTCTCCTCCTGTAATGACTTATGCCCTGTACACACGGTCAGACATTGATCGGACATTCCGACAACAAAATCCTAGAATTTTTTCCGACGGATGTTGGCTCAAACTTGTCTTGCATACACACGGTCACACAAAGTTGTCGGAAAATCCGATCATTCTGAACGTGGTGACGTAAAACACGTACGTTGGGACTATAGCTTTTTGGCCAATAGCTTTCATCTCTTTATTTATTCTGAGCATGCGTGGCACGTCGGATTTGTGTACACACAATCGGAAATTCCGACAACGGATTTTGTTGGAAAATTTTATAGCCTGCTCTCAAACTTTGTGTGTCGGAAAATCCGATGGAAAAAGTCCGATGGAGCCCACACACGGACGGAATTTCCGACAACACGCTCCGATTGCACATTTTCCGTCGGAAAATCCGACCGTGTGTACGGGGCATTAGGATGTTGGTGGAGATGTATGTATAGCATGTGAGGATACCCGGTCCTAATTTGACTGTTGGCTCATTTTTTCATTCCAAAGAAGTTAGAAAAATAAATAACAGTAGTTTAAATGCACCGTGAAACATTTCTTTACCTAACTTCCATTGCAAACAACAGACAGAATGAAGGAAGATAGGAAGAAGGTAAGATATGATAGGATATGAAGGATAGGATAGGATATGAAGGTAGAAGGAATGATGTAAATGCTTAGCAATGGCCATTCAGAATGTCCGTAATTCAGATGCATGTGGCCAGAGGGGGCAACTTTTTCTGATGCTACCCCTCCTTTGATACCTACACAGATATGTGATTCTGAGGACATAGAGAAAAAAGGTGACTAGGTTTGGTACGAGGTCCTGTTAGTCATTTTGTTTGAAACACAGCTACCTCTTTGTTGGGTAATCAGAGCTTTCATTAGATGTCTATCATTGGAGAAGTGATTCATATTTTCGGCAAAGTGAATATTAATATTTTTCAATTAAGTTTGATTTCTGGAGTTCCTCTTTGTAGTACTCCCACTGAAGTCTACAGTCATCGAAAATGCCCTTAGACCATTCATAAACAAGCAGCATTCATCATATCAAAACTTTTTTTTCTCCTTCATTCATAGAGGGACATCATCTTGGAACCACTGAACAAAGTGACTAATAGAATTTCATAATAAATTATTGTTATATTTTGTTAATTTAAAAAATGCTGGTTTTCATTTTAGAAATACTTTATTTAGGAAATAAGGGTAGAACAACATTGGTGGTTCTCTCCCATCAGACAGCAACAAAAAAATAGTGAAAGGACAATGTACACAGGTATATGGCACAGTTAAATCTATTTCTTACATTCTCTTTTTTTAGGTAATTCACTCAATAATTAGTCTCTTAATAAAGACAGTCTTAGGTACAATAGGAAAGAATAGCCCCCCCCAAAAAAAACCCCACCAAGAACCCACCACAACACTTGTGTCAAGCAGGAGTGATTATCAAAATGTAATTTGGAGTTCATCATCCTCTGCTGATGACTACAGAACAGGGATGATTCCGGGATAGACAATGACAGCAACAAATACAGGCATGAATGGATGAAGAAACCTGTCTTGGGAGAAACACAAGGACTGCCACTGATCTCCCCTTCTAAAAAAAAATTCTTGCTGCCTGGCTGTCAACCAGAATCTCCTGGTTCTGTATATGGAATCCACTAACCTGGAATAATTATGAAAAGAAAGACTTTTTACTTCCTTAGTGTTTCCAGATCTCTGCATACGTCTTCCGTGGATTAAAAAAATTATAAATAGGCTGTTCACTTTTCAGGGGAGTTTTCTCATAGCTTAGTAAATGAGGTGAAGCTCTGCTGACTTCTGTCATCCAGTCACACGCAAGCAAAATATATATATTTCCATATTCTCTTTTTCTGCACATTATTTGATTGCATAGTGAATTTTTATCACATTCACTAAGCTGAAGAAAAAAATTCCCTGAAGAATTAAACCCCCCCCCCCAAAGTAAACAGCCTTTTTGTATTTAGTAAATCAACCCTAGTGAAACAGCCAGTTAATTAAAATTTTCAGAAGGGGGTCAACAATGATGGTAACTAACTGTATGCAAAGCCAAAAACTTTTTTCATTTGTAAGGAAGGGTTAAAACCCATGTTGAGTTACATTTTTGTCTCCCAAAATGCATAATTAATTGAAAAAGAATTTGCACACTTGTTCTCAAACAAAGCTGCACACACAAAGGTGTATATATACTGATCAAATAAATAAATTAATTAAACATGTTCTGTTCTATAAATGTGAATATTAATATTGCTAATGCATACAAACAAGCCCAAAATATCCTCAGTAGTAACTAATCACAGGATGATGATGTAAAAACACACTGCTGATTTGTTGTGTTTTCTTAGCATGGGCTTTTTTTATTTGTGTTTTTACATCATCATCCTGTGGTTGTTACTCTGGATATATTGCACTTGTTTGCACTGTTAGTAATATTATTCACATTTATTGTACATTTTATCGCCAGCACGTTTTTTATTTATTGATTTATTTGCCTGGCTGTATCCTGCTGAGAAACTTGCCTTTACTTCCTGTCTTGGAGAGACAACAGAAAATGAGACTTTTCTCTAGTGAACAGTATTCTCATCTCAGAGAGTTGCCATAGAAATGTGTCCAAATTGAAGCATTTCCCCCCACTTTTTGCTCTGGTGGAGACTCCAAAAATTTGGATTCACTGCCACTTTGGGGTTGATTTAGTAAAACTGGGGAGCGCAAAATCTGGTCCAGCTGTTTGTGGTAGCCAATCAGATCTAACCTCAGTTTGTTCAATTAAGTCTTGAAAAAAAAAACTGGAAGCTGATTGGTTTATATACAGAGCTGCACCAGATTTTGCACTTTCCAGTTTTAGTAAATCAACCTCTTTCTGTCTCTGTGTCAATAGTCACCAGGAAAGATAGAATTAAATCTAACACGGGTACAGACAACAACACAAACCTCACAGGGAGCCCAACCCTCGCGTTACTCTATCCTAAAAAAATTACATATTCTTTTGCAGCAATCTGAAAGAGTTAATAATAAAAGATATTGCTGTCAATAATTTCAGACCAGTAAAGTACATCTTTATGAAGGCTGGCAGTCGCACACAAGTTGCAAAGCCTTGTCTCCTGGCATTCTGCTTCCTGTATCAATTCTGCACGGTTCCGCTTCCTTCTGCTGCTTTCAGTGGCTTGATCCGTGTGCATATGGCATGGCCAAGTGTGTTCTGTTCTCTCTGTGTTATAAGTACAGAAGCCACTTAAAATAAAATGTAAAGCAGTCCTTTGAGTTATTCATGAATATCATTTCTTTTACTTCTTTGTATTTTTTTCCTTAATAAAATATTTTACATACAGAATACAATAAGTGTTATGAACTGAAATACAATTCAAATAAGCTTCATCTTCTTTGTCAGGTTACTTGGGCTTAAATAGTAATGTGTTAAAGCTGCTAAATCTTCCCTATTGTTATTTCATGTGTAAACAAAGTTTGTGAATCTTGGCATCATACAATGTTGGAGAATGATTTGAGTGCAAGCAATATGGCATTGAGTGGGCTGGGCCGTATGATTGTAATCTGCTGCGATTCCTACATGTTGAATAAGATGAATTATCTTTTACTTCATATTATCAGCTTCTGTGCTTTTCCTATAAGTGTTCATTAATATACACCAATGTACACACAGACATAGATATTGTTTTACATGCAGTTGTTGGTTGGGTTATGAGTCAAGCAGGGTAAAACACAATAAATGGTTATGAATTAAATGTCTCTTGGTTCTGATTATCTTTAGAGAGGTCTATCAATAAACAGAAGTTTTCCAACATTCCCAATTGATTGTTCCCCCAAGAACCGAGTGGATTGAGAATGACGTTGTTTCCTAATCTGAAAAAAATACTGGATCAAGCCACTGGCATCTCATGTCTATGGATAGTTTAAAGGTGGCTGAAATGGTGAAATAGTTAAAGGCAGCAGATGGCAAACAATTTGACTGTTCAGATAATAATATTAACGTTGCAATGTGTGGTCTTAGTGATTATTCACGAAGATGGAACTGGTCAGAAATATTAGGAGAAAATAAAAGCTAAAAAGAGCTGTTGCTGAAGGTGAACAGCCTGTTTGCTTTAATTTTCCCTTAAATTGAAAACTGTAACTTGGTGGCATACCAAAAGCAAAATGCTCAAAGCAGTCTACCTACAGATTGATCTCCTGCATCTCCTCCCATCTTACCATTAAACGACTGACTGCAATGATCCTTCTAGCTGTCAGTATGTGTACATCATTCTCATTGACCACCAATGAAACTAACCACCAGTGAAGGTCTTTTTTTCCCATGGACCACCACTGTAATAGAGCATTTTTTTCCCACTATCAGTGCAAGAGGACAATCTTGCCATTGACAACCTTTGTAACTGGGCATTTTTTCCACTGACTCGTAACGTAATTGTTATTTTCCCTGGGAGTACCCACCAGTGTTGGGAGGCCATGTGCCCACCCACTGACCACAAGTGTTGGTGACATTTTTTTTACTGACTACCAGTGTCAGGGTGTACTTTTATACTAACCAAAAATGTAAAAGTAGCACTTTTTTACTGACCGCCTATGTTAGGGGGTTAGACCGATGTTAGGCTGCTTTCACTACCACCTGTGGTATCCTCCACTACCACCTGGGGATCCACTGCTACTTCCCACTACCACCCCAGGTGGGTGGGCCCTCTGACTTCCAGATTCACATACAAGCCAGCCCACTGCTTTTACCTTCCTGCCCGCACCTTGTGTTCATGTGTACAGTTGAGCAGGGTGGGGAAGGAGGGGGGCTGTACTGGGCTTGGCAGGAGGGATGAGCAGAGAGTGCACCGCTGGGGAAAGGGCTTGCCCCATCATCTTGTGTAGGTGAAACCGGAAACCTCGAGGGCCCGGGATGGGCCTCGGTAACACTTTTCCCCAGCTAAACAATGTAAAACATTTTTAAGAAATTGACTAACAAGGTCTAACTAAGGAAAATGTAGAAAAATATAATAAAACCAATGTCACTGTAAAAATATAAACTTGACCTACCTAAAAAAAAAGTGGACAATGTCACTCAGTAGGGCAGTGGACGGTGTCAGTAAAGCGGTGGATGTGTCAGTAGGGCAATGGATGGTGACAGTAGGTTTTTTTTTTTTAATTATTTCTTACAATTTACATTTTTTCATTTTTATTTTATATTATTTTTTACATCTTTTTGCAGCCCTGTTGGGGGGGCTTTGTTGAAATATCAGGGATCTAAACTGTCTTTAGGAATCCCCTCCATTTTCATCCTGTAGCAGCTGACTGCCTGCAGGAAGGGGTGGAGGAGAAGCCAGCTTTTAGCTGCTGCAGGAGGAAAATAGAGGGGATTGGTTCCAGTAAATGCCACCCGCCTGTCCAGGTTTCGGGGGTCAGCAAGGAAGGAACGCATTCTTGCCCACGATTGATGGGTAAGGTTGCCGACCCCGAGTGTAAAATCTAATGTGACAGAGAGGCTGCATGGGCCCCCTGGAGCGTGGACAGGGTCGCCATTGTGACCCCTTAAGCTCTGCCAGCGTAAATAAAATACTACATAAATAGAAAAACACATGTCAGAGAGTTTAAAGGAGCTGCACACCCCAGAAAATTGAAAGATTCCCCCAAGGGGTTTTTTTAGCAGCTAGGTTTTCAAATCAAAGAGGTTTGCATAGTTTATATTATTGTAAAATCTTTATTGGACAAAAGTAATACAAAAATAGAATTAGGAATTAAAATATGAGTTCTGGCTACAGGTGTATGCAATCATGTTCTGTTACAACGGTCAAATATTGCACAATGCTACTATCAATTGACAATACGTTGCAAAAAATATATCCACTTAAGTAACCAATGCGTTTCGACTTATTACTACATATTTCCTTTAAAGGATAGATAAACCCAAGAACCAAAATGTAATATATTGCCACTTACCAGTCCTTATTTGCAGTGGTAACATTATTTTTTTTTTCAAACCAAGAACATTTTCAGCAAGTTCAAAAAATACATGTTGTTCTTGCAACATTGGACAATGTTACCTTCATTTTCTCTGTCCTTCCAATTTAAAACTGCTTGGTCACTTTTACAGCTTTTCCCCCCTCCCACCATCATTCCCAGGCTCTCCAATTCCACCAGTAAGTGGTCAGGTTGGCTGCCCACAGAGGAGATGGAGGAACATGCTTTTCCCAATCTGCTCTGTCATGAATTAATTTAGAAATTACAAGAATTTTGTAACTTCAGTTTCAGTGCTGTCATTCCCTAGCCAATACAGCCAGAGAAGCAGGTGATCAAACACAATCTGTGTTTGATCAGTTGCTTTGGAAGGCAGGGGAGCTATTAAGGGTCTAATAGACCCCTGATGTCTCAATAAAGAGTACCTGTCACTGCCCAAAGCTACCACAAGGGGCCTTTTCACCCATTGTGATAGCAATAAAGTTAAATGGAAAAAAAAAGTGAAAGGTGTAAAAAAAAACATTTTTTTTAATGAAAATAAAAGAAATTAAAAGCATTCCTGTACCTCCGTGCTTGCATGCAAACTCACACATAGGTCTGGCACGCATATGTAAAAAGTGATTGTTCCACATTTCTTTTAGAAATTGCTGTGAACATTGAAATGAGTGCAGTATTTCTACCACCATAGCTCATATTTAACAATGTTGTGTGTGTGCATTTTTTTAGAAATTATTATTATTGTATTTTTTTAAATGAATTTTCAAATTATAACATAGAATAGAGTACAAACAGTTTACCTGAAAAGGGAAACATATTCATACAAGAAAAATATCAAAATCCGGTATATCAAATGATTATTGATGCATAGCAAGGCAAAGCAGTACATGTGTTTTAGGGCCAGACCAGCCTTGCCCCAAGACTTTCCATTAAAAGGTAGAAAGAATATTAGACAATACACACCAGGTATATACAGCAGTGTCGGTTTAGGTGATTAAAGCTCGAAGCGTATTGTTAGTTTATAGCAAGTGGTGGAGAACCATAAATAGATTGGCCCCAAAGGGCCCAACTTTTATAATTCTAGAGTGTCACAATTTTTTGCTGTGAGATATTCAATGTCTAGCATCTGCAATAAAGTCCGGAAGCTGAGAATGAGATCAGGACTCTGTGGGATAGCCAGTGTAGAGGGACAGCCCTCCTGGCAGCTGTTAAGATGTGAGTCACTAATTTTTTGGAGTATCATGTATGTGAAAAATAAAAAAAAATCCCCGAAGGCGAGTGGTTAATATGTAAATCTTGGTGGTTAATCTGACATTCATCAAACATTCAGTGCAGATGAATCTTCTTTGTGCATATATTTTGAAGGACAGTGGCTAATTCATCATCGAGAAGCATCTTTCATTGCTTTATGTAAACGCTCATTGGTATAATGTTTTGTATTATTTTCAGATCTGTAAAGCAACCGACCATGAAACACTTGCATTTTTGCCTCTTCATAGTAGTTTCCTGTAATAAAGACTAGTCACTGCTACTGTTTCTCCTTGAGCAGGTTGACTGTTCTTGTATCCTCCTCCCTGAAGTTTTCAACAGGCAGTCTAGTGGGTGGATCTGCTGGGTCCCTATCACAGCTCTGCTTTCTGCACAAGCTTAAGTGATTGTGTTACTGCTATCTTTATAAGGGTCTGAAAGGACAATTTGGTGCACGCAGTATAGACTTCGTGGTTATTGAGGAATATATGTATTATCTTAAGCCCCTTTATCTCCTCCTCCCATGCTCTTCTCCAGGACTTCTCCAGAGCCTCTCCCATCCTCTGGAACTCTCTGCCTCAATCTGTCTGGCTATCTCCTAGTTTGGCAGCCTTTAGGCAAACCCTGAAAAATTATGTTTTCAGGGAAGCCTTTCATGCCTACAAGTAATTTTTTATCACTTCCATCAGCTCATTCCCCACAGAAACCCCCTAATGAGACTTTTTAGGCTATGTAGATAAGTAGAGTAGTATAACAATAATTAAATGTTTGATACTAACACCAATATAAAATCACAGTATAAATTTTATTGAAAATTACATATAACAGAAAAAGCAGCTTATGAATAAATGGATGCATATACACTATGCTCAAGATGTGCAATATGTAACTTAAAGTACTATTATGTCCTGATAGGTGTCACGATACATATACCGAGACTAATTGCAACATGATCACCCAATGCTTTTCAGAAATATATTCATTCCTTCTTCAGGGGTGTATTTTAGTAGAACAGAGTTACTTCTATAAATAGACATATAAGAATATACATACATTGTTGTCATGACAGAACATTCAGTTAGTCTAACAATATCAATTGCACGTACATATTATGTAGACTTGCATTGTTTAACCACAGCTGGTAAGGTTAAAAAGTGACAGTGGTAACCATCCTGGAGTCAGGAAAAGGGGTGGCAGGTCTGCAGTTCCACCCAAATTCCCCACAGTTACGACCTTTTGTACCACTTTCCCCACCCTATTAGGTTGTAAGCTCTTATGAGCAGGGCCCTCTTAACCCTCTTGTATTCTATTGTATTGTAACTGTACGGTCTCCCTTGTATACTGTAAAGTGCTGCGTAACCTGTTGGCTCTATATAAATCCTGTATAATAATAATATTATTTATGGGAGGAGGCCAGTAAGTTCTTACCCTCGCCAAGATCCAGATGTGCTGGGGATCTGAAATTTAGTCCACTGACTCTTCCTTCTCTACATATCCACCTCCTGTGGTTACACACGTCTCACATCTGTGGAACAGACCTTTAATATCATCTGCGTAGAAGTATGCAGATTTGGAAGAAAACCAGCTATCAACTTCAGTAATGACTGCCTCATCATTGTGAAATGTCTTCCCTGTAAATGTTTCTTCAGGTTTGGAAACAGGACGAAGTTCGAAGGTGCCAGGTCAGATGATTAAGGTAGATGGGGCAGAGATTCATAGCCACAATCATGAACAAAAGTGACAGTTGGTACAGGTCCAAAATGCTTTGTGCAAATTCCACTCATTGCTATTTTTGGAAAGGTGTCAGTAACCTGGGAACCCAATGTGCAGCAAGTTTGCTCATATGTAAGATGTTATGTAATATGTTGTAAACTGACCCCCTACTAATGTTCACCTTCCTAGCTAAGAAATTAATAGTCACACGTCTATCTTCAAGAACTAGCTGCTCAACTTTCGCCATCACACCTGATTCTGTGGCAGTTGATGGACGACCTTCCCCTGGGTCAGCCTGTATATTTATGCGACCACACTTGAATTTTCTCTTCCATAGTTTGACAGTCTTATATGATGGACAATCCTCTCCATACAGAGCTGACATCTCTTTGGATTATTTGGGCAGATTACCCTTGAAGATGAAGGAACTTAATCACGGCTTGGTATTGACACTTACTCCATTTCTCTTGGCTCTAACTATAATTCACAACAACCTACAAAAACAATTGGCATGCATGTTACTAAGATATCCACCTATAAACCTGCAAAATTTCAGATCCCTAGCACATCTAGATCATGGTGAGGATAAGAACTTATTGGCTTCCCCTCGTATATGAGTATTTTTCTGCCCAGAGTTCAGCTTTAAGCATTTAGTAACCCCTAATGGAAAAATGGTAGAATCTGAGTGGTTATTATGCTCATAGTATACATGATCTTTTCTTTTCCCAGTCTTGAATCACTGTACTACTTTGCTTTCATTTACTTTTTTAGCTATTACTTTAATTTACAGAATTTGCAATTTTAAAACAATTCTTTTTAGGTGAACACAGAACAATCTATGTCTTGAGCCAAGACAAGATTACAGCTTAATTTAATATCAAGTTGCTTTTGTTCATTCTGCCAGGCTAGTATCTGTGTCATCTCATATTATGACTTCCTAGAGACAGCTAAAATGGCATCTTGAATGTTGAACACTGAGATGGCTAATAAACTGGAAAGGCGCTCTGGCCTGAGAGAATTTCATGTTTTTGTTTTTCCTTTGTGTTTTTCTTATCCCCACAAGAAATCAGGGACAGACAAAAATAGCAATGTTATTGCAGAGTAATAATATAATAAAAAGTTGCAGGCTTCCCTTATAGCGCTGGCATTATTTACAGAAATGAGGGGACATTCTAAAAAAAAAAGATATATATATATATATATATATATATATATATATATATATATATATATATATATATATATATATAAGCTTAAATGGTTTGCAGAGCCAGTCACCAAAAGAAATAGATATATTGATGGATCATCTTGTGGAAATATTAGTTGCCAGGCTGCAATGCTTGTCTTGTGGCTTTAGAACCTTTTTAGCCAGTGAGCAAGATGAATGTAAGTTCAATTATGCAGTGAAATAGAAATTCCTATATATAATATATAAAAGGTGAATGTTTTCTATCTTTTATATATTTATAAAAAAATAAAAAAATAAATAATAAAATAGATTTATGACTTCCTGTCAAACTCTCAGCACAATCCACTTATAAAGTAGTGGTACCGCTACTTAAAAAAAGCACTTATTTATAAAGCAAAGCCTTGTACTTTAGGTTTGTGCATTGCACCCTGATAGCTTCAGCAGTTTAAAGCTGGCACAGTAAAAATTAATAAAAAATAAAAACCTGTAAAGGGAGACTGGCCATGTGTCCTCCCAAAGTTGAATAACCAGCTCTTCTCCAATGACAGAGGTTAGTTGGGTTAATAATAGCATTATCAAACAAACCTGTTCCCTTTCACTGAATGTAAAAAATACAACTTCACTCTTATTTTCAGACATTTTGTTATTTTGTTGCCCTCTGTATAGGAATAGAAAAAAAGTACCACACTGATAAATCTGGTCATTTTATGGTGTGAATATTTGTTGCCCACTGTCACAATTACTAATAAGGTGCAATACTGAAAGCTGTACTGAAAAAAAAAAAAAAAAAAAAAGCAACCGGTTTTGAAAACATAAACTGAAATCTGAACATAGTTAAGGGAGGGGAGAGCTCCTTCGTTTCCCAAACAGTGGCTAGGATGGGTGATACACCAGACTGTATTATTTAACAGCAGTACACTCTGTAGGCAGACCAGGACCTGTGTAAGGACAGGGCAGGTAACGCAATCTACATATATGTATTTTACAACTGTGTATTTAACTTCTTGTCTAGACTTCAGCTACAACCAAAAGTTTATTTTGGTTACAAAACAACATGCATGCCTGATGATAAAAAAACATTCTTATGATCATATAAGATACGTGTAGATGTACTTAATCAATAAAATGTATTAACTCTTTCAGGGACTAGGTACCTTGAAAGTTAGTGTTGCTTAATTCTTCAGTTATTCCAAATGAAGTCATAATAAAATTAGTGTTCTGGGTCAGCCGTTCAGAAAGTACAGACGCCATAGCAAGATAGCCAAATAACTTGCATTTTTGATAGCTAGTAACATCCATATCACAGTACAGGCTAAGTCGAATTATCTAATTTTTGTTGACATCCTAAAAATTCAATCAAACGTTAGAGAAAGGGGATATAGATGTAGTCATATAATTAGTCAAATTTCAAGAGGCAGAAAGGTGATGTGTATTTCCACATTCCCCATGTTGGGAGTAACTTTAGTCAAGATTGGCTGTAAATTATAAATAACATTTCCTGACGTGGAAGAGAGAGCATTACTTCTGGGGCATCAGTGAATACAGATGTCTGTTTGAAGGTTATTAACTTGATGATTGCACAACTGGTATACTTGACCCACAGCAGTGAGCCATGTCCATAAAATAACATGTCTCTCTTGTCTGCCTTTTTCAGCAGTGTGCATCAGTGCAAACCACAGTGAGGTCACTCTAATAAACCCAGGGTCACTAAATGCCACATCAATGTAAATTCAGTGTGGAGAACCAATGTCTTTTTTGTATCCGAATTGTAGACTGACTGAATGAGTGACAGCATTAGAAAGAAAGAATGTGATAAATTGGTCTAGTGACATTACAGGCGGCTCCTAGATTGTTTTAGACAACAAATCTTTTTTCAAACCTTTTATAATTTACTAAACTCTAGAACAGGGAGAAAAATTTAGCTTAAATAACCAGTTTTTGTTTGTGAAATTACAGCCTTTTTTTTACCATTATGTAAGTGGTGAAATCATATTAAATGCTATATATCTTGTTGCAAATGCCCGGCTGGAGGTAATGGAGCATTCATTTGACATTGGTTTACAGAAATAGGTGCTATTGACTGGTGGCACTTTTTCTATTGTTTTAGTGTCTATGTTGTGCTAAAAATTACCCTAATTTCATCATATAGTTCAAATACCTATGATTTATAGTAACCCTTGGCATCAAAATATAAAATATCTGTTGTTTCGTGGACCCAAATTGTTGGTGAAAGATGTGTTCTTATTGGTTGCTCAAAGCTATTGAATATTGCTCTATGCCTTGTAATGATTACCCCATGTGCTGTATGTAAGTAGTTATCAATTCAGCAATGAAGCGTAAATTCAGTTAGGTACGGGTTCAGAGCAGTAGTACTGTAAATGTACAGCAAGGTTAAGAAATGCATTAGTGTTAAATGAGTATGTGTGCATTGTCATGTCATTGCTTGTTAAATACACTACTATCTCATCTAGTCAAGTCTTGAAGGATAGATGGCTTGATCTGGAGACTGGCATTGAGATACATAGCCTCTCACCCTAAGGTCAGAGGTTTAAATCTGGCTCTCGGCAGGAGTGACTAAAAATCATTAGCATTTAAAAGCGGTTTGGTGACCCTTAAGAGAGCGGTTGGTCTTCTCAGCGCTATTCCCAGATCACCACATCCAGAAACCATCATCGCAATTGGAGGCTTTAGAGGCTGTGGATAATGAACATTAAGAGTGAAGTACCTTCTCACCTTTTAGAGCAGTCTCTCCAGGGAACGGCTGCCAGACAATATTTGGGTAATCTGTGGAATACAGCTTTTAACGCTGACATTCTGAACATTCAAGTATTTGTCTCATTCTATCAATATGTGTATTATTTTATAGAATCTTTATTGAAAATACAGCCAGCAGTACTTAGACAGTAATCTGATAATGAATAAAGTACAGTTGACAGTTGATTATGTATACTTTAAATTCCTTAGATTGCAAATATATCTTTTAATAGAATACTTGGAACTTTTTGAAGAAGGGAACTTTTGTAAGACCAATAATCTCTTAAAATTATAGGGAAAATTGCTCCAGAACTTTTGACTTAAATAAACAATGATTTTATCAAAAATAATAGTTTTAATAAAACTAGTAATAGTTTTATTAACCTCTAATTAATGAACCTGTGCGTACCTTTGTTTTAGTTCATATTAATGCAGATTAATGTATGCAAAAAGCCTACTGATTACATTTTGCTCGATAACGTTACAGTTGAGTACTGTTTCTGCTACTTTTTTCTTTGCAAAAAAAGTTTATTTTTCAGGACAAGCTTTTGGAAATCTACCCCCTTATTCTGTGGGCCAAGCAGTTCTGATACACTAAGGTTTAACGAAAGCTTGATAACAGCATAATGTATGTAATTGCTTATTGGTGTAATACATGATTAATTTTCAGGCATGGTGTGTCATTACCTATTGTAATAGATTTTATGTTAACATTGACTAGTTAGTACTAACTATACAAGCAGGAATATACATTTTTTATCAATTTTTATTTATGTACATGGTGTAAGTCATGTTTGCTCATTACACACTCAGGCCCTGCTTTGTACTTTGCAGTGTCACACAGCAGTTGTTCTTTAAAGCGGGGGTCCACCCATCTATCGTTTTTTTTTTTTTTTTAAGTTCATTCACAAACTTTTCTTCTCAGCATTACATACTCACATATTGTGTGTAATATGTCCGCCTCTGTCAGATTTCGTCGGAAAGAATAACTTATAATATTCACTGCAGGCGGTTTCCATCTTCATTGTGGGCATTTGAAGCCCACAAGCATTTATTTCCTGGATGTGGTGAATGCTGTGCTCTCAGCATTCACTGCTCGTTCCCGCACATGCTCAGTGGCATCCTGGGAAGCCTGAGACTAGCTCCCAGGAGTCTGGGAGAGGCTAGAAACACGCCTACTCCCACGGGAGGAGAACCAGGAAGTGCAAAGAAGAATAGAAAAATAAAAGGTAATTACGGCGATTTAAATTTTTTTAAACGGCATGTCAGCATCTAGGCAAGGAAGAGAATACATACAAATATTGTTCAAAATTTGGGTGGAACCCCGCTTTAATGTTCCTTTTCACTAGGCAAATCTGCATGTCTCCTGACTCACTGAACACAAAGCCCTCTGTGGCTGATACAGTGGGAAAAATAATTATTTGATCCCCTGCAGATTTTTTAACTTTGCCCACTTACAAAGAAAGGAAGGGTCTATAATTTTTTTTATTATAGGTGTATTTTAAATGATAAAGACAGAATATCAACCAAGAATTCCAAAAAACACATGATACAAATGTTCTAAACTGAGTTGCAGTTCAGTGAGTAAAATAATTATTTGACCCCCTATCAACCAATAATAATTCTGGCTCCCACAGACTGGTTACAGTATATGCTGATGTGATACACAGATTAGTCCTGTCAATTTAAGGTGCTCCTAATGACAACTTCTTATGTGTATAAAAGACACCTGTCCACAGAATCTTTCTTCCATTTAAACCTCACCATCATGGGCAAGACCAAAGAGCTGTCAAAAGGATGCCTGGGACAAGATTGTAGACCTGCACAAGGCTGGAATGGGGGCTACAAGACCATCAGCAAGAAGCTTGGTGAGGAGACAACTGTTGGAGCAATTATTCGCAAACTGAAGAAGTAGAAAAATAACCATGAATTGCCCTTGGTCTGGAGCTCCATGCAAGATTTCACCTCATGGGGTAAGGATGATCATGAGAAAAGTGAGAGATCAGCCCAGAACTACATGGGAGGAGCTTGTGAATGATCTCATTCTCTGAATCATTTAAATGATTCAGAGAAGGATTGGGAGAAAGTGCTGGGGTCAGATGAGACCAAAATGGAGCTCTTTGGCATTAACTCAACTCGCTGTGTTTGAAAGAAGAAAAATGCTGACTATGACTCTAAGAACACCATCCCTACAGTCAAGCACTGAAGTGGAAACCTTATGCTTTGGGGCTGTTTCACTGCTAAAGGTACAGGATGACTTTGCCACATTGAGGGGCCAATGGACGGTACCATGTTTTGTAAAATCTTGGATGAGAACCTTCTTCCTTCAGCCAGAACACTGAAGATGGGCCATGGATGGGTCTTCCAGTTTGACAACGACCCAAAATATACCACCAAGGAAACAAATTAGTGGCTCAAGAAGAAGCACATTAAGGTCATGTTGTGGCCTTGCCAGTCTCCAGACTTTAATCCTATATAAAATGTATGAAGGGAGCTGAAACTTTAAGTTGTCAAGCGACAGCCAAGAAACCTTAAGGATTTAGAGAAGATCTGTAGAAGAAGAGTGAACCAAAATCCCTGAGATGTGTGCATTTTACCTCTGTGCTTGCCAACAAGGGTTTCTCCACCAAGTACTAAGTTGTGTTTGCTTGGGGATCAAATACTTATTTTACTCACTGAACTGCAACTCAATTCATAACATTTGTATCATGGGTTTTTTCTGGCTTTTTGGTTGATATTTTGTCTCTATCATTTAAAATACACCGATGATAAAAATTGTAGACCCTTCATTTCTTTGTAAGTGGGCAGACTTGCAAAATCTGCAGGGAATCAGTTAATTATTTTCCCCATTATAACTTAGCAGTTAATAAGCAGTGTGGCTTGACAGTTACTGAGCGATACAGAGCTCTATTGGCTAATATACAAATTTCTATAGTCACATCCAAATTTTTTTTAAAGTAGTTGCAAACACTAACTATATGACATTTAGTTTACTAATGCAATTTGTAGCATAAACAATTGTTAATTTAAGGAAATTTTTTTTAGCCTATTTTCATCCTTTCATCTCAGTATTGCATAGCTTTTCTCAGAGCAGGTTTTAACAGTTTGGTGACAGCAGCGAACCATGTCTGTAAAATGTGTATGTTGAAACATCCACCTGTAGTCCCCATCGGAAGCCAGGGTAACAACACAGATGGGAGGCACAAACCGAGAATTGTGACCATATAACAGAAAGCGTCTGTACAAAGATCTTTGCAGTATCACCAAGTGTTATTTTAATGAAAGCTGCAGATTTATAAATATAAAAAAAATTACTTGGATAATTACATCAACATGTGATTGTGCTTGCATATCACCTCTGCAAAGATATGTGTTCAGTGAAAATACAGTATACTCATCCTTTAAAACTAATGGATTTATAAAATGTGGAACAAAACACTACAAAAAGCAATCCTTTTTTCTGCTGTCACTTGGCTGAATGAAAAGTTGACACGAAGAACCTGATTTGTTTTTTCTTTGCATAACAGACATTTTCCTTCACCCTCAGGGTCAGTTTCCTAATCAGATGCCCAGTTATAATTTTTCTAGTGCTAATTAGAAAATAAGAGCTGACACCTGCCTAGTTGCAGTGAGTTGTATATGTATGTAACTCTAAGGTATTATTTTATGGCTTTTGCTTCTCTTTCCCTCAAAAATATGCTTGTTTTGTCATAATATGTAGTATATTAAGCTGTTTTAAATGTAGGGATTTATTGAATAAATTGAAGAATTAAAGACTTGATTGTCATTTGGTAAATGTGGTTAACAGATTTTGAAACCTTTGTAATAAAAGTTAAATTCATTGGTGTTCAGCGATGCCTTTATTGCATTGCCTGCTTTGGAACTTGGTGCTGCATGGCCTGTTTTGGGAGTTTGATTCTAAATCTGCACATGGCAGGCTGGACTCAAACAACCATAACCGTTCTTTGGCATGGCTGGCTCCTGGAGTAGGAAGAACTGATGTGATGAGCAGGGTGTAGGTAGAGTGCAAACTTAGACAAGTAAAGGGAGGTGCAACATAGAGAATGTCCTGCAAGTTCCCATCACTAGAGCTTGGGGCAGATCTATATTTGGTAATCATTCTTCTCAAAAAACATCGCCTATATCTAGGTCATTGCAAAAAATTGTGCAGGCGAGTAAATTTTATTTTTTTTATAAAAGTATTTGTACCCAGCATTACTCATTTGATCATGCTGCCTTGAACTCTTCTATACTTATAAGTCATTTTATAGTGTTGTAAAAGATGGTGTTGCTTTACAAAAGTTCCTATAATTGTGTTAAAAAATCAGTTCACCAAACAGCAGAACTGCACATTCCTTAGACTCCTTGTCTGTCTTGCATGTGAAAGGCCAGAGAAGTAACCTAGCTGATTAGAGTGCATGTATATCTTATTGTATGTAATTCTTATAGGGTGATCAGAGTTATGTTAGTTTAAAGTATGTAATTGTATTGCGATTGCCTTGCTAATGGTATGCATATGAAATGTGTATGTTGAAAGTGTGAAGATAAAATTCAAGTAAAGCCTAATGAAATGCTTATTCAGGAAAGCTCTGTGGGGAAACAAATGTAGTAAGGTGGATGTATATAGCATATTAAGTTCATATAGCATATTACGTTTTTTGTTTTTTTTTTACACTATAATGCCCCGTACACACGATCGGACTTTCCGACAACAAAACTGTGGATTTTTGTTTGAAGGATGTTGGCTCCAACTTGTCTTGGAGCCAACATCCTTCAACATCCTCCAACTTGTCTTGCATACACACGGTCACACAAATGTTGGCCAACAATTACGAATGTAGTGACATACAAGCCGTACGTGATGTCTCCATTACAAACGCTAGTTATATCTCCAGCTCGTACTTGATTCCGAGCATGCATGGACTTTTGTCCGACGGACATGTGTACACACGATCGGAAAGTCCGACAACAAACATTTGTTGGTGGAAAATTTGAGAACCTAGTAGCCAACATTTGTTGGCGGAAAATCCGACAACAAATGTTCGATGGAGCATACACACGGTCGTACTTTCCGCCAACAAGCTCATGTCCAACATTTGTTGTCGGAAAATCTGATAGTGTGTACGGGGCTTTATATTTTATATCAGTGTTATGGGAGATCAGAAGGACTAATTTGTTTATCCAATGGATGGAAGTGATTAAGTAGGAAACTGATAGGCTGTTGAAAAGCATGTCTTCATTTTTACACATTTATAACATACAGTATGTGTTAAAAAGAATCCTGCCCTTAACAGTCCATTGACACTTGAGAACAGAACAAATATCAGTGAAAAATTCAGACTTGATATATTTGGATTACTCCTGATGGTGATGCCCCAGACTACCTGTTGTGGTTGTTTAACCTATCATACACTACCTCATTGTTGTACAAAACTGTTAAAATGCAGTCATTGGTCAGTGAGCCTACAGTATATGCAAGTGTCACAAAGCTTCCACTCGCCTTTGTTCTCCAGTTATGACCTTTTGCTTTTCACATTCAGTCTTGTTCTCAAGTTGGTGGTAATGTTGGGCTTTGAAGATCGTTCCTATTTAGCTTATGAGGTGGCTGTAGAAAACCCGATAATTACAATCAATAATCCTAATTTTGAGCATTGCTTGCAACCAATGCCATATAGGTACCCACCTATGTAAAAGTAACCAGTATTTCAGGCATTCAGGGGTTATCATATGGAGAGTTTTCTATTGAATGTCAGAGGACCAAAAGAACCATTTGCATTGTGAAGATCATGACAAACCCCAGAATTTTGTTGATCCTTGCAAGGATAGACCAATATCTGCACCTCTATGCCACTATAATGCCCCGTACACATGGTTGTATTTTCCGATAGAAAATGTTCGATGTGAGCTTTTTTCGTCGGAAATTCCGACCGTGTGTAGGCTCCATCAGACATTTTCCATTGGAATTTCTGTCACACAAAATTTGAGATCTGGAATCAAGCAGAAGAGCTGCACTGGCTATTAAACTTCCTTTTTCTCGGCTCGTCTTACGTGTTGTACGTCACCGCGTTCTTGGCAATCGGAATTTCCGACAAGCTTTGTGCGACCGTGTGTATGCAAGACAAGTTTGAGCCAACATCCGTCTGAAAAAAATCCATGGATTTTGTTGTCTGAATGTCCGATCAATGTGCGATCGTGTGTACGCGGCATAAGTGTAAAAACTCATTGACATTGTTATCAACAGAAGGCATCCTTATTGGAAGATTTCCCTTGTAAGCATAAAGCCAAGCCAAAGTTACCAACTTTACATGATATTCAATAAAAATGTAACATCTTAAAGATGTATCGTTGGTCACAGTCCCTTTAATTTCTTTATAGGTTGGGGATCTCATGTGTAGGAGCTAAAAAATATCACATAATGAATATTTGTAAGCAATAAGGTCATATATTTTTCATTTAAAAAAAATAGCCTGCTGAAATCTTTGCAGCTGAGCCTCCGTTTTTCCTAGATGGCAGTAACACATTCATTTACCACGCACACATTTTTAAAATGTGTTATCCAAGGAAAATTCGGTGCAGCCATGGGTGGTAGTTCAATTTTAAAAGCTGTCTGTCTGTGGTCAACCATATACAGTATTTTTTTAGTTGGTAAGGTTCCACATTTAACATTTGTTAATATTATTGATTGGAAATACACAAAATAGATGAACTCAACAGAAAATAAATGTTGGAATTTGTCTTCTTGATTTGTATTATTTGAATTCTTCCCTTGGTACAAAATCTCATGGTACATAGGTTTTTTTCTGAAAAATCATTAAACTAAAAAACAAAACAAAAAGAAGAATAAAACCGCAAATGATGCAAGTTTCAGTGGCACTGGAAAATAAACTACCACTTGGGACATTGGTGTTTGTGTATATGTATGTATATATATATATATATATATATATATATATATATATATATATATATATATATATATATATATATATATATATATTATGTATATATATATAATATTACATGACATTGGTAACATTCTGATAGATATAGTAATTTTATCCATTAGTATCCCTAAGCACATGTTCTGAAGTCTATTTTATCATGCTTTATCTGTCTCGTGTGGACCATGACCAGCCCACTTACATTTGTGAACCCTCCAATTGTGTTGTCTTGTGTGTTTTGGCCTCATTTTTTCCCATTTCCACCTCGTTCAGCTGCAAAAACGTCTTCATTGTTGTTCTCCCAGATTGTGATACTGTCACAAAACTGTTGCTAGGCAACAAATGTGGTTACCAGGACTGAGCGAATAGCTGAAGGGAAAGAAAAGTGTTGCACCATTGTAGAGTAACCATAGCAATGACCTACTATTACAGAGTAAAGAATTAACATTAACAGTGTTGTGGTATGAAACATATGCAATGATTCACATGAGTGCCAATCTGGGATCATTTTTCTTAATTTACAGCATTTCAGGGCAGTCCTTCCCTCCGTACTGTGGACTTCAGTCTCTTACTCTCACTCTCTGATAATACACAGGCCATTCATGATTGACATTCTGGGCTAAGGGAACTTCTCCCACTAATGAAGACTCGTCCTTGATACGCTGACATATCAAGCAGGTTCTTTGTATCCACAGGGAAAAACTGGTGCACACAGCACCCACAGAGGATGAATATAAGCCCTACTATTTCATATGCACAGGGAAAGCAGGTTCAGACACTAGTCTGTCTGCAGGAGACTAAGGAGCAAAGTCACATGCTTTAAAGACCTATGACCTGCCACCCCTTTTGAATATATTTGCTGTAACTGACAAAGCAGGTGGGGATTCTGGCTCAGCATATTGTCTCTACGAGCAGTGTATGCTCATACTGTTTAACCCATTTATACTGCTGTGTCCTGGATTATAGTCTACTCTTTCTGCGGGTAAAGTATAAATGCCACATATTCAGATCGAAGTCAGATATTTAATTGAAAATAACACTCGGCTATTCTGTGTATGAGATATCTCAGAGCAGAAGGGGAATGAATAGCTGTGCCTGTGAGCAGCTGAGGCTGTGACATACTGTACTCAGCCTTCCTGGGACAGGCCCTGCTGCTGAGTGGTGTTCACAAGCCAGATGCCATCCAGAGAGTGTGGTGATACCCACAGCCTCAGCAGCTCCTTATGTTGTGTGATTTCTAATGCACAAAGAGGTAAATGGCAACATTACACAACGAAAAGCAGTTGCTTTACTTTTATTGGCTGGATCACTTTGTGTCTGCACTACGTAATATTCATCCAGCGGTACATATCCAATCTGTATGATCTCTCACACTTTCAGGGTAGCATTCTTATTTTGATTAAAAAAAGATTTCCTCAGTGCCTAACATGCTGGATTTGTAGGTGTGCCTACTTAGTCTACTTTTCATATGTTTATATATTCATGAGGGCATAACATTTTATGCTCATTCTAAGCAAGGTAGAGAGGTGGTGATTATAATGTTTAAATTATTACTATCTCTTTCCCCCCGTTCTGCCATTACACTAATTTGGAATTACTTTGCCATTACACTACTTTTGGAAAACTTTGGAACACTTTCAGAGCCCGTCGTCCTAATATCTAAGTGAAAGTCTCCTGTGATCTGGTAATCCTGAGTCTCAGAATGGCCACACAATATACTCTACTACCGCCTCTTCTCCAACAGTTGTCCTTTAAATTGTTTCCCAGGAGCTCCTACCTGATCAGATGAATGTGCTGCTTACACTATAATTGTCATAATGCTGAACTTGCATTTCAAATACTATCATTTATGGACAACACAAACAACTAATAGAAATACTTCAGTAGCTAATGGTGAGGTGCAGTCTTGGTTTGTGGAATTTAGGTGAAATATGCTAGACATTTGACTTGAATATCATGTCAAATTGCGCCTGGGCCTCTGGCAAGACTCAGGGGCTCCCAAGATGTGCAGAAAGCATTTTTTTTCAAAACTAAAGGTATACACAAGCAACAATTGCGGTCTGCTGTTAAATTTGCATTTTTTTATTTTCTCTATTACACATGGATGATGACACACATTAAAAACAATCTCTAGCTTTTTTTTATGTTTCTTTGTCCTCTTCTGCAGAGAAATAAATGTAGAACTTCTCTAAAGGAGAATCAATGGAATAGGTGTCGTAGAATTAGGAAGAAACAGAAAGCCTTTGCCCACTCTAACCAAAGCTAAAAAAAAAAAAAAAGTTAAGAGAAGTTAGGTGATTACCCTTTATGTTAATTTACATTAATAGAAAATGCTGTGATAAAATTGGCAAGCCTCATCTATGTATAAATGAATCCACACATGCAATAAAAAACCTCCAGAGCTGCTAACACTGTACTTTGATACCCAGTAATAATAAATGTGTACAAAAGTGTAGCGCTAGTAAGGGGAAATAAACAGTGCAAAAAATTGTGATACACTTAATCTAGTGCTGATCTGCAACATAAACATACAGAAATACATTGTAATATTCTCACAATATACAAATAAATTATGTGAAAAACATACGTGCAACAACCACCCAGACAGTAGGAGGTTAATAATGTGTCATCAAATTTCACAAGAAAAAATACATTTTCCAGATGATTTTTGTGCAGGATAAAAAAGAAAAATAGTTCAACTTAAACCAGAAAAATCTGGTGTTGTACACCCACATTAAAAAATTCTACAGCTTACCAGAGCATGTTGACCTTCAGGCTATAGATGCTCAAATGCATTTAATAAATGACAAAGGTATCCACCCAGGTCAAGCCAAACAATTAGCCCAGCTCTCCAAATGAGATCTCCTCCACTTTCAAAGCACAGCATACCAAGTATATAGACATTAGACACAGAAACAAAAGTCTCCAATAGTGTAGTAAAATATAGCCAATTTTATTTTAAAAAGTATTGAAAACATATGGCATTATGAATAAAAGAGTGCTCTGTATACCAAATAAGAATCCTGCTTCATACAGTCCTTAGAGCAAGACAGTAACCAAGATGGTGGCCATGTGTCCTGACCTCCCTACATGTTTTGTCATACGTGACATCAGGGTCTAAGGGTCCTTGATTCATAATACCTTGTGTTTTTTAATCCTTTTTAAATTAAATTGGCCATATTTTACTACACTGTTGGAGGCGTTCTATGTATGTCCATACACTTGACACGCTGTACCTGAAAAATGGATGAGATCTCATGTGGAAAGCTGGGCTGATTGTTTGGCTTAATCTGGGTGGATACCTTCCTCAGCTATTAAGCACAATTGACCACTTATAGCCTGAGGTTCTACATGCTCTGGTAAGATGTAGAGTTTTTTTAATGTGGGTGTACAGCACTGGATGCCGTTTTGCTGGATGAAGTTGAATTCTTTTTTTTCATCACGCACAAACATTATCTGGAAAATGTATTTTTCCTCATGAAGCCTTAGTCATCGCACTTGGTGCTCTCAAACGTTGTCCTGCTTATACTTTGCGCTCTTTAAATCTCATCAAACTTCCATTTTTGGCTGAAGAACTAGATATGATATCTTACATTACATTCAGTGAACTAAAGTTCATAACCAATACACACTCAACCTTAACAAGGTGACTTGCATAACCCTTATTCTTTATGCAGCCTGCCCTTGTTAACTGTTACCCTTTGACACTTAATAATTTCCCCTTCCCGTTTTGCTCTCTTCTGTAGTAACGTTTATAAAAGTGTTTATTATAAAAGCTGTGTTCATTTTAAGAAATTAGGATAAAATATGCTTTTACTGATACAATGTGGAAGTGTTTTTTTTTTTTTTTTTACTTTTGTTGTGGGTGTAAACTGTCTGCCATCTTCTGTGTTCTTCATCAAGAGCATGTGGAGGAACAGTGGATGGGGTTACTACAACAGCAACATGGTGCTGTTAATCCTGGGGAAATAGCACATTTTTTTTGGTGTATATATGTAATCCTGGAAAATGTTAGGTGTCACATGTACTTTAACTTTTGAAAGTTACCCACCTTTGCTGTGTAGAGCAAACATTTTTAAATGGGGTAGTATTTTGTGCAGTGCTGCTTAATTCATCGTTTTATAGAGCTAGAATCACAAACTAGAAAAAAAAAAGGTAATTTATTGTAAGGTAATCAATTTTCATTGCATTTGTGAATCCAGTTGCTGTCAGATAAAAAAAATCCAAAGGATGTGTCACAAAAACAATACTCAAATATACATTTTATGAATAAATGAAAAAATTATCCAAAGCTGCTGCTTGTATGGCTTTCTTTACACTGAAGATATTGTACACATAATGCTACTCGTAATGAATAGCAAGTAACGTCTTGTATTTGATCAGAATAATGAAATATTACTTCTAATAATTGTAATGTTTATATGCATCCATTTTCTTTTTCTTTTTTTTTCTATTTCAAATTTTTCCAAAATTACTGAAAAATGTCCACTTTCTGCTCAGAATAACAATCAGATTAGGAGGTAGGAATCTGCTTAAAAAAAAATCTAAAATTCTTTAGTGATGACTGTAAATTATTTTTTTGACAATATCCAGTTAGTGTTTCAGTGATTTTTTTTTTTAGTATAAAGGTTTTCTTTTGCGCTAGGTGCCAATCAGTGCTACGTACTGCAACATATGCTCAGTTGTTAACAGTCAATGTGTAGGGGCACTTTTACCTCCAAGATAGTGTCTTCATTGTCTGAAAGTTTCTTCTTGAAACATTAAGCAGCGTGCCTGACTAATGACAAGTTAACATGACACCTCTGACTGTAAAAACTGACACCAATAATAGCCTATCTTATTTACAAAAGGTGATAATATGAAAGATGGTTACAATTAATTAGCACTTTACACCTTTTTGTAAATAAGGTACGTCATTTTGTTTTAGAAGATATTGTAACAGAATACAGAAAAGTTGTTCTTGGCAAAGGGACAATATTCTCTTCCAAGATCACACCAATACCCTGCTTCCCATCTCATATGATGTAAAAATCTGTATACCATGCTTCAGTGCTAATATCATCAGTCAGGATCTACCGGTAATTGGCAAGTGAAACATGGTATTTATAACTGTTAAATTATACATATACCAACAGGCATGTTTAAAACATTGTTATGTAGCTAACATGAACTTGACAAGTTTCTGCAGTTGTAGAATTATGAAAAACATTCTACAAGCACCTATGACGTGATTATAGGTGTCCTTTCATAACAATTAACTTTTCATAAGTGCTTTATAAAACAGATCTGACATAGCTTGTTGTCATGGACAGCACCAGCATTGCAGTTACATGATTTTTTAAATAGTTTTTTCATGTGTCCTCATTTTATGGGCTGGTAGACTAGGCATTAAAAAAAGTGTCTAACGTTGATAATTTGGTATTGTAAATGTGAGAAAATATCCTTACACAAAGGATCTCATAACAAACATTTAAACGTTTTAGGGTTTTCTTCACTGCTAACCCAATGTTTTCTGTCATGCTGCCCATCTTTAAAAAAATAACATAACATCTTTTTTTGTGGGCATTTATGATGCATGGGCCCCATTGGGTCTTACTGGTGCCACATACGTAAATGTCAGGAAAGTGATGGTAAAGGCTGTCTGGTAATGCGTGCAACATTTGTGCCTTAAAAAACAACCAGAAATTTGTTCTCACTTACTCATTCCACCTCTCCTCTGTCTCTTCGCAGGCACTGAGCGCCACGAGCTGACCTCATGGAAAAGCTTCAACTCCATATTCAGGTTCTTCAAGGAAGCCTTGGAAGCCAAGAACACAAAAAGCAAGACAATATCTACCAGACGTTCCAACAGAATAAAGATTGACGAATTTTAAAGAAAAGAAAATAGTACAGATTCTGCCCAGCCCTCATCACAATGGTTTTTATCCTAATCCCTCAGCCCTTCATTAGATTGTTTTCCTCCTAAAGCACATGGTCATGATGTATACATTTTAAATAGCGTTTTACATTATTTCTAGATGAGTGCAACTGTCAAAGCAATATGGGTTCACTGGTTGTGCTTCCTGTGGTCTGCTCCTTGGATTTCGTGCTGCCCATCACAGCACAGATTAAGGCTGACAGCAGAGCTGCACAGTACAGCATGGTGCAAGTCTAATTGCCCTGACATCGCCCTACACTTTGAGTTGATGCCATAGCTTGTCTGCTATTCCACTGCCCTGGACCCATTCGCTCACCTTACCTCTGTGGCCTTCCCTGCTTAACTCCTGCAATGCCAAATAAGAATTTAACTGCCTTCACTACATGGAAGAAAACAATTTAACCTTCAAAATTCCTCTTTATTATAATTCTGGGGTTTTTCATGCTGTAGTTAGCTCTTTCTCTGAAGTAAACCTTTGAGCTTTCTATAGAAGAATGTTCCATGTAGAAGCTTAAACTTTTCCTTCACAAACTGAGTAAAATTTCCAGTGAAGTCTTTTAACTACAGTTCTGTTCTCAAAGTATTGAGAGTTAAAATCTTTTGTGCTTAATATTCACTATATCAAATGCTTAGTTATTTTAAACTATAACCTTTTTGATGAAGTTAACATTTTAAGGCAGAGCAGTGGAATAATAAACATTTTAATTGGTATCCATTTCCCATTTTTTTATATTATGCTTGTACAGGCTGTTGCATTATCTACATTGTTTTATTAGAAATATTCAAATGATCATGGTAGCCATGTCATCGGCATAAAGTTGTGGACAGTGGTAAGGTCAGATGAATACGTTGGCCTTATTTATAAAAGCTCCAAGCCTTGTAATCCAGGCTGTCACTACACAGGGCAGTTTAAATAGTAATGATATGATTAAAGTGCATTGATTCATACCCTAAGTTCTCTTTTGTGCTCTAGTACTTTTCTATAGTTTAGAACTATTTTGCAGTCCTGAAACCTTGCCTACATTTGGCAGTGTTTCATATAACCCTAAATCAGAGCTGTACTGTTTTATTGAATGGTTCACTTCCAATCACTACAGCTAAAAATAGTGAACTTTGACATTGTGCTCTGATCTCCTGCCTGGTGCAGTTTTGGAGTACTGTACATGCAGTGTAATGACAGCTATACCCTTTATGACATTTTTACCATTGTTAGATTTTTACCACTTCGATATGAAGGAACCCTTACTGTGGAACAGTGTAAAAGGCAACAAGAATTCCAGAAAAGTGTTATGTACTACATTAAATGGATAGTTCAGCAGCCTTGTACACACATGATAGAACAAGTCGGGTAAAATGTACTAGTAACTATCTTACTGCTCTGCTTCAAATCGTTTGAAAGATGGAGGTGCATTTTAAAACCTTATTTCTTTTTCAGTATAAATCTGCTATATGCATTCCAGGTGCATGAAAACAAAGGCTGTGCTAAGTCATTCAGTTCCTTTTCATTTTCTAGAGTAGAAAAGCTCAGTAATCAGCAAAGCTCATGCTTCCTTCTGATTGGAGAGTCAGCACGGAAACATGTCAGGCCTCTGCTGAGAGACCACTGTCTCCACACAATGACCATAGGTCCTTCTCTGTTACGTGCTAGTAGGGAACAGGTTTTTCTTCTCTATGCTGTTGCTCCTTTCTAATGAAATTAACTTTAGGTCACTTTGCTGACCTTTCTTTTAAAGTAAAAGTTCACCTTTGGGAACATGTCACACATGGCCACGTCATTCAGAGACACAGCTCTGTGTCTCTGAATGAACTACAACCCCCGACATCCTTAGCAGCTGTTGGCTTGTTGTTCTCAGTGAACTACCACAACGCTGTGGAGTGCTGTGGTAGTTTATGGAGTCTTTCTGTCAGGGAGTATCAGCTTATCCATACGGGATGTATGGGCACACAGATACACTGACAGTGTGCAGGAGACCTGCGTGGCATCAGCGATCTGCTGATCACAGGTGCGATGCTTTACAGGCTCCTACTACAAAAAATAATAAACGTACATTGTTTTACCTGCAAGAAAATGTACATTTATTTAGATTTTTTTTTAAGTGAACTTATCCTCTAATGTACCTAGAATGCATTTAGCTGATTTATAGTGAGAGTTTAGTTAGCCACTAGATCTTTCTGCTATCCAAAATCCCAACCAATCGTTACATGACATAGGACTTATATAGGACATAGGACTTATTATTGTTCAGTATTGCTGTCTCAGCATCTGTACTCTGTGCTCTACAGCTTTGTAAAAATTTTGCAATAGCCCAGGTCAAATTTTGAACCTTTTTTTTTACATCTAAAAAGCTCTATTTTAAAAGAAGTATGCTAATGTTGGATCATTTTTTAAGCACAGATGGTAACTGTAGAATGATTGGGAACAAATGTTTTAATGCAATAGCAGTTTCTGCTTGCTTGAAATGGTAAATTGTTTTATGTTGTTTTAACTGGTCCGGTCTGACGACATGCAAAGAAATTCATAGTTCATTTAACCATTTGGAAGCCACGGGTATCCTAGCAAAGCTGTGAATAGTTTTAATTTTTAATATTGTCACAGTTAAAAGTACAATATGTTGATCACAAACACTGTGAAAAAAATAAAGTTAGATAAATATTTTTACATACAGATGCCTTTCTTCCAATTTTAAATATTTCAATTTTTCATTTTTTTTTTGTGCTTTGTTTTTAGTTTCACACCCACCTAAAATGCATATTATGTAATGAAATATTCTGACATGATTTTTTTGCTATATTTGGGTAAAGGCACTGAAGATTTTCATAATTTATTTATAACGTGCCTTTTGTCAGATATTTTTATGGATTCTAACTTTTTATAATGTTGAAAACGCTAAGCAAAAGTCGAAATGGATTGATTTGTTTAGTATTTCACATTAATGTTGTTTTTATTAAATATAGTTTTAATTAGCTCCAGTATAGAAAGTATGTTTCTTTGCCCAGTAGTGCTATGGTTTTCTGCCCTGTATATACAGCTCTCCAGCTTTGTTGGCTAAAGTGTGTCAGTCATGTGGTAACAATGGAGGCAGACATCTAATGGGCTGAGCCATGGTTGCCTAGTAGAAACATTGTTGCATTCTTTAGTTATGTCTTTAGTTTTCTTTCTTTAGTTTACTTGTTCCAGAAAAAATAGTTGGCTTTGTCTTTAACATGCTTCTTCCATTTATGTAGCTGATAGGTACATTTGAAGAGATACTGATTTCTCAGTTAAAGATTCAATATTGTGGGCATTTTATATTTTGGAGCCTGCAGCATTAATGATTAATGTTTTTATCCCCACTTCTCCAGTTGTATTCTTTGTAAAATAACGTAAAGCTTAACTGTAGGCTTTTTTTATATTGTCCCCTTGCTGATTTACTTTAAAAAAAATTAAACAAAAAAAACAGCTTTACTGCAATATTCACCTTCAATTTAGAGCCCCCCCCCACAGTGCATTTTTCATTTACAAGTTTTGTGTCTTCTGGTTTGATGATTCCATTTATCTCTAAAGACTGAGGACATCCTTTGGGTGCAGTGCATCATAAGCACAGCCACTGAGGGGGCATCATAAAGGTACCCTACACTCATTGTGTTAAGATGCAGAGAGTGGAGCTGACATCAGCACTGCTGTCTGCATCATCCAGGACTGCCCAGGGGCAAGACAGAACCCCACACATCACCCACCTAAAGACCTATGGAAAGGATACGTATACAAAAAAGCAAAACATACATGCAGAGGCACCCAGTGGGTGCGGAGGAGCAATATTCTGATGGTAGGCGGGCCTGGATTTTGGGCTTTAAATTGAAAATGCAGTAGGGAGTGTGAAACCTCCTTGTCAAGTGTGCACGACTGGGAACCAAATGTACGGACTTTCCATTAATATTTTGGAGTAGTTTTAGTGCTCAACCATGTTAACCACTTGCAGATTGTCCACTGTAGATATACTGCAGCAGAGCGGCCACTCTGCGCCAGATCACATACCTAGTACATGATCTGACAGTTCCTGGTCTGGGGCACGCGCCGACGGCAACCCGCGCCCACTGTGATAAGACACATCAGGAGCCCAGCGGTGGGTACCACGGACTCAATGTCCACCAGCACCTGCTGATTACACAGGACACAGACAGAATGACAATCTGCCTATGTAAACAAGGCAGATTGTCGTTCTGTCAGAAGGGAAGGCATTGATCCTGTGTTTCTGCTAAGCAGGAACACGGCTCCTTGTCTTTCCCTAGTCAAAGCACCTTCCCCACAGTGAGCAAGTACAACCTGATCGCTCCTAATGTTAACCCCTTCCCAGCCTGTGTCATTAGTACAATGACAGTGCATATTTTTTAGCACTGATCACTGTATTAGTGTCACTGGTCCCCAAAAAGTGTCAGGTGTCCGATTTTCCTGCCACAATAATGCAGTCCCGCTATAAGTCGCTGATCGCTGCCATTACTAGTAAAAAATAAGAATACCGGTAAATAGAAATAGCCCATGGTTTATAGACACTATAACTTTTGCGCAAACCAATCAAAACTCGTATACGCTTATTGGGATTTTTTTTACCAAAAACACGTGGCAGAATATGTATTGGCCTAAATTGATGAGGAAATTAGATTTTTTACATTTTTTTTATTGCATATGTTTTATAGCAGAAAGTAACAAATATTGTTTTTTGGGTTTTTTTTCGAAATTATCTGTCTTTTTTTGTTTATAGCACAACTAATAAAAACCATAGATGTGATCAAATACCACCAAAAGAAATCTCTATTTGTGGGGAAAAATTATTTTTATGTTTGTACAGTGTCGAACGTGAACGTGCAATTGTCAGTTAAAGTAACTCAGTGCCATATCGCAAAAAATGGCCTGGTTGTGAAGGGGGTAAAACCTTCCAGAGCTGAAGTAGTTAAAGAATAAGTTCACCTTTACAAAAAAATAATAAATGCACATATTTTTGCAGGTAAAAAAATATGCATTTATTATTTTTTTTATTTAGGAGCCTGTAAAGCATTCCATTCACAATCAGCAGATCATAGGTGTAATGCCACGGTCCCGCAGGCTGTCTGCATAGCTGTCTGCCCATACCCCCGATGCAGGCAAGCAGTTACTGAATGACAGGAAGCTCAGTGAACTGCTTAGAGTGCTCAACAGAGCCCTGGTAGTTCATTGATTCACAGGCTGTCGGTACTTGTTCATTGATTCACAGGGATCTGTGAATTAGTGACACGGTCTTGTGGGTGCAGCCCCGCATGCTGCGCTATTTTTGAATTGTGAAAGCGAGTACGAGGAGGATTCCCCTGAATCACTGTCACAGGGAGGGGAGGGGCAGAGCGGTCTGATGCTAAACATGTTACATCCATACATTATATGGGTGTAACATGTGACAAATTCAAAAGGTGAATTTATCAGTTAAGTTGGCCACAATATAGTGCTCTCATACCAGATGTAATCTGAATAGATTGTTTATGTGGGGTTTTGCTCTCCTATGATTTAGTGATGTAAAGGAAATGGTGTACAAATTGTGCAATCAGTCTGTAATAAGCTCAGCCTGCTATAATCAAATTAGAAAAGCAATAAAGGTCCACTTTAACACAAGCTACTGAAGAGGTGCAGTTTCCTCAGGGCATTTTTCCGAAGGGGGGGAGAATTGATTATAGTTTATAGAGAGATAAATAACTTCTTCCCAAGTGCATAGTCCTACCAGCTTGCAAGTGATAAATATTAATTATATCTGATTTGCAATGTAAACAGAAGTCATTAGAAAGTATATGTGGAAGCCCTATACCACACTGGGTACCTCTGTGCTTCCTACTGAGAAAGCACCAACACTGAAAAATATAGCAACAATCTCAGAAAGAGTAGGCCTAATACTACCAATGCATTCATGTGGCTGATCATGATTTTTCACTGGTGACACCCATAAAGTAACAGCATTTCAAATGATTGGGGAAGAGTGTTACCGGGAACTTTTAGAAATTATAGTGCATTTAGTGATCATTTATTTTTCCTTTTAAACTGCTGTTTTATATTGTCAGCTAATGCTGTTGAATCGTTGAACTGTGTAAATATTAGACTTCCTACTTTAAAGAAGCTAAGAACCTATAAAATATGGAAAGTGACCTAAAGTTCCACATCTTTTTCTCAAAAGCAGAAGGCAAAATATTCAAATTCCGAGCTGTTGACTTCAAAACCAAACATACCAAAATAGCTGCTCGTGACAGATCCATAGTGGTCATGTAAGGCAGTTAAAGAACTTTAATGTGGCTGCAACTGCGACTTCTGTTATTATTGTAAATTAGAAATTAGGTTGGGTTCACTGGCTAGTGAGGCAAATTTCTGTGGATTTTTTATTTCGTACTTAGTAAATTTCCTAAAACACTGTGCACCTCCTGAGCAGCTGCCATTTTCTCTTTAAATATATTTACAGGACTCAATTAATTAAAAGTTGTAATGCATTACAAGCTTTTAATTCACATTTTACAATTTACAACTCATTTTTTTCTTCTTCTAACTGCATATCTCTGTTGCATTTACCTATACTTTTATTTTTATTTTTTATTCCGTAACTTTATATCCATTTCCCTGGTGGATTTGACAGAACTACACTTAATACTGTTTTATATCCTGGTAGCTATGCTAACTAATTGCATGGATGCTATGAGAACAGGAGCTCTAAAAAAAAAAGTTGTGTGTGGATTGCCACATGTTTAGGCTTGTATAGCAGTGGACACTGATAGATCATCTTGGAAGAAAACAATACTGATCACCAATAAATCTCCAGCCAGGCCAATCAAATGATGTGGGTACCTCATGTTTTTTTATTTTGTTTTCATTTTCAGAATATACCCTAGGTAGAAGCAATAGCAGTCTATGTCACTGAGAAGCCTCGTATAATAGAAACCATTCAAAACTCATGTACCACCAATTCCAGGGCAGTACTGCTGCAGTGAAGCTGCATAGGTTCAGTTTCACTTCCCCAGATCTAATAGGCACCACATAAGTCAGGGAGCGGAAGCTTCTGTCCAGGGATTCTCCTGCTTACTCACAGATTCTCTTCTACCTAGAAATGTTTTAGTGGTTGAAATAATGAAAAAAATATGAATTTAGGTTTACTACAGGGCTGAAAAAAACTATAAAAAAGAGAAAAGCAAAAGAAAACATTGTTTTACATAAAAATGTGTTGCATTATAAACTTTTGTAGTACTTTCAGTTCACCGTGGAGGAATATATTAGGAAATGTACACTTGTTAGACCCAAAGAATTTGACCTCCATTACAATTGTTATAGTTATGTCATGTTCCTGGTTTGAGTCTCTTTTATTGAACTATGACAGCTTTGTTAAAGTTGTAAAGTATTATTGACATTCTGCTCTCTAAGTTGCCATCACTCATTCGCTTTGCTCTGTTTTTTGAAAAGAAAAATGGTTCTGGATTTCCTTTTCATGTAAAACAAAAGTAGTGCAGTAATACACAATGTTAGAGACCTGTGCAGAGATAATTTCAAACTAAACGTGAACCTTTTCTGCTTGCTTACTATATTAAATGAAAATCTGTATACTACACGTTGTGTAATGGGATTTTGGAGTCCACCTCTACTTGGAGCCATATTTAGACGGGGTCCAACTAAACTAAATCAGTTTTCCCAACCTTCTTTAGTATGTAGCACTGTATCAAATGCAGTACTGACCAAGTATCCCCTTTGGTCGGTTGTTGTTTATCAAGTAGGTCTAGATATAGCTTTATTTCTTACCATCACTGTTTATAAAGGTAAAGCTACGTGGAAACTAAGATATTTCAACTGGTTTTATATATGCTTTATTATTTTCTGAAATTTCTTATGTAAAGGTTGATGAAAAGTTACTTGGCCACCACATCCCCAATACGGTAAATATACCGTATATTATGATGTTTTAAATGATTGATACATATTGTAATAAAGTATCTTTTAAGCATTTACTATGTGTTCTATTCACTTGTCACCTATAAAGTCACATTACTCATAAAGGGTTATTTCTCTACTTTATCAACTTCAAAACTGTTCTGATTAATTTACCCCAAAAAATTATTTTTTATGCACACAAAGGAGGCAAATACATACAAGTTAGACAAATTCCCTCCCAAGTGCTCCCCCATCTCTGAGGTTGAAAAGGTATATTCAGCTGAGCCTCTTAAAGGTGAACTTCAGGCATATGTAAAAGACACACAAGAATGTAGCTCTGTATTCATTTACACATGATTAATTGTTTTTATTATATTAGGAAATGCAAGGACCGAATTTCCCATGGTATCAATTTTGTATCCTTATTACAGGTATTTACATTTTTTTACATTCACATCAGTCTCTGCCCTCAAGGAAAAGGTAAAAGTCCTGGAAGTTGCACATCTCTGCAAAACCCTGGTAGAAGGTGTATGACAGCCTCAGCCCGGGCACAAACCAGACCATGCCCCCAACGTGTTTCACTCTGCCCACAGAGCTTAGACATGGGGAGCCCCATGACTAAGTTCTGTGGGCGGAGTGAAAATCACACCCATATTTTTAACACACCCACTAACAATTGGTAACAAACTTTTGGAACAAAAGGAAGACCTTCAAATATAAAAAAAACTAAATAGATTTCAAAAAGGTGCACCATGGGAATAACAGAAGCTTGGTTTGACAGCTCACATGACTTGCTGGCAAATATCCAGGGGTATTCCTTGTGTCGGAAAGGACAGGGAGAGTAGAAGAGGGGGAGGGGTGTGCCTATATATCAAGAATGATTTACGGTGGAAGAGAGAAATTACATCAGGGATGGGACAAGGAGGGGGAAATTAATAGTGGAGGTATGTTACAGGCCCCCTAATCTAAAGGAAGAGGAGGAGTTTGATCTCCTTTCACGGTTAAAAATAGCGGTGAGGCAGAAAAATGTATTTGTAATGGGGGACTTCAACTACCCAGATATTGACTGGCCAGAAGGGACAACTCACTCATTAAACTTCATGTACCAATTTGTGGATTCCCAGATCAGAAATGATGCATTGCTAGATCTATTAATTAAAAATAGATTACCACTGGATAATTACGTTCAGCATAAATCATAGGAAAAGGTGGCACAAGGGTAGTACAAGAAGACTAAATTTCAGGCGAGCCAACTTTTCAAAACTGCGCTCAATATTGCAAGATTTTAAATGGGACCAAATCCTAGATACACTGAACACGGAGGAAAAATGGGAGTGCTTTAGGAGCATATTAATTAAAGGGATCACTGAGTGCATTCCAATGGGCAATAAATATAGAAGAACAAAGGTTAAACCTGGGTGGCTAAACCATGACATAAAAAGTCAAAGGACAAAAAAAACCTTTAAAAAATTTAAAGCGAAGGTGTCATTGTCAGCATTCCAACACTACAACGAATGCAACAAGGAGTGTAAGAACTCAATTAGCACGACTAAAAAAGACTGGGAGACACATAGTGGAGGAGAGTAAAAAAAAATCCCAATAATTTTTTTAAATATATTAACAGTAAAAAGGCGAAGTCAGAGCATATTGGCCCCATAAAGGATGGTGAAGGGAAGTTGGTTACAGATGACAAGGAGAAGGCAAGCGTACAAAATGCTTTCTTCTCCTCAGTCTTTACACAGTAAAAGGATGGGTATAACAACGGTATTGTTAGTAACACGTCACAGGATGTAACCTTGTGGCTAATGGAGGCTGGTGTCCAGAAAAGACTAGAAAAGCTAAACAGAAACAAATCACCAGGACCGCGTGCCTTACACCCAAGAGTCCTCAAAGAACCCAGTCAGGTTATAGCCAGACCACTATTCCCAATCTTTACGGACAGCTTACTGACAGGAATGGTAACAGCTGATTGGCAAAAAGCCCAAGTAGTACCAATATTCGAAAAGGGGCAACTGGAAACTACAGACCTGTCAGTCTTACATCAATAGTCTGTAAACTATTTGAGGGGATGATAAGGGACTATATCCAAGAATTTTCTGAGGAAAACAGTATCAATAGTAGTAATCAGCATGGGTTTACAAAAGGACGTTCTTGCCAAACCAACCTGTTAACATTCTATGAGTAAGGGCTCTTTCACACGGGGCGGATCAGTGATGATCCGCCCCGTGAACACCCGCTGGCTCAGCGGGGATCGCTCCGCCGATCCCCGCTGAGCAGAAAGATGACAGGTCCATCGCTGCACGCTGTGCAGCTACGGACCTGTCAGAGCGCCGCTCTCCCCTATGGGGGATCGGATGATGACGGACCGTAGTGTCCGTCGTCACCCGATCCGATCCGAAAACGGATGGAAAAGTAGGTTTTTCCTCCGTTACACTTTTCGGATCGGAGCGGCGTCGGATGTCAGCGGACATGTCACCGCTGACATCCGACGCTCCATAGGGATACATGTATGTCCGTTTTTCATCCGAAAACGGAAGGATGAAAAACGGACATACGGATCCCCCGTGTGAAAGAGCCCTAAGTGAGCTGCAACCTGGACAAAGGTAGGCCTGTGGATGTTGTGTATCTGGATTTTGCAAAACCATTTCATACAGTCCCCCACAGATTCTTAATCTACAAACTGGGGTCTGTAAGCATGGACCATAGAGTTTGTTCTTGGATAGAAAACTAGTTACGGGGGGGCGTGTCCAATGAGTGGTGATAAATAATACGTACGCAGAATGGTTTAGGGTGGTAAGTAGGGTACAAACAAGGCCAAGGATAAATCCAAGGGAAAAACCAAGCTTAACTTACCACCAGCCCGCAGACAACCAAATAACCTGTCTAACAGTATGCGTTAAAAGCAGGGGTTTAGTCAGCACACATTTGCAAATGCATGCGTAAGCCACAGAGCCTCGTCAAGGCACCCTGCTATCTGTGGTACCTAACACTAATTTATAAGTGTCCCCACAGTGGAGGCACATGCATTCTGATGGATAGGTGAGAGCAGGTGGACTCAAGGGGAGCCACCGCTTCTTAAAGGTACAGGGGCACACTGAACACCCAGCATATAGCACAATGGCTGCAAAGGTGTCAGTGCATTGCCTGACCAAAAAACATGACAGTGATACAAAAAGGATGCCACTTGCTCCCATCTATAGCTGGCTATTGCAGTAAGAAGCATTGGCCAAGGATAAATCCAAGGGAAAAAACAAGCTTAACTTAGCTGCAGGCTGGTGGTAAGTTAAGCTTGGTTTTTCCCTTGGATTTATCCTTGGCCTTGTTTGTACCTGTTAGCCTTCCAATGCTTCTTACTGCGATAGCCAGCTATAGATGGGAGCAAGTGGTAAGTGGGGTACCCCAAGGCTCTGTCCTGGGAACAATTCTGTTTAACTTATTTATAAATGATATAGAGGATGGGATAAATAGCTCAATCTTCGTGTTTGCTGATGACACAAAAATGAGTAGGGCAATAACATCACAGCAGGATATAGAAACCTTACAAGATGACCTAAATAAATTAACCACTTGAAGACCAAGCCTTTTGCTGACATTTGTTCCTTACGAGTTAAAATCAGTATTTTTTGCTGGAAAATTACTTAGAACCCCTAAACATTATATATTTTTTTAGCGGAGACCCTAGAGAATATAATGGCGGTCGTTGCAATATTTTATGTCACACTATATTTGCGCAGCGGTCTTTTAAACGCAATTTTTTTTTTGGAAAAAAAAACACACTTTGAATAAACAATTTAAAAAAAACAGTAAAGTTAACGCAATTTTTTTGTGTAATGTGAAAGATGATGTTACGCCGAATAAATAGATACCTATTATGTCATGCTTTTAAATTTGCGAACGCTCATGGAATGGCGACAAACTACGGTACCTGGAAATCTCCATAGGCGACGCTTTAAAAAAATCTTACAGGTTACATGTTTAGAGTTCGAGGAGGTCTTGCGTTAGAATTACTACTCTCGCTCTAACGATCGCAGCCATACCTCACATGTGTGGTTTGAACACTGTTTACAAATGTGGGCGTGACTTATGTATACATTGGCTTCTGTGCGTGAGCACAGAGGGATGGGGTGCTTTTAGTTTGTTTTTTTATTTTTTTTTTTTTTTTTTATTTTTTTTTTTTTTTTTACACTTTCCCTTTAATTTATTTTATCACTTTTATGGCTGTCACAAGAAATGAAAACATCCCTATGACAGCAATAGGCAAGTGACAGGTACTTTTTATGGCTGGATCTACGGTCTATAAGACCCCAAACCCCTCCTCTGCACTTGATAGCATTCAAAACACCGAGATTGTAATTTTTTAATACCTTTGACTTTTGAAAACTGGTGCAGCTGGTTCCCGAGTAAACCGGAAGTGATGTCATGATGTCGCTTCCGGGTTACCATAGCCGAGACCTGATCAAAGCCAATTCCGGCTGGTCACTTGGGTCTCCCTGTGGGATGGGAGAGCCCGGGTATACAGGGAGGGGGGGGGAACGTATGGAAGGATGTGCTGGAGCTGGAGAGAGTCCAGAGAAGGGCAACAAAATTAATAAGGGGACTGGAGGACCTAAATTACGGGGAACAACTACAAGCACTAAGATAATTTTCCCTGGAGAAGAGACGCTTGAGAGGAGATATGATAGCAGTATACAAAAACTCAATGGTGATTCCAGCGTAGGTAGAAAATTATTCAGTTTCGGGGAAGGTAAGAAGCTACGGGGCCGCACGATGAGAGTGAGTGGTTTAACCTTAAGATGCGTAGGGAGGTTTTCACTGTCAGGGCAGTTAGGATGTGGAACTCTCTTCCACAATCAGTGGTATTGCCAGGAAGTATTGATAGTTTTAAAAGACTCTTGGATGTGCATCATAGCGAACAATGCAGGGATATGGGAAAAGATTATCTACACGAACACACTGGATGGACTATTGTCTTTATTCAACCTTACCAAATATATAACTATGATATGCATGTATGGGTAGGAGGAACCCCTTAGAAAGAAGAAAAATTAGGCTTGCTGCCTACTGAATACTAGGAGGCGTAGCCAATAAGGTGGGTATCTCTTTATGGTTCATGGATTATAGTGTGGATGTAAAACAAGCTCCAGTACTCTGCAGACATACCTGTTATTTTAGTAAACTCCTATGAAAGGGCAACCATCATGATTTCACTGCAAGGGAACATACAGACAACACCCAGTGCATCTAACAGAGGAGCATAGTTCACATTGAGGCTTCATAAAATAAATAAAAAAGCACATATATTTCTTTAGGGTTTCTTCTCAAAAGGGCTCCTGTAATGCAGCTTGCAGATGTTCTTTAGTGCCTGCAAATGTCATCACTTTTTGAATTAGTATAAATACAAATGCTGACATGTGCATTAGAATGCATGTCCCTCTGTTTCAAGTTATCGTTTTATATTGTTAATGCATGTTGTTCACTTCATACAGTTAAATGACTTTTTTCAGCATGACACGTGCTTCTTAAGTTGCATTTCTGATGTTTTATTTTAATAAATGTTCAAAATGCACTACTGTAAATAAGTCCTTGCAGAAATGTTAGTCCAAGAAATTCCAGTAATTGTGAACTACAGACATACCGTATTACTAAAAGCACTTTAATGTTTATACCTACAGAATGTAATTGTATAAAAATCAAGTTTGATGACTCCCTACATGCTTAAATTGTAGTGTAACTGCATCCCTTTTGCCATGTGGAAAGATCGAATTCTCCACATATACCATTATTTGCCTCTACTCCAAATTTATTTAAAAATTAGTTTGAGTGTAGTACTGCTTTATGACAGATGCCTAGAAACTTCACACTCCTTCCTATGAGAGGCAACTTACCTTTGTACAGAGGAGCAGCTGACTCTTATGTTAGAGAAATGTTTTTCACACTGTAAGTATGAACATTTAAGTACTTTTTATTTTTGACGTTACCATTATATTAACATTTAATGAAATGGTTAAAAAAAAAAAAGAAAACAATTGAATAGAAATATTAAAAATAATTTCTATTTGAGTACTAATAAAACCATGGACTATAGTAACCCATGTCAATACATCAGAAATCTGGTTTTAATGTCTGCTCTTAAAATCTGAATTCTAATTAGTCCTCATCTTTTTTGACCTTCACAATGACTTTCCTTCTGTGTACAATCCCAAAGAAAAAATATAAATATTATTTTCCTTGCCTGCGCTCCCTTCCCATAAATAAACTGGTATAGTAGTTGTCTAAGCGGATCTTTTTCCTGTGCCCAATGATTTCCCTAACAAGAAAAGTCAAGTGTATGACCCTTATATTTTATAAGTTACAATTTAGAAATCCATGCTGATACAATCCTTGCCATTCCAACCCACAGCTGGGCTCTGATGTATCATTGTTTCTATTATTTAGTGTATGCAGATGTCAAACTTTCCTTTTCACCCTGTTTACACTTTCTCTGGACAATTCTAAAACCAGAGAGATCTAACTAGAGCCAAGCTCACCTATCGGGTTGTTTCTACAATTTGCTGAGAAATCTGTACAAATATTTGGATGTTATTTTAAGTATGACCCTTTTGTATATCCCACACTCATGCTCTGGATTGACTTGTGGTATTTGCTTATGTTTCAATTTGTAAAGCACCAAAACTTCCTACAGTGTATATTTCTGGTTACACTTACTGAAATAAACATTTGCTCTTGTAATATGATGTGAATTGTCTTCTTTCATTTGTTTCATGCTATGATTGCACATTTATGAGGACAGAGATAAGGTTCATTGGTATTATGATCATTAATAAACCAACATCAACGCCTGGCAGCGTTGCATGCAACAATATTGAAAACAAACGTATATTATGGATGAGCTTTTGTTTCTTTTGTTTGTTTTTTTACTCAGGAGACTGTTTGTGTTGCATCTTGTGAAATGATAGCAATACACTCACAGCTCATACTGGAGATAATGGAGGTGAATTACTGAATAAGTTGGTATATAAGGTGAACTTATCCATTTGCAGACAACCCCATAGCAGATTTACTGCTACAGAGCGGCCACGTTGCACAGGATCACATATATATGTGACATCCTGCACTTCTGGGTATCAGGAACGAGTACACGCTCTTGGAGGCTCGCTCCCACTGTGATTTTACACAGCAGAAGCTGATAAGCGGGTCCCGCGGACCCGATGTCTGCCGGCAACCGCTGATTGTTCTGTACACAGGCAGAACAACAGTCTGCCTATGTAAACAAGGCAGATTGCCGTTCTGTCAGTAGGGAAGGCATGGATCCTGTGTCTCTGTAAAGCAGGAACACCGATTCATGCCTTCCACTAGTAAAAGCACCTCCCCCACTACACTGAAACATTAGCTAGGCACACATTTGACCCCTTGATAACCCCTGATGTTAACCCCTTCCTGGTGTCATTAATACAGTGACAGTGCATACTTTTAGCACTGATCACTGAATTTGTTTCACTGGTTCCCAAAAAAAATGTCAGGTGTCCCTTTTGCCCGCTGCAATGTCGCAGTTCGGCTATAAGTCGCTGGTCACTGCCATTACTAGTAAAAAAAGATTTGAAAAAAATCCCATAGTTTGTAGACACTATAACTTTTGTGCAAACCAACAATATACGCTTTTTGGGATTTTTTTCTACCAAAAATATGTAGCAGAATACATATTGGCCTACATTGATGAAGAAATTTAGATGTTTTACATATTTGTTTTATTGTTTTTTTCTCAAAATTTCGGTCGTTCTTTGTTTATAGCGCAAAAATAAAAAATGCAAAGGTGATCAAATACCACCAAAAGAAAGCTCTATTTGTGGGGGAAAAAAAAGGACATAAATTTTATTTGGGTACAGCGTCGCATGACCACGCAATTGTCAGTTGAAGTAACACAGTGCCGTACCACAAAAAAGGGGGTAAATCTTACAGTGGTAAAGTGGTTATAGTCACTTCCAAAAACAAATCAAGCTTGAGGGAAGTTATTTAAAAAAAGGTTTGCTAGCACATGATTCATGGACATGAACACAGCTTCATCGTATTTCATCGTATACACCACACATTTTAAGAGAATCATGCACCATTCACAGCATCCATTGCGACTCAAACCTTTTAAAAATGTCTGTATTGCTCATTGTCACACTCAGACGGGAATGTAACAAGAGTTCGCACTATGGTAGATTCCTAGTTAGAGCATTTAGAGATTCAACTTAACAAATTGTAATCATCGTATAAAAAAGCAAAAGAAGACTGGGGAAAGAAATATTCACAGAAAAGGTACTACAAAAACAGACATAATCAACTATATCAATTTAAAAAATATTAGTTTAAAAGCTTAAAAGTGAACAAATACCTAAGTGAAAGCTGTCTGTACAGTGCAGAATTTGAATCACCTGAAAATTAAATCCACTCTAAAGTGGGGAGGATGCATTTGCTGAGCACTGGTACGGCTGGATTGCTGGGCACTGGTAAGGCTGCATTGATGGGCACTGATCAGGCTGCATTTAATTCGCACAGGGGAATGAGCGCCCCAGGGCCTGGTCCCCACTTTGCACAATCAATACAGGCAGCTTGAGGAGAGGTGCCCCGGGCTGGCACACTCAGCACTCCCAGCCTCACTCTGCACAGACTAACACAGGTGTGCGGACACCTTGGGGCAGGACAGGCCCCACATATCGGTGCCTGCAAAGAAACATAGTGCAGGAAGTGCCCCCAAACCTCAGAAAGACCCTGCATAGAGACATAGTGCAGAGGGGGCCCCCAGTCATTGCAACTTGTTTTAAAAATTCCCTGCAATGGAACCATCATCACACATTGTGGTGTTTTTTTTGTTAGTATAGCATACGGGTCAAATTATTTTGTTGTTACAGCTGTTCTATATTTATTTGTTTAATGCATGTGAATTTTGGAGGTGTCCTCGTAAACTGGCACTTTACAATAAATGTTGCACTTTATGTTAAAAAAGGAGTAAAATTATATATACACAGTGCCTTGAAAAAGTATTCATACCCCTTGAAATTTTCCACATTTTGGCATGTTACACATACGTAAATGTATTTTTTTAGGATTTTATATGATAGACCAGCACATAATTGTGAAGTTGAAGGAAAGTGATAAATGGTTTTCAACATGCAGGACAGGGCAGCTGGTCAGAGTTGATGGGAAGATGGATGGAGCCAAATACAGGACAATCTTAGAAGAAAACCTGTTAGAATCTGCAAAAGACTTGAGACTGGGGTGGAGGTTCACCTTCCAGCAGGACAATGACCCTAAACATACAGCTAGCGCTACAGTGGAATGGTTTAGATGAAAGCATATTCATGTGTTAGAATGGCCCAGTCAAAGTCCAGACCTAAATCCAATTGAGAATCTGTGGCAAGACTTGAAAATTGCTGTTCACAGACGCTCTCCATCCAATCTGACAGAGCTTGAGCCACTTCGCAAAGAAGAATGAGGAAAAATGTCACTCTCTAGATGTGCAAAGCTGGTAGAGGCATACCGAAAAAAACTTGCAACTGTAATTGCAGCGAAAGGTGGCTCTACAAAGTATTGACTCAGGGGAGCTGAATACAAATGCACACCACACTTTTCATATATTTATTTGTAAAAAAAATTGAAAACCATTTATCATTTTCCTTCCACTTCACAATTATGTGCCACTTTGTGTTGGTCTATCACATAAGATCCCAATAAAATACATTTACGTTTTTGGTTGTAACATTACAAAATGTGGAAAATTTCATGGGGTATGAATACTTTTTCAAGGTACTGTATATACACACACACACTTTTTTTATTTTTGAGGTGGGGGGGGGATCTTGGGTGAGTTCCCACACTTTTTTTCCCAGGACTTGACCCCTGGTCATATGTGCCTTATTAGCCTTCTGGACCTTGTAATATAGGCTTGTTTATGTTGTCTTTTACATTGGTGTAGCCATTTTTTGGGAAACTACGCCCATTACTATACAAGTTTATGCAATATGTATAGATTATTTAAGAGTTATGAGTTCAGCTAAAGGTCAACATTCCATATTCACAGATGTGTAGTCCTTAAACTGCACTCCAGACCATTTACAACTTGACCATTTATGACAGGGCCTCATCTGAAGTTCTTTGTTGGTTATTTGAAGTATAAGATATCTCTGCATTTCTTTTAGCTTCAACTGTGTTGTCAAATGTGCCACCTGTCATGACAACATAAACATGAGATTATAATCTGACCATTTTTGTTACCAACAACAGAATTTTAGGGAAATAAGAGGGTGACACTGAGATCAGTACTCATTCTCTCCAGAGAGTTTGGAGTTCTTTAGACTCTACTATTGTTGCACTTCCCCTCATTATGTGATCACACAGAAGCTTGTTAGGACAATTCATTGGCATTGCTGTGGTTACTGCCCTTTATATGCTCTATAGTGAAATCGCATTGCAAGAGGATTCAAGCCGAACTTTACCCAAAACAACTTTATAAACAATAATGTTCTTTAGCAAGGAACATACCTTTCACATTAATCATTCTGTTGCCAAAATAAATGCGTGTGCTGTAATGGGCGGCACAGTGGTGTAGTGGATAGCACTTTCGCCTAGCAATAAGAAGGGTCGCTGGTTCGAATCCCAACCATGACACTACCTGCCTGGAGTTTGCATGTTCTCCCTGTGCCTGCGTGGGTTTCCTCCGGGTACTCCGGTTTCCTCCCACACTCCAAAGACATGCTGGTAGGTTAATTGGATCCTGTCTAAATTGTTCCTAATATGTATGAATGTGAGTTAGGGACCTTAGATTGTAAGCTCCTTGAGGGTAGGGACTGATGTGAATGTACAATGTATATGTAAAGCGCTGCGTAAATTGACGGCGCTATATAAGTACCTGAAATAAATAAATAAAATAAATAAATAAAATTGCCTCCAGCATTGCCCCTGTTTCTTCTTGCCAGTAGCTGCTGTTTTCCTGAAGCCCAGAGCCCCAGAAGTGAACCATAAAGCGGAACTAAACCCATTGATTTAATGGTTTTAAAAAACAGTTACATTCCTGGAATGCTGGGATTGCTAACTGTCATATTTGCTTGTGTCCTCAACCAAACTTTTAAACCATCAAATGGCTGGTGTCATAACTGTTCCCGTTCAGCACCATGGCAGTTGCAGATCAAACAGAAGCAGCTTCCTTGGCTGTAAAGGATAAGAGGGTTTAATTCTACTTTAAGGCTGCCAGCAGATTGGCCTCCACAAACTCGGCAGTGCCTAACAATGGAGAGCAACGGAGCATGTGCTAAGTAGGATGAAACAGTGTATTACTGGATTTTTCAACAGTATAAACACTTATTTTTAATGTTTTACATAGCTATATCTACAAAAGAGGTCAGCCTGACGTGATCTAGGAGGACTTTGTTTTCTGATTAAAATTCCACTTTAAGATCCAACCTAAAAGCTTGCCCTTCTCCTGTGCAATACTGGTTCAATCACCTGAGTGAATTCTGGGAAGCTGAAATGCCTTCATGGTCAAAGGCACTCCTTGCTGGTTGAATATGCCACCTTCCTGGAAAGTATCTTCCTGGTCAGATGCTTTTTCACTGACTGACTCACCTGGCTCAGGACTGCACCTAAGCCATGGGCTGAAGAATCCATTTCAAATAGAAACTGGATAAATACAGAGATTGTAGAACAGGAGCAATGCCCAGTGCCCCCTTCAAAGCCTGAAAGTATAGCGTGTGCAGGTGACAGCTGATGTCAGCTTGGCTCACAGGAATGTAAAGGGGTTGCCGCTGGCAATAATAATATAATAATAATAATGATTTTATTTTTATGCTATTAAATAAAAGAATAGTTGATTTTATGCAAGTTGTGTATTGGATCCTTGCTAGCACCACGTAAAGTCTATTTGCCCATACATTTTTTCATTTTTCAGTTCACTGGCGAAATGTGGTGAGTAGATATGTAAGTGACTGCAGGTCCTTTCTGCAAGGACTTGCATTCCTTATGGTAGACTTCTTGGGGGCAAGGATCCTTTATGATTATAGCGTCCTTCCTGACCTAATAATTGCCATCCTTCTTGGGTGGTACTTCCATAAAGGACTCCGGGGCTGTGCTTCTTAGATTTGGTGTTAGATACCGGGCTCACTGTGTCAGCTTGCTTTTCTTGCCCCTGTAGAGGATGTTGCAGAGATGACTCCACCTAATCAATGGGTCTGGGGTGTGGGTTGTAGGTATTCTTGAGTATTTTGTTATGCACAGAAGACACACCATTAATACCAACCATACTGGGTACATCAATATTTCCATATTAGAAGGTTTCACATTACAAACACCAGCATAGTATTACTAGAATTCAACTATGAATTGTTGAACACCAAATATGACAGCTCAATGATGTGTCTTTCTCCCTCAAGGTCTAATGGGCTTTTTTAGCCTACTGAACCTTGTAATATAGGCATGTTTGTTGTGTGAGCAGTATCTTCCACATTAATGTAGCCACTTTCCAGAAAGGTAACTCCATTATCGGTGTTCAGCTATAGGTGTGTTCCTAAAACTATCCTTTGAAGACCCTGGCCATTTGATTTTTAAGATGTTTCTCCATTTCTTTTAGCTTGAACTGTATTTTGGCAAGTTTGTGAAGATTAATTCTGTGCTATGGAGTGAATGAGCGGCAGCTGTCTGCACCAAAACTTTTACCAAAAAGAAAAGCATAAATGGAAAATAAAGTGTAACTGCTGTAGCACTGCCAGAAACCATGAGGTGTACTATCGTTTTGGTATATGATACATCATTATATATTTATTTATTATACCACGTATATGAGGGAGGTGTTTATTAGATTTTTACATTTATTTCACATGCATATGAGGGTTGTTTACAGTGCACACTCAATATAGGGAGATGAATTATAGATCCTCATATTACTTGAAACCCCACTGAAATATAATCATTTCTGGCAGTGCCACACCAATTACAATTTCTTTACAATTTCGGCAAATAGGTCACCTTTCATGGCTGCCTGGCATAAATATTTTGTTACAGACTTGTGAATTTGGAGGAAAATGAGGATGACATTGTGTTCGGTATCACTTCCCCATTCTCGCCACACAGACCTCATTATCATCACACACCTTATTTGGGGGGAGCCTGTGCTGATGTCATTGTGCATGCTGGAGCCAGTTCCTCTGATTGTGAAGATCATTTGATGCAAGGCCCACACACCTCTGAGCTTGTATAGACCACCTATAACTTGGGGTCCCCAATTCTAATAAGAGGCTGTGTGTGACATGGAGGAGGGATGCACTGAAGGCACTTCAGATGAAATGTTGCTTAACTGCTGTATTAAAGCGTCCTCCCGATCACACTACTCATGCACACCCTGTAGGGTGTCGCAATGTCACCAGACTACAGTATGCCAGCAGCAGTCTTCCTGATCACTGCCACACAAGTTCCAGTGTTACCAGCCACGTGTAAGCCAGCAACACTGTTCCTCATTGCTGTCATATACTAGTTCCCAGTGTCGCCACACCAGTGTAAGCTAGCAACAGTGTTCCTGATCACAGCTACACCATTTCTAGTGTCACCAGATCAGTGTAAGCCAGCAACAGCATTCCTGATTGCTGCCACACATATGTCAGTGTCACCAGACCAGTGCAGCCAGTAACAGTGTTCCTGATCACTGTTACACCTGTCCCAGTGTCACCAGATCAGTGCAGCCAACAACATTGATCCTCATCACCGCCACACCAGTGCAATTTTGCCTCTGCCTGCTGCCTGTACTGACCCTGGCCTGTTTATTGATCACATTTCTGGCTACTGTCTGCACCTATCCTTTGCCTGTTTGCTGACCATGTCTCTGCCATCCACCTGAACTGACACATCTGCACTTCCCACTGACTACGTTCTTGCAAGACACCAGTTTCAACTATCCCCTGCAATCGGGAACTCTTTTGTCCTTCTTTTCTTCAACCTCCTGTACTTCCTTGCCAGTGAATATGGCATTCCTGGGGACAGCCATGTACCAGTAGGCTATGGGACTACTACAGGTGATGTTACACTATGCTCCATTTCCTGAACACTCGCACAGAGGCAACCATTACAGTACATTGGTTTTGATACAATTGGTTGATTTTTATGATGCACATGTAGGTAGGTGCCTACTTGGGTAGCACTTACTTTACCAAGTTCTACCTCATGTTGTATTTCTGCAGTGTTTTTACTTAGAAAATATGTTTAGTGTGTTCTGGTTATCAGGCTTCCCAGAAGTCAGGAAGGGGTTAAGGTGCCGACTCCCAGGTCTTCATGGCTCTTCCGTTTTCTGAAGGGCTATAAAAACAAGGGGAGGCAACCTAGCTGGATCCTTGGATGTGGAATTGCAAGGAGGACTGAAGCCACATGTAGCTCTGCTTTGACTTTTCAGGGGCTCCCCCTTGGTGGTTATCCAGTCGAGGTACCAAAGATGGATTCATGTTCTCAAAGGGCTTTCCTTTGTTTGAAGGTATGTTGTGTATGGAGAAATCTATGAGAGACTGTTTTATTTGGCTTTGTATCTGAACAAGTTTCAAGTAAAAGTTCTAAGGTTCCATGAAAGTGCCTGGTCGGAAGTTCCTTGGAAAGAGATGCATGCATGGGGTATCAAAGAACAGGACTTAGTTTGGGGATCAAGAGGAGTTGGTAAGGAAGAATTACAATGGTCTTACCTGCAGTGGAGTAGAGTAAAAAAGGCTGTATAGCTATTGCCAAGGGTAACTGGAGTGATGCCTGGGTGCTAAAGCAGCCAGCCAGCATGGAGTGGTGGTGACTTGGCACAGGTGATAGAAGGCCCCGGTAGTGAAGGGGTTTACAAGCTTAACCCCCTCCGTAGCAACTAGTTCCCCACATACATGGTCTGATATCACATCACAGGGTATCATGTGTACCTAGCCTGGAGCTCATAGAAGTGGAGAGAGAGTGAGGGCTCTCGGGAGTGGAGAATCTTGGGAACATGTGAAGAGATGATCTTTGTATGTGTTAGGGAGAAGTCTCATAGTTTCACTGGGAGTGAAGTGACACGTCGGGCTGTGCTGGTGAGTGGGGTGCAGGCTCTGCAGTACCCATTCGGATTTGCTGCATCCATAGGGAGAAGCCAGAGTACAGTTAAAGTGTAGCATAAATCACTAAGAAGTGTGAGTTAACTGAGCAAGTTAAGTATGCTCGCTTCTAAATTGGAGTGCCGCCTTAACGCTGATTTCATGTGGCCCATGCCTGTGAGCACAGACATTAGCGAGTGCAAGAAGTTAGTCCCTGATTGGCATGTTAAGACCTGCCCACACACAAGATACAATGTTACAATGTCCGCTACATATTCATTCCAAACGTTGAAAAGGCCTCAAATGTGATATTACTATACTCGGGAGGAGTAGCAGAATATGCTTTGGGATGAAATTCAAAGTATGCACATGTATGCTTAGTGTAAAAAATGTCTTACAACGTGATTGTAAATTACATTTTTTTTGAACCACTTTAATAAACGGATACTTTCACCCTCCTGCTGTCCAGGTCAGTTTTCAGTTTGCAGCACTGTTACATTTTGAATGCTAATTACTCAGTCATGCAACACTGTACCCAGATTAAATGTTTTGCATTTTTTGAGACAGATAGTGCTTTTTTGATGGTATTTAATCACTACTGGGTTTTTTATTTTTTGCTAAATAAACAAACAATTACTGAAAAATTTGGAAAGAAAAAAAAAAGTTTTTCTTAGTTTCTGGTTATTTGACTAATTTTATTTCTTTGTGAATTTAGGCCAAAATGTATTCAACTACATTTCTTTGGCAAAAACAACCCAAATCGGTGTATAATATTTAGTCTCTGTGAACGTTATAGAGCCTACAAACTATGTTATATACAGTATCTCACAAAAGTGAGTACACCCCTCACATTTTGTAAATATTTTATTATATCTTTTCATGTGACAACACTGAAGAAATTACACTTTGCTACAATGTAAAGTAGTGAGTGTACAGCCTGTATAACAGTTTAAATTTGCTGTCCCCTCAAAATAACTCAACACACAGCCATTAATGTCTAAACCACTGGCAACAAAAGTTAGTACACCCCTAAGTGAAAATGCCCAAATTGGGCCGAATTAGCCATTTTCCTTTCCCGGTGTCATATGACTCATTAGTGTTACAACGTCTCAGATGTGAATGGGGAGCAGGTGTGTTAAATTTGATGTTATCGCTCTCACTCTCTCATACTGGTCACTGGAAGTTCAACATGGCACCTCATGGCAAAGAACTCTCTCTCTAGGATCTAAAAAAAGAATTTTTGCTCTACATAAAGATGGCCTAGGCTATAAGAAGATTGCCAAGACCCTGAAACTGATCTGCAGCACAGTGCCCAAGACCATACAGCGGTTTAACAGGACAGGTTCCACTCAGAACAGGCCTCGCCATGGTCGACCAAACAAGTTGAGTGCACATGCTCAGCGTCATATGCAGAGGTTGTATTTGGGAAATAGATGTATGAGTGCTGCCAGCATTGCTGCAGAGGTTGAAGGGGTGGGGTGTCAGCCTGTCAGTGCTCAAACCATACGTCGCACACTGCATCAAATTGGTCTGCATTGCTGTCATCCCAGAAGGAAGCCGCTTCTAATGATGCACAAGAAAGCCTACAAACAGTTTGCTGAAGACAAGCAGACTAAGGACAAAGATTACTGGAACCATGTCCTGTGGTCTGATGAGACCAAGATCAACTTATTTGGTTCAAATGGTGTCAAGCATGTGCAGCGGCAACCAGGTGAGGAGTACAAAGACAAGTGTGTAGCATGGTGGTGGGAGTTTCATGGTCTGGGGCTGCATGAGTGCTGCCGGCACTGGGGAGATATAGTTTATTGAGGGAATCATGAATGCCAACATGTACTGGCCGCAGGGCAGTATTCCAACATGATAGAGACCCCAAAACACCTCCAAGACGACCACTGCCTTGCTAAAGAAGCTTATGGTAAAGTGATGGACTGGCCAAGCATGTCTCCAGACCTAAACCCTATTGAGCATCTGTGGGGCATCCTCAAATGGAAGGTGGAGGAGTGCAAGGTCTCTAACATCCACCAGCTCCGTGATGTTGTCATGGAGGAGTGGAAGAGGACTCCAGTGGCAACCTGTGAAGCTCTGGTGAATTCCGTGCCCAAGAAGGTTAAGGCACTGCTGAAAAATAATGGTGACCACACAAAATATTGACACTTTGGGCCCAATTTGGACATTTTCACTTAGGAGTGTGCTCACTTTTGTTGCAGTGGTTTTGACATTGTTGAGTTATTTTGAGGGGCACCAAATTTACATTGTTGTACAAGCTGTACACTCACTACTTTACATTGTAGTAAAGTGTAATTTCTTCAGTGTTGTCACATGAAAAGATAGAATAAAATATTTACAAAAATGTGAGGGGTGTACTCACTATTGTGAGATACTGTATATTTTAAAATTGATCAATCCTGATGTGTTGATTGGAGCACCCGTTCAGTAGAAACACCCACAAAATTACCACATTTTGGAGAGTTAACACGCCATGGTATTTTCTAAGAGGCATGGTGAGTCTTTTGAAGACTTCATTTTAATGCTACAAGTTTTTGGAAAATGCAGAAAGATAATGAAAATTCATTTTTTTACACAAATTTCTTAATTTAATAAGATATTTCCCACATGCAGCTTGGGTATACTTAGAATTACACCCCAAACCACATTCTGCAACTCCTCTCAAGTATGGCGATACCACGTGTGTGAGACTTTTTAACTGTCTGGACAGATTATGTACCAGACATTGTATCTTGTATATCACACAAATAAATATGTCAAAACCAATTGTACTATAATGGTTACCTCTGTACGAGTGGTCAGGGAACATAGCTTAGTGTAGCATCACCTACAGCAGTCCTAGTTCTTATGTAAGTCAAACAAGCCTAGTCTACTGGTACATGGCTGCCCCCAGGAGTGCCATGTCCACTAGCCTGGTGTCTTGTGGGAATGTAGTCAGCAGGATGTGCAGATGGGTCAGTTCAGGCAGCAGGCTGAAATGTGGTCAATAAACAGGCCAGGATTAGTACAGACCAGAGCAAAGGCAACACTGCATTGGTATGGGGGTGATCAGGGACACTGTAACTGGTGTGGTGTAGGGATGAGCCTGATGTTAGAGTCGAACGTAAGTCCGACTCGAACATCGGGTGTTCCCCTGTTCACCGAACAGCGAACATTATGCGGTGTTCGCTGCAAATTCAAAAGCCGCGGAACACTGTTAAAGTCTATGGGACACTAACATGAAAAACCAAAAGTGCTCATTTTAAAGGCTTATTTGCAAGGTATTGCCATAGAAAGTCTATGGGGACCTGGGTCCTGCCCCAGGGGACATGTATCAATACAAAAAAAAGTTTTTAAAACGGATGTTTTTTCAGGAGAAGTGATTTTAATAATGCCTAAAGTTAAACAATCTAAATGAAATATTCCTTTAAATATCGTGCCTGGGGGTTGTCCTTAGTATGCCTGTAAAGTAGCGCATCTCTCCCGTGTTTACAACAATACCACAGCAAAATGACATTTCTAAAGGAAAAAAGTAATTTAAAACTGCTCGTGGCTGTAATGAATTACATATTCATTCATATTCAATATAGATAAAAATCATTGAAAAAAACAGCATGGCCCCCCCCCAGTCCATTACTAGGTCCTTTGGATCTGTTATGAATATTATGGGGAACTCCGCACCAAAATGTAAAAAAAAAAATGCAAGGGGGTCCCTCCAAAATCCATACCAGGCCCTTCAGGTCTGGTATGTATTTTAAGGGGAGCCCTGCGTCAAAATTTAAAAAAATGGTGTAGGGGTCCTCCCAAAATGCATACCAGACTCTTATCCGAGCATGCATCCTGCAGGCCTCAGGAAAGGGGTGGGGAGAGAGCACCCCCCTCCTGAACCGTACCAAGCCACATGCCCTCAACATGGGGAGGGTGCTTTGGGGTCCCCCCAAAACACCTTGTGCCCATGTTGATGGGGACAGGGGGCCTCATCCCCACAAACCTCGCCCAGTGGTTGTGGGGATCTGCGGGCGGGGGGCTTATCGGAATCAGGAAGCCCCTTTAACAAGGGGACCCCCAGATCCGGCCCCCCCTATGTGAATGGGTATCGGGTACATTGTACCCCTACACATTCACCAAAAAAAGTGTCAAAATGGTAAAAATGACAGTAGACAATTTGGGACAAGTCCTGCATTAAAAAAAAAAAAACTGTCCCGCGATGTCCATTCATCTTCATTTACAGCATCTGACGACCCGAGAAAAAAAATGCAACAACCCCGCCTCCATGAGAGGCTCCCGCTGACTGAAGCCTCTTCACGATGACAGCTGTTATATAGCTGAGGGTGAGACCACCCGGTGACATAAACGGGTGACCCTGCCCCCTTCTGACGTAATGTGACATCACGTAACGTCAGAAGGGGCGGGGTCACCCGTTTACGTCACCAGGTGGCCCGTCCTCAGCTATATAACAGCTGTCATCGTGAAGAGGCTTCAGTCAGCGGGAGCCTCCCATGGAAGCGGAATTGTTGTGTTTTTTTTTTCTTGGGATGTCGGACGATGTGATCGAAGATGAATTGACATGGTGGGACAATTTTTTTTTTATAAAGGACTTGTCCCAAATTGTCTACTGTCATTTTTACCATTTTGACACTTTTTTTGGTGAATGTGTAGGGGTACCCATTCACATGGGGGGCGGGATCTGGGGGTCCCCTTGTTAAAGGGGGCTTCCAGATTCCAATAAGCCTGCAGACCCCCACAACCACCGGGCAAGGGTTGTGGGGATGAGGCCCTTGTTACCATCAACATGGGGACAAGGTGCTTTGGGGGGCCCCAAAGCACCCTCCCCATGTTAAGGGCATGTCGCCTGGTACAGTTCAAGAGGGGGGCGCTCTCTTATCCTCACCTTTTCCTGCAGCCTGCCAGGTTGTGTGCTCGGATAAGGGTCTGGTATGGATTTTGGGGGGACTCCATGCCATTTTTTTTTTTAATTATGGTGCAGGGTTCCCCTTAAAATCCATACCAGGCCTGAAGTGCCTGGTATGGATTTTGGGGGGGACCCCTACACCATTTTTAAAAAAAAATTGGCGCAGAGTTCCCCTTAATATCCATACCAGACCTGAAGGGCCTGGTATGGATTTTGGGGGACCCCCATGCTTTTATTTTTCATTTTGGTGCAGGGTTCCTCTTAATATTCATACCAGACCCAAAGGGCCTGATGGACTGGGGGGAACCCATGCCGTTTTTTTTAATGATTTTTATCTATATTGGCGAGACCCGACAGTTCATTACAGCCGCGAGCAGTTTTAAATGACTTTTTTTTCCTTTAGAAATGTCATTTTGCCGTGGTACTGTTCTAAATAAGGGAAAGATGCGCTGTTTTACAGGCATTCTAAGGACACCCCCCAGGCATGACATTTAAAGGAATATTTAATTTTTATTGTTTTACTTTAAGCATTATTAAAATCACTGCTCCTGAAAAAACGCTGTTTTTAAACTTTTTTTTGCATTAATACATGTCCCCTGGGGCAGTACCTGGGTTCCCATACACTTTTTATGGCAATAACTTGCATAAAAAGCCTTTAAAATGAGCACTTTTGATTTTTCATGTTCGTGTCCCATAGACTTTAACAGTGTTCGCATGTTCGTACAAATTTTTTGCCTGTTCGCATGTTCTGTTGCGAACCGAACCGGGGGGGGGGGGGGGGGTGTTCGGCTCATCCCTAGTGTGGTGGTGATCATGGACAATATGACTGGTGTCACACGATTTAGGGACAATATGACTGGTGTGGCACTGATCAGGCACACAATAACTATAATTGGTGTGACGGTGATTAAGGACACTGGGGGGTGGCGATGATTAGGGACACTGAGTGGGCAGTGGTGATTAGGGACACTAAGTGGGCAGTGGTGATTAGGGACACTGACTGTTGCTGCAGTGATTAGGAACACTTTGAGTGGATGGCATTTATTAGGGACACTGTGAGTGGACTGTGGTGAAAAGGGACACTGACTGGTGCAGCGGTGATTAGGGACACTGACTGATATGGCAGTGATTAGGAATACTGACTGGTGATATTGTACTGCTGTGGTGGGGATTTGAGATAATGGCTGGCGACACTTACAGTGATAACAGAGCAGCCAGCCATTGTCCATAATCACCGCCACCATGGTGACCCTGCACATTACTTGCTAATTGCTGTGATTGGTCACAGCAAGCACATGGTACAGGGCTTGTGGTTGGACCATGTACCATGTGATCACTGTGACCAATTACAGAGATCAAAGTGAAGAAATGTCATCAGCACCCCAAGAATTCTTTGAAAGGGTCCAAAGTTTTATTTTCATGGTCACATGATAAACATATGACAATGTTTCGGAGCCACTTCTATTGTTACTGTGATTGGTCACAGCAATCACATAGTACCAGGGCTGCTCTGAGCGTCTGGATACCATGATCGGTAATCGACTGTGTCAGGTGGACACAGGCAGTTACAATGTGTGTGCACAAGGCGTAGTTCAGGGAAGACCTATGGGTATCTCCTCCTGGAATGAGAGTGCATCTGCCCAGCCCCTGCCAGGTGGAAACCAGTTAAATAACAAACATGATATACTTCCCTGCTCTGTACACAGAGGAATTGCACAGAATGACCCCTAACCTCCTCTTTTTGGGTCTTCTACCAGTGCCCCTCTTCTGAGGGTGCCCCTATAGCAAGCCACTTGCTATGTGGGCACACCTGCAGGCTCAATCCCAAGACATGCTGCTTGCATCCATAGACATGGACAATGAGACTTAGCCCTCTTCCCCGCTTCCTCATCACAGGATTCGACTGACAGCAGTGGGAGTCATTGGCTAAGCAAAGCCTGTGAGACCAGGAAGTAAGAGCCGCTACAGATGGGCACAGCGTTGGATCGAGTGAGGACTCACATAAGTATAGGGGTGGGGGGGTGATTATTACTACCTAAAAAATTTTTTACCTTAATGCAGTAAATTCATTAAGGTAAAAATTGTTTAGACTTTAGAACCACTTTAAATTGACAACTTTGTGTAAAAAATACATTTTTATTTTCTTTACGCATTTATCAAAAAATTGTGGCAAAAAAATGAAGTCTTTAAAAGACTCACCATGCCTATTTAAAAATACCTTGGAGTGATTACTCTGCCAAATGTGGTCATTTAGTGGGTGATTTTAGGGCCAGTTCACACCACAGAAACGCAGTCCAGATGTGTTCCAGGTGCTTTTCTGCATGTGCATTTTTGATGCATTCGAGCGCATTCCAGGTGCGTTTTTGATGCAATCCAGTGCTTTTTTTCTCCCCTCTTTTTTCTTAACCTTAAATAAGGACAAGTGTGTTGCAGTGCATTTTTGGTGCGTTTCAGTGTGTTTTTGATGCGTTTTACAGCGTTCCAGTACCGTCCAGTGCAGAAAAAATGCAGCATGTTCTACTTTTTTTTTGGAACTGGAACGCACTGGAACTTCAAACACTGGTGTGAACTATGCCATTGAAAACCATATAACCTACTTTCCATGCGTTTTTGATGCAGAAAAAAAACGCACTGGACTGCATGTGATGTGAACTGTCCCTTACTGCCCTGATGCTCCAGGGTCTCCAAAAATGTAGTCAGGAATTTAGATACATAAATTATGCCCCTTGAAAGCCTGAAGGTGTTTTTTGGATTTTGTCCCTCTCTATGTGGTCAGACCAGCCTTTTTCAACCATTTCAACACAAAGGGATCCTTGGAATACCTTTCCAGTCTCAGGGAACCCCTGCTATAAGGCTGGATTCACACCTATGCATTTTTTGTGCTTTTTGCATTTTGCAGATTTGGACTACAGATCGTGTTCCATAGGAAACAATGTTAAATGGACTCTAGTGCAAATCTGCAAAATGCAAAAAGCACTAAAACTGCATAAGTGTAAATCCAGCCTAAATGACTATATCTACAACTCAGGGTATATTAGTGTGGTGGCCAGTGAAAAGAATACCCCTTACACTTGTGGTCATTGGGAATAATTACTCCCTTACAGACAGCTAAAAAGATCAATGGTGTCAGTGGGAATCTGAGAGTCAGAAATTGCTCATTGCTCAAGAAACCCCTAGCAACCTCTGGAGGAACCATGTTTGAGAAACCCTGGGTTAGGCTATAAAAAGTCTTACACAACTGATATACCCATACTCAGGAAGAGTAGCAGCATGTGTCTTAGGGTGTAACTCTTATGCGCTGTACACACGGTCGGACATTGATCGGACATTCCGCCAACAAAATCCATGGATTTTTTTCCCACGGATGTTGGCTCAAACTTGTCTTGCATACACACGGTCACACAAAGTTGTCGGAAAATCCGATCATTCTGAACGCGGTGACGTAAAACACGTACGCCGGGACTATAAACGGGGCAGTAGCCAATAGCTTTCGTCTCTTAAACCCTTTCATGACTAAGCCTATTTTTGAAATTTGGTGTTTACAAGTTAAAATCCGTATGTTTTGCTAGAAAATTACTTAGAACCCCCAAACATATTATATATTTTTTTAAAGCAGAGAATCTAGAGAATAAAATGGCGATTGTTGCAATATTTTTTATCACACGGTATTTGTGCAGCGGTGTTTTAAACGCAAATTTTTGGAAAAGTGACACTCTCATGAATTTTAAAAAATCCAAACAGTAAAGTTACCCCAATTTTTTTGTATAATGTGAAAGATGATGTTACGCCGAGTAAATAGATACCAAACATGTCACCCTTTATAATTGCACGCACTCGTGGAATGGCGACGAACTACGGTACCTATGAATTTCCATAGGCGACGCTTTAAAAAATTTTTACGGTTACCAGGTTTGAGCTACAGAGGAGGTCTAGGGCTAGAATTATTGCTCTCGCTCTGACGATCGCGGCGATACCTCACATGTGTGGTTTGAACACCGTTTACATATGCGGGCGCGACTTCCGTATGCGTTTTCTTCGCTGCGCGAGCTCGCGGGGACAGGGGCACTTTAAACATTTTTTTTTTTTTTATTTATTTTTGTACTTTATAAATTGTGTTTAAAAATTTTTTTTTTTTTTTTTACTTTTATTGCTGTCACAAGCAATGTAAACATCCCTTGTGACAGTAATAGGTGGTGACAGGTACTCTTTATGGAGGGATGGGGGGTCTAAAAGACCCCCATCCCTCCTTTACACTTCAAAGTATTCAGATCGCCGAAAACGGCGATTCTGAATACTGTGTACTTTTTTAAATTCGGCGCCATTGGCAGCCGAGTAAACGGGAAGTGACGTCATGACGTCGCTTCCGCGTTTACAACGAGAAGGCTGGAACGAAGCCACTCGCAGCTTCGTTCCAGCCCGTCCCCAGCCGCCGAAGGCAGCCGAATGGACACCGGACCTCCCGATCGCACGGGAGGCCCGGTAACAGCGGCGGGAGGCGGCGGGAGGGGGGGATGTCCCCCCCCGCTCCTCCGGTATAACAGCCGAGCGGCTTTTAGCCGCATCGGTTGTTATACACGGGTAGCCGATCGCCCGCTGTAAACAACGGTACCAGGATGATGCCTGCAGCTGCGGGCATCATCCCGGTATAACCCCGGAAAGCCAAGTACGCATATCTGCGTACGGTCGGCGGGAAGGGGTTAATTTATTCTGAGCATGCATGGCACTTTGTGCGTCAGATTTGTGTACACACGATCGGAATTTCCGACAACGGATTTTGTTGTCGGAAAATTTTATAGCCTGCTCTCAAACTTTGTGTGTCGGAAATTCCGATGGAAAATGTGTGATGGAAAATGTGTGATGGAGCCCACACACGGTCGGAATTTCCGACAACAAGGTCCTATCACACATTTTCCGTCGGAAAATCCGACCGTGTGTACAGGGCATAAGTATGCCTATGCTGCGTGTTAGAAATATCTTATTAATTGACAACTTTGTGGAAAAACCAAAGAGTGCAAAAACTGGCGCACCTCTGCATCGAAACCAATCAGCTTCCAGTTTTTTGGGGGGTTTTTGTCAAAGCTTAATTGAACAAGCTGAAGTTAGAAGCTGATTGGCTACCATGCACAGGTACACTAGATTTTGCACTCTCCAGTTTTAGTAAATCAACCCTACTATGCCTTTCAGAAAATACCTTAGGGTGTTTGCGTTTTAAAATGTGGTAATTTTGTTGGTGTTTCTCCCGTCTATGCATCTAGGCTTTGAAAAAGTCTCACACAGTCATGTGGTATCCCCATACTCTGGAGGAGTATCAAATGTGAAATGGTGTGAGTGGAGATCATTCAGTGCCCAACCAAGAGGAAATATAGATCATAAAATCTAGGTTGTCAGGAATGTTAAAGGGCAAAAACACACATTTCATTATAAAAAATAACTATTTTATTAAACATGTATTAAGCTAAAAACACATAGAAAACAGATGTGAACAATAACTAAAGGCTCAACAGAGCCAGTTGACCATATGATGTAATACAGAACCCTTTAGTATAGCATAGGCTGGGGAACTAGTTATGGTCAAGATAATGTAGTTCCAATGTCGAGACTGAAGCTGTTCTTCCGGGACAGTCCCGGAACCTTGGCATTTAAAAATAGACACTAATCATGGAACATTAAGTTCATAACTTACAACACTCAGGAGTATGGTCAAGGATCACATGTAAGGATAAAGCCTGTGAGAAGTTCTTAAAAATACATATTGTGTGTGACACGCATGTGCTCAATCAAGCCAACAGCGAGGAAGGGCCAACAGGCAGGACCAGGTGACACCAACAGAGATTCATAGGAGTTGTGGTAGCAATCATTATCATCAGGAACAGAAACCAAATGACAAAAAAAAATACCTAGCAAACTTGTTCACAATAGCCTGCACAGAGAAATGCAGCTTTTTACTAGTGTTGAATAGTAATGGTGCCTTGTGTTGTGGTTTGGTGATATGCAGCGTCATCCAGTGCTCTGTGAAAAAATACTGCATGTTTGCATTTTTCTTCATTGCACTGTACATCACACCAATGTGCCCCAAGCGCTGATCTGCATTCTTCTTATGCTGAAAATGCAGGTCACTTGATATAGTGTTAAAGTGGTTGTAAAGGCAGAATATTTTTTCATATCTATGCATTAATATAAAAAACCTTCTGTGTGCAGCAGCCCCCCTCAGCCTCCCTTATACTTACCTAAGCCACATCTCAACCCAGCGACGATGCACAAGAGACTCAGCTGTCCGGGACTCTCCCTTGTTATTGGCTGAGACAGCAGTGAAATGCCATTGGCTCTCCCTGCTGTCAATTAAAGTCAGTGAGCCAATGAGGAGAGAGAGAGGGGCTGGGCCACGGCTGTGTCTGAATGGGCACATGGAGCTGCGGCTCATCTCGGGTGCCCCCATAGCAAGCTGCTTCCTGTGGTGGCACTCAATAGGAGGGAGGGGCCAGGAGCGCCGAAGAGGGACCTGAGAAGAGGAGGATCTGGGCTGCTCTGTGCAAAACCACGTTTGTTATTTTGAACCAAAAAAAAGAGACTTTAGTATCACTTTAACATAGCCTTAGGGAGTGAGCTGCAATTAATTATATTTTTGCTTTTGTGTTTAGATGCACTTTAACTTTTTTTTTTTTTTTTTATACACTGATTAGCACAAAAATACCCAAAGTGAAAACATATCTTTCCAAAGTGATTTAATTACAATGTAAAACACAAAAAGGTTGTCTATGTAAGTATACACCCTCTTCAAGCCAGTATTAAGCTGATGCGCTTTTGGCAGAAATTATAGCCTTGAGTCTGCGTAGATGGATCTCTGTGAGCTTATACAGATCTGGACACTGCAATTTGTCTCAATTCCTCTTTGCAAAACTGCTCCAGCTTTTGTTGGGTTGCCTAGGGACATAGGGATTGTGAGTGATCAGCCTTTTTCAACTCCAGCCACAAATTCTCCCTTGGCTTGACATCCAGCCCCTGGCTTGGCCATTCCTGGACTTTAACATTTTTATTTCTATGTCATTCTTGTTTAGTTTTGGCTTTATGTTTGGGGTCATTGTTTTGCTGGAAGGCCTTCCAGATACGTGTGTTTTTATATCACAATTACTTAAAACCTTTTGACTAGGTGATCTCCATTTAACTAATTATTAGGCATTGGAAAAGAATTGGCTGCACTACTGATGATTTCTGTGTGTCATGTTAAAGAGGATTTATAAAGTACTCATGCGGTTACTTTGTGTTTTTTCTTCATTTAAACTAATGTAAATCAATTTTTTCAGAGGTCTGTTGTCACTTTGGCATTAAAGAGCATGTTTTATTGATCAGTGTTAACAAAATAAATTAAATCCATAGTGATAAAAACATTTTTGGACAATAAAACATGAAATCTTTCAGCACGATGAATGCATTTATAGGCAATGGGGTTGATTTAATAAAGGAATAGCGGATATTTACTTGGCAAAGTGAAGCTGCGTTCACTTAAAATATCCTATCAAGTACAAGGGAACATGCACATGTTTGGATGATTGAAATTAATATAGCTTCACCTTATTCATTAAAATCTGTGACCATTCACTTTGCAAAGTGAAAAGCATTAATTCCTTTAGAAAATCATATATACATGTATATAGAATCTTACAAAAGTGAGTACACCCCTCACATTTTTGTAAATATTTTACTTTGCTACAATGTAAAGTGGTGAGTGTACAGCTTGTATAACAGTGTAAATTTGCTGTCCCCTCAAAATAAGTCAACACACAGCCATTAATGTCTAAACCACTGGCAACAAAAGTGAGTACACCCCTAAGTGAAAATGTCCAAATTGGGCCCAAGTATCCATTTTCCCTCCCCGGTCATGTGACTCGTTAGTGTTACAAGGTCTCAGGTGTGAATGGGGATCAGGTGTGTTAAATTTGGTATTATCACTCTCACTCTCTCATACTGGTCACTGAAAGTTCAACATGGCACCTCATGGCAAGGAACTCTCTGAGGATCTGAAAAAAGAATTGTTGCTCTACATAAAGATGGCCTAGGCTATAACAAGATTGGCAAGACCCTGAAACTGAGCTGCAGCACGGTGGCCAAGACCATACAGCGGTTTAATAGGACAGGGTCCACTCAGAACAGACCTCACCATGGTCAACCAAAGAAGTTGAGTGTACAAGCTTAGCGTCATATCCAGAGGTTGTCTTTGGGAAATAGACGTATGAGTGCTGCCAGCATTGCTGCAGAGATTGAAGGGGTGGGGGGACAGCCTGTCAGTGCTCAGACAATATGCCGCACACTGCATCAAATTGGTCTGCATGGCTGCCATCCCAGAAGGAAGCCTATTTCTAAAGGGACTATTGACATGAAATTTTCACCACACGTCGGTAACAACCCATGCAATCCATACATACAAAGAAACCAAAACAAGTAAGTTCAGAAATGGAGTTATGTGTAATAAAATGGACTGACACAGGGAAAAAGTATTGAACACATAAAGAGATGCAAAAAGGCATGGAAAGCCAAGACACTAGCTGGAATTTATCAGTAATTATAAAGCAGTCCTGCCCCTTGTCAGTGCAAATTAATATCAGCTGGTCACATCTGATGATTGGTAAAATTAAAGAGCTCTCTCAAGACCTTTGCAACTTTATTGTTGCAAAACATACTGATGGCATTAGTTACAGAAGGATTTCTAAACTTCTGAATGTTTCAGTGAGCACTGTTGGGACCATAATGTAGAAGCAGAAAGAACATCATTTCACCATAAACTAGCCACGATCAGGTGCTCCTTGCAAGATTTGTGACAGAGAAGTGAAAATAATTATTAGAAGAGTTGTTCAAGAGCCAAGGACCACTTGCGGAGAGCTTCAGAAAGACCTGGAATTAGCAGGTACAATTGTTTCAAAGAAAACAATAAGTAATGCACTTAACCACCATGGCCTGTATGCACGCTCACCATGCATTAAAAAGGATGCTGAAGCTCATTTAAAGTTTACTGCACAAAATATAGACAAGTCTGTGAAACACCGGGAGAATATAGTCTGGTCAGATGAGACCAAAATTGAACTCTTTGGATGCCATAATACACACTATGTTTGAAGGTTAAATGGCACTGCACATCACCCCAAAATTACCATAACAACGGTGAAGTTTGGAGATAGAAACATCATGGTGGGGGGCTGTTTTTCAGCATACGGTACTGGCAAACTTCATACCGTTGAATGAAGGATGAATTAAAAAATGTACCAAGACATTCTTGCTAAAAATCTTCTGCCATCTACCAGGATAATGAAGATGAAATGAGGGTGCACATTTCAGCAAGACAATGATCCCAAACATAAAGGAAACTCTCAACTGGTCTCAAAGAAAGAAAATAAAGCTGCTAGAATGGCCCAGCCAATCACCTGACTTGAATCCAATAGAAAATCTATGAAAATAACTAAAAATCAGAGTTCATAGAAGAGGCTCATGGAACCTTTAAGAGAGACAAAATCACACCTGAGCAATGCATTCGACAAGTTTCTCTATACAGGAGGCATCTTGAATCTGTCATTACATACAAAGGATTTTGTACAAAATATTAAATAAATTTCAGTTAGCGTGTTCAATACTTTTTCCCTGTGTCATTCCATTTCATTACACATAACTTCATTTCTGAACTTACTTGTTTTGGTTTCTTTGTATGTATGGATTGCGTGGGTTGTTTAGAAATATATTTACCTAGATAAATGGTGACGTGTTCAATACTAATTTTACCCGCTGTATATAGATATTATATTACAAGCACATACTTAAGAGAAATGTAGGACAGAGAGAGCAATGAAAACAGACTTATGAACTGAAGCATGTGATAAGGTTTTATCCAAACTCCTTCAAAGATTGCAGAAAAGATTACAGAAAAAGAAGGAACTGCTGAGTGATGTCAACCAGTTAGCCAATTGCCTATTAAACCTAGCTAAACCTAACCAAAATGAGGTGGTGCCAAACCTAACCACTTTTCAACATGTTTTGTAAAATTCTACCAACTGTATTTTCTAGTCAACAAGCGGTAGCTAAATCAGAGTGATGTCTAGCTATGATTTTGAGGTTATATCAAAATGTCTAGTAAATACAATGTAAATAAATGGAAATGCACAATAAAAAAAAGCTTATCTGAAACCTGAAGAATAACCCCACTTTTTTTGAGAAAAAACATTCCCCTCTGGGTGATCTACAGGTATGTACATTGCATAACCTTTTGTTATTATGAAGAAATCCCAGTATATTTCTCTGTACTCATGTGCTGAGTGAGTCTAATGGGAGTGGTTTTATAATTATCAACCAGCTGCTGCACCTGTAGGCCTTTTAGCTGTGATTTTTCTATTAGGAGTATCTCACCAAAAATGTAATTTCTGTTGCAGGTAATACCTGAAATCTGACTTGTATCTTAGGGCAGATTTCTGGGAAAATCAGTGAGCCGATCACACAAACAGGAAATTACATATCTGGGGACACTCTGTGAACAGAACACCTCCAGGTTGCCATATTGCATTGCACTTTACAGAAAATGACAGAACTGTAGATTGAAAAGGACAGGGAATGTTTACTAAGATTCAATTACAATATAACTTGTGTCGCAATTGTATATGCTATATTTTTGTTTATTTGCTATTTTTTTTTCCACACAAAGTGGAGTTAATCATTAAAGCAGTAGTAAACTGCAGCATTTTAAAAAAAAAAAAACCTCCAAGGCAATGGCATAATGTGCTAGTATGCATCGCATACTAACACATTATGAAATACAAGGGATATAAAAAGTCTACACACCCCTGTTAAAATGTCAGGTTTCTGTGTTGTAACAAAATGAGACAAAGATAAATGATTTCAGAACTTTTTCCACCTTTATTTGTGACCTATAAACTGTACAACTCAGTTGAACAACAAATTGAAATGTTTTAGGTGGAGGAAAGTAAAAATAAAAAACTAAAATAATATGGTTGCATAAGTGTGCACACCCTTAAACTAACACTTTATTGAAGCACCTTTTTATTTTATTACAGCACTCAGTCTTTATGGGTATGAGTCTATCAGCATGGCACATCTTGACTTGGCAATATTTGCCCACTATTCTTTGCAAAAACATTCCAAATTTGTCAGATTGCGAGGTCATCTCCAGGGCACAGCCCTCTTCAGATCACCCCACAGATTTTCAATTGGATTCAGGTCTGGGCTCTTGCTGGGCCATTCCAAAACTTTATTTTTTAATCTTCTTCTGGTGAAGCCATTCCTTTGTTGATTTGGATGTATGCTTTGGGTCATTGTCATGCTGAAAGATGAAGTTCCTCTTCATGTTCAGCTTTCTAGCAGAAGCCTGAAGGTTTTGTGCAAATATTAACTGGTATTTGGAACTGTTAATAATTCCCTCTACCTTGACTAAGGCCTCTGTTCCAGCTGAAGAAAAACAGCCCTAAAGTATGATGCTGCCACCCCCATGCTTCACGGTGGGTATGGTGTTCTTTTGGTGATGTGCAGTGTTGTTTGTGCGCCAAACATATCTTTTGGAATTATGGCCAAAAAGTTCAACCTTGGTTTCATTAGACCATAACACATTTTCCCACATGCTTTTGGGAGACTTCGGATGTGTTTTTGCAATATTTAGCCAGGCTTGGATGTTTTTCTTCGTAAGAAAAGGTTTCCATCTTTCCACTCTACCACATGGCCCAGACATATGAAGAATATTTATTGTTATCACATGTACCACACAGCCAATACTTGCCAGATATTCCTGTAGCTCCTTTAATGTTGCTGTAGGCCTCTTGCCAGCCTCCCTGACCATTTTTCTTCTTGTCTTTTCATCAATTTTGGGGGGACGTCCAATTTTTGGTAATGTCACTGTTGTGCCATATTTTTTCCACTTGATGATGACTGTCTTCAATGTGTTCCATGGTATATCTAATGCCTTGGAAATTATTTTGTACCCTTCTCCTGACTGATAGCTTTTAATAATGAGATCCCTCTGCTGCTTTGGAAGCTCTCTGCGGACCATGGCTTTTGCTGTGTGATGCGACTAAGAAAATGTCAGGAAAGATCTACTAGAACAGCTGAACTTTATTTGGGGTTAATCAGAGGCACTTTAAATGATGGCAGGTGTGTACTGACGCTTATTTAATATGATTTGGAATGTGAATGTTTAATTCTGAACACAGCTACATCACCAGTTATAAGAGGATGTGCACACTTATGCAATCACATTATTTTAGTTTTTTTTTATTTTTTACTCCCCCCCCTAAAAGATTTCAGTTTGTTTTTCAATTAAGTTGTACAGTTTATAGGTCACATTTAAGGTGGAAAAAAATCTGAAATGATTTATTATTATTTGTCTCATTTTCTTACATCACAGAAACCTGACATTTTAACAGGAGTGTGTAGACTTTTTATATCCACTGTACCTTAGAATGAAGCCCCCCAGCGGGTTTACATCTTTCCCGGGGTCCGGCTGTATGAGTGGCCGGGGCCACAAGGACGTCACCCTCCGGCACAGAGTTCTGAAGGTCAGGCATGGTATGCCATTAATTCATAGCCCGTGCTATAGCCCATGTCACCGGCTGCATCCAGTGTAAATATCTCCTAAACACCACAAGTTTGGGAGATATTCACTGTACCTACAGGTAAGCCGTATTATAGGCTTACCTAAAGGTACAAGTTCAAAAAATTAATTTACTACCACTTTAAATCCCACAGTAACCAACTTTTATGTGCATTTCCTGCTCCCTTTTTTCTTTGATATTTTGTGTGTGCTCTTCTGTTATCTTTCCTACTTCATGCAATATTCTTTCTGTGTTATCTCTCCGTTCTCCTGATCCTGTTTTTTCCTACAACTCTTTGTTTCTCTGCCTATATATATGCTCCTACTCCAGACATCCATTCTGGAGGATTTCCATTATAGGGCAGTTAGAAAAGCTGCTAATTATACTATTTTTCAAAAGAACTCATTTCAAATGTCCTCTTATTTCTATATAACGACCACTGCAGATAAAAAGGGGAGTATAAATAGACCTTACTTCTTTTATTTTGGTAGCCTTTCCCTAGCTTTTCAAAACTTAAATGACATTTAAAATGTAGGCTTAGATGTAACTATGGCTTTGGAGTTTTACCAGGTGCAGAGGTTTGGAGCTGTAACTGGTGGGGCATTTCTTGAGGTCTGGAGCCTTCAATGACCATAGCGCTTGGCTACTATGCAACATCTCTTTCCAGCTCATTCCCAGCATACCTCTATAATGCAATGGGAGATAATCTGCCAAAGTCAGTGAGGTTCTGGCTCATTGAGAAGAATGGTGCACACATCATTGCCCTCCTATATGTATTTCCCCAGTGCAGGCAAGGAACAAGCAGGACAGGACTCTTCGGTAGCTTTGGAGCATCCATCCATACATGATATCTCCAACCATGGAACAATATTTGTTTGTGGAACAGTGCACGATGTACTTACAGTTTGCCCATTCTGGCTCTATACACTTAGGGGTGAGTTTCTAAAGCAGTACATATGACATTCACCATTCACTGCAGATGAATTTTCCTGGGGCATATTTTTTAAATTACAGAGAAAGTTTCCCCTGCAATGAATGTTTGATCGCATTCTGTGCCCTATAAATATGCCACTAACTTAGCAGAGTTAGTTTAATTTGCCAAACAGTTCTAGAGATCAGCTCAGTATTGTAACAGAGCGTACAAATTATTTTTGCTGTTTTTCTTTCAGTTTCTCCTTTCCAAATGAGGAACTTGCCTGAAACTGGTGCAATCGGCAAAGGTCTTTCCTCGGTTTGTAACCGAGGAAAACCGGTATGTAACGGTTTGCTAAGCAGTTGGGCATAGTTATATAGCATGTAGCAAATTAAAGCAGGGGTATCAAAATCTTCCACGCAGCTGTAATATCATTTTTACTTTAAAGAGGCTTCCATCACTTTTCTCTCACAGCAATTGCATATTACTTTATAATCTTTAAGCTACATTTTCTTCAGTTTCAGTTTTCTTCTGCCCTTTTAAATGTTCTCTTCTAGTTCTACATTATTCCCACCCTTCCAAATGTTTTCTCCCAGCTCTACATTTCTCCTAAATTTCTAAATATTCTCTTTCAGCTCCACATTGTTCCCACCCTTCTAAATTTTCTCTCCCAGTTGTACATTACTCCTAAGTTTTTAAGTATTCCCATTCAGTGCCACGTGTTCCCACCCTTCTAAAAGTTCTTTCCCAACTCCATATTCGTCCTACCGCTCTAAATGTTCCCTGGCACCACCCCATTCCTCCTGCCTCTCCCAGTTCCACATTCCTAAGTTTCAGATTAGTGGAGTACATCTACATCAGGTGGGGCGAAGGCAGGGCACATTAGATTTTATCATACCCCTTCCATTTTCCTCTTTTTCCTTTTTTCTCTGTGTTCTCTTTGTCATTGCCATGCTTTTTTCATACTCTGCCCACTCTGTATTCTCTTCTTTTCACTTTTTCTCATATCATTTCTGTAGTCATATTTCTGTAGTTTACCTTGTCCCCCTTCATGTTCTCCTGTCTCTTCCACCTTCTGATCTATAGGGTATCTATCTTCCTCCTCCTTTTTAAAGGTAACATTACCATAATTACTGGCTGTAACCATCCTTCTCATTTATAAAGAGCCTGACTGGAGCTAATGTAAACTTTCGCTCCTCATCTGTGGACATAAACTGTATTATGTGGATAATGTTGCTGTTCCACAGGGGAAATCTAAACACATATTTTGGAGATGCTGTGAGTCCTAAGTCCTTCATTTGCTAGGAAGCGTTGGGGGAATTCCCTGGCTTGTTTCCTATCCCCTCTATTTTACACCCTACACTATGCATATATTATGGCACCTAATCAGTGTGAGGGGTCCTGGGATTGTGATGTGCGTTGTTCTGCAATCAAACACAACTGGCTGAGCTTCTGAAGAGGAAACTTTCTGGCTGCTCCTCCGCAGAGATAGGAAACCCCAGGAGTGGCTTCTTAATTCTTCTCTTTCCAGTTGTTCAAATCCGCACTCACTTCCTCCCCAGGCCAATTTAGAAGCGTAAATAGGATAATAAATGCAGTTAACTTTGCCATTTTTAGTACAGCAATTTGTTTAGAAAGAATAATTGTTTTTTCCTTATCCTTAAGGCTTTATATAACCTTTAGTGAGGCTACTGCAAGATGTTATACAATAAAGCAACCAGAAGTCTCAGCTGGTAGACAATCAGGAAATCTGATGTTGATGGGGTTAATTACACTGTTGGTAATCTGCGATGGCACTATAAACCTTAGTATATTCTGTTAGCCAGTTGGAAGAGGTCCTTTTTCAGAATTAATTTTAATTTAGCTAAAATAGAACTATAAGTCCCAGCAATCAAGACTTGCTCCTGATTTCAGGAGCAAGTCTTGTGTGGTAAAGTTCAGTTAAGCAAACTTTAACTATGCTTCCATGGCTCAGCCTGCTACCCTGTAACAGGTTTTATAATTTCAGGATTGAACAGCCTCCATTCCTTCTGCAATGGAACTACAAGCCCTGCCAGCTACAGTAAATCTGTCGGCAAAGAAATGGGGGGCTGCCACTGTAAAAATGTATCTAAATTCAAGAACCTAAATTAATATGTTGTAGCTGACCAGTCATTAGATGTGATGGCTGCATTCATTTTTTAAGCTTTTTGTCCTGTATTTAATAAAGAAAGCTGAGAGATTGGTGTGCAATGTGAGCCAACATCCCTAAATTATCGTAAGAAAAATAGGAATCCTCCCATATATTGGGACTTTAAAGGCTCAAAATGGTATCATATACATATATGATACCATTTTAAGCCTTTAAAGTCCCAAAATATATATGGGCGGGGGGATTCCTATTTTTCCTACTTTGTCCTGTGTTTATAACTGGTAATTCTGCCAATAACTCGCTTTCTGTCCTACGGTGACAGTGCTCACTCACTGTACTGCATCAATGACAGAGCATTGTTACCACTATAGGAGGAGGTTTTCTGTAGTTCACAGAGAGATCTAGGAACAATTTAACTGATAACAGTCAGCACAGGAAGAGAGCTCAGGATGGTATCAGTTTACAAGATTTCATGCAGATTTATTGGGTATTTGTTGCACCTATCAAACAAAACTCTTTAAATACGATATGCAATAGACCAAAAGGGAATAAATAAGAGATGTTCATTAGGGTTTACATACACATATTCCTTCTGAAAATGCAAGCTGCCTGGCTGTTACAGTATACAGAGCAACCACCTTCAATACTGCCAAAACAAAAAATGCAGATTCAGGAGGGTTGGTGAAATCAGAAGTCCTTCTCTGCATACTTGGTCCAAGTCAGTGGAGTTGATTAACTAAAGCAGTAGGGCATGCTCACTGTGTGATTGTGATTTTTTTATTTAGCTTCCCCTCATTCACTAGGCGAAAACTAACTTTGCAAAGTTACAATTATATCCAAGGAAATTTAAAAAAAAAATAGATTTTTGTTTGAACATGCTTAGGTGATTAAAGTCAGCTTAGCTTCACTTCATTCACTAAGCTCATTCACTAAAGGAATTTTCATTTTGCAGCAAGAAAATGCACTTTGCAAAGTGAACATTTTCTACTCATATGTTCAGACAACCCTAGTGACTCAAAATTCCAGAAAGAGAAGTTAGTATTAGTCACTCCCTTCCCTCTTTTATGACAGGTTTCCTTTGACCCCCCACCTCATGTATTCCTAAGTATTGTATCAGTGTTACACATTTCACACATATCTTAACTATACAGTCTATGGTTGCACAAAGCTTATACACATGAGAAGGCTGTATCAGGAGAACCTTGAACTTCAGAAGAGGCATATAATTGCCTGATCAACACCAGTATTTCAGCTAACATGTCCCTAGCATGTATATGATATATTCATCAAAGCTTTTTGTGGTATCAGTAAACACAGTTGTCACCTCACACTGTTACAGATGTAGAGTATGGGCTTATTGATTGCACAAGCTTGTTGTGGAAATAGTAGATTTTTCAGCCCTGATGTTCTTGCAGTGATGTCTCTGAGAGTCAGGGATGTGTCAAGAGCCTCGTTACATTTCATCTCTCAAGAGCTCTTGTCTGTATAAAAGAAAGTGGTGAAAGTGCTACAGTGACCCTGACAGTCATCTACCCAGCCTATTCAAGAACATGGCAGACATTGATTATGAATGTGAATTCAGAGATGTCATGTGTATAGCATGAACAACTCTGAATGACTGTACTTCAACTTAGCTGAGCTAAAACACATGCACTGTCATTCCTGAGATATATTCTGCATAATATAATATATATATATATATATATATATTTTTTTTTTTCTTTATTCGATATATATACAATTAATATATAGTAATATAAATATTTTTATTATTCTCACCCAGGAAGAATATATATATATAATTCTTCCTGGGTGAGAATAGTATATATTTATATTTATAGTATAGTTTATATTACTATTTAGTAATAATTATATATCTATCTATAGATATATATAGATAGATAGATAGATAGATAGATAGATAGATAGATATCGCTCTATATATATATATATATATATATATATATATATATATATATATATATATATATATATGTATAGATATGGATATATATTATGACTAAAGAAGATTAAATAAATAAAAACAATTTTATATATATATATATATATATATATATATATGTGTGTGTGTGTGTGTGTATATTATATATATGTAAATATATATAATATACTCACCCAGGAAGAATTTATATATGTGTAGTGTGTGTGTGTATATATATATATATATATATATATATATATATATTTTTTTTTTTTTTTTATTGCCAGGGCAGGGATAATACAGTGTGTGTGTATATATATATATATATATATATATATATATATATATATATATATATATGCACATTGGTCCCTTTTTTTTTTTTTTTTTTTTTTTTTTTTTTTATAAAATAGTAATGATCTCAGCTGGACCACCAAGTAGTAGCTGATAATTTGTGAATGGGGTTGCAGTGTTTTTCATGAATCTGGTGCTTGGCAGGGTCTAACTATCTGCCAATTACCATGTTTAATGCTGGCCAGGGTTGGATGTTGCAGGCTTTGCAGGGTCCAGGCTGGAACAGTGCTTGTTTTTTGTCTTTGTGTGGTCATAACTACTTGTGGTTTACACTTTTTGTTCACGTTTTTCATTGATTGTGTTTCTGAGTATTCCACTAGATCAGTGACAGCTCTTTATTTGCATAATTATATGCTCTGGTCTGAAGAGAAAACTAACCCCCAAATTTCATGGGTCACCAGCCACTAACAATCAATGTTTTATCACGTATGCTAAGCAAAATCTAAGGAGCTATATGAAGTTTCTTAGAAAGTTTTTTTTTCCTGCTTCTTACTCCTAGCTAAAGTAAGATTGTGTGCCCCTGGAATGAAAGGACCATCTCTCCGGGGGCCATTGTGAGTCCCATTCTGTTTGAAGGCAAACTAGGGATTATTATTGGGCTCCACAAACACATCAACGTGGATTTAAAGACACAGCACGAACATTGCATGTAAGAGTCTGGATGGTGTGCAGTGCAAACATCACTACGACCTATACAGGGACTTAGGGACCATCAATTATACATTTCATATAGATGGTAAGCAAACACTCTAACAAACAAAAAAAAACTGCTCATGTCCATATTACAAAGAATTTTATTATTGTCCTTATTCCCCGCCCCTTTCTTGTCAAAATAATTCTGCTATAGAACATGTACTGTAATAGATGGTATATATGTTAAATAAAGCTTAAACAGTCCATTAAATTTATTGCATCAATGTTTAAAAGTTATCTCATGTTAGAAAAAGAGACGCTAATAGCATGACACATAGGGGTTGATTTACTAAAGGGAAATAGACTGTGCATATTGTAAAGTGCTGTTGCACTCTGCAAGAGCAGTTGCTCCAGATATTAGTAAATGAGCAGAAGCTCTGCCAACTTCCATCATCCAAACATGTGCAAGCTAAAATGCTGTGTTTTTTAATGTTGTGTGATTGGGTACTCTTTGCAAAGTGAAGACTTACCTCATTTACTAAGTTCTGGACCAGCTGCACTTGCAGAGGACAACTGCACATTGCCAAGTGCACAGTCTATTTGCCTTTAGTAAATTAACCCCACAGGCTTATTCATTGCAAAAAAGCAAAATGATAAAAAGTCAATTAATCCAGATCATGTCGGACCAATCCAACCTAGATGGTGACTGCTATGAATGCTGTCCTATACTGCCCTATACATACTATCTTATGAATACTGTCTTATTGATGCTGCCTTATGGATACTGTGTATAGATACTGCCTTTTACATACTGTCCTATAGATACTGCCTTATGGATACTGCCCTATACATACTGCCTTATGGATACTGCGTTATACATGCTGCCTTATGGATACTGTCTTATAGATACTGCCCTATGGATACTGTGCTATAGATACTGCCTTATACATTCTGCTCTATGGACATTGTCCTATACTGCCCTATACAAACTGTCCTATATACTATCCTAGAGATACTGCCCTATACATACTGCGATATAGCTATTGCCTTATACATACTGCCCTGTGTATACTGTCCTAAAGATACAGCCCCTAGATAGTACTTTATACATGATACTGCCCTATGTATACCCTTAAACATATAGCCCCATGGATGCCTACATATAAATACTGTCCTATTGATACTGCCACAGATATTGTCCTATAGATATTGCTCTATGCACTTATTGCACTTTTTTGGACGGTCCCAAACATATATCATGGAGCAATTACCTGGTACAGATACACAATAGGTGTTAAAAAAAAGTATAAAATAGAGGAAGGAACGGAGATGAAGGCGAAATACAGTGCTACTGTATCCAATTTAGTATATATATATATAAATCTGGACACAGTTGCACTTTCTTTTGCCTCCATCTCCTAGACCTAGATTAAAGCCTACAGGAGTTGTTGTGGGGAAAGGGGGGGGGGGGGGTATATTTGATGGACATTGTCAGCCTTGTTAGCTATACACTATGTATATACTCACCCAGGATTTTTTATTGCCAGGACAGGGACACAATTGTCCGTTAATTGTAAAATCCTCCGTCAGTATTTGCATGATTGACATGGATCATACACCGAGCAGTCATGTGAAAATGATTAAACATCAATGAAGATTGCAGCCATAAAATGTGTTTTTAGAGATCCCCTCCGGTCATTGTCACTTTAGGAGATCCTCGGTTTCCTTATCATAAAGAAGCTGATCCGGGTCTGCTCTCCGGTTTTCATTTCATGTATGGCGGTAATATATGGTGTGATAGATATTGGATGGATGTACACATATTATAGGGAAACGTATAATTCTATTCTTTTTTTGGTGAGCTGTTTTCTGATACCGATAAAAATATTACAGACAGGAACGGTCATCCTTTAATAACACCGACAACTCGGCTAGAAATATACTTCAGTCACTTAGATCACGGTGACTATTATGACGTCATAATTCTCCCAACAACATTACGTGGGAAAAAATAAGTACCCAATAACTAGGGGAAAATCTATTTGTCGGAATAATTGCTGTCTATACTCAAATATCCTAATTGCGGGAGTATCAGACAACTGGTAAAGAAAACCTGGAGTGTTCAGTGAAAAGTCTGCCATCCAAAAAGTATATCATGGGAAATAAAGAGAAAAATTGGCTTTATTATCTATTCTTCTTTCCAATGTAGACATATCTGTGTAAGGGGAGGGGGCTTCTTCTGCAACTTTCCCTAAAGTTTACTGTGCATTCATTTCCTGCAAAGTATATATATATATATATATATATATATATATATATATATATATATATATATATACCTGTGTCAAAGGGACATAACAATAAGGAACTATCATACCATTTATTTACAGATTCTCTGAGGGAAAAATTAAAAAGACATATCTATGTATCTGTCTATGTATCTATCTATCTGTTTCTCCTATGTGTATATCTCTCTCACTCTCTCTGTCAGTCTGTCCGTCTGTCTATCTATCTGCTAAAATATCTATCTATCTATCTATCTATCTATCTATCTATCTATCTATCTATCTATCTATCTATCTATCTATCTATCTGTCTGTCTGTCTGTCTGTTTGTCTATCTATCTATCTATCTATCTATCTATCTATCTATCTATCTATCTATCTATCTATCTATCTATCTATCTATCTATCTATCTATCTATCTATCTATCTATCAATCTATCAATATATGTCTATCTATCTACTAAATGTCTATCTATCTATCTATCTATCTATCTATCTATCTATCTATCTATCTATCTGTTTCTCTTATCTGTGTTTCTCTCACTCTCTCTATGTCAGTCTATTCGTCTGTCTATCTATCTGCTAAATGTCTGTCTATCTATAGTCCTGCTTATCTATCTATCTATCTATCTATCTATCTATCTATCTATCTATCTATCTATCTATCTATCTATCTATCTATCTATCTATCTATCTATCTATCTATGTATTTATTATTCTACTATCTAAATAATTAATTGTATTCTATCTATCAGATAGATAGATAGATAGATAGATAGATAGATAGATAGATAGATAGATAGATAGATTATCTATCTATCTATCTATCTATCTATCTATCTATCTATCTATCTATCTATCTATCTATCTATCTATCTATCTATCTATCTATCTATCTATCTATTTCTCCTATGTGTATGTCTCTCTCACTCTCTCTATGTCAGTCTGTCCGTCTGTCTATCTATCTGCTAATATATATGTCTATCTATCTATCTATCTCTCTATCTCTCTATTGATCTCTATCTCTCTATTTGTGTATTTATTATTCTACTATCTAAATAATTATATATATCTATCTATCCATCTATCTATCCTAGAAGTCATTGATATTGGGTAGATGTGTTCTCCCTGTATCATCCATATCATACATCTGATTCTCTCCATCCCCCCAGGTAGCAGAGAGGGGGCACAAGGTATGGGCACAGCAGTGTCATTGATCCCAGCAGTGTATAGCACCATGGACAGCGCTCAGTACTATCAGTACTAGGTATTCTAGTAAAGTCATTGTGGGATTGCAGCAATTGGATGAGTGAGCCTGTGCTGCTCGGTGTGTGTGTGTTGGGCTCGGAGTGGAGCTGGTGGTGTGATGTACTAATGGAGAGAGCAAAGATCAGCCTTCCTCCCTGTGCTGTATAATTGTGTGATGAGCCTGCAGCTAGAGCAGGTAACACTCTTCCACCTGGGCTGCTGAGAAACCAAATCTGGCAAGTGGCATTTGATGAGCTGTAGTCATTCTAGACAGCTCGTTA